>NC_134858.1:41456666-41758333 GCF_049852395.1 Peromyscus maniculatus bairdii
CCACAATTCCCCTGCCCATGGATCCAGCTCCTTTTATTACATTTTTTTAATTAATTAATTTTTTAAAATGCCGAATGCCGTTTATTGAAGGAGGGAGGAGGTCTTAAATACAGGCTTACAGCACAATGGGAGAACCCTGGAGGGCAGAAGTTCGCTACTGATGTTTTATAATCTTGCATCTAAGCTGTTAATGCCCATTATGCAGGATACACAGACAAGGAACTTCCCTTAAGCATTCAGGAGGGTGGAACCCAGTAGGGAATTAGCATAGGGAGGATATCAAGGTCAAGGTCAGCAAGCAAGGCAACAGTTACCCAAAATGGGGGCCAGGACCCTACAGGTCCCCCTTTTACTAAAAAATGAGTTTCTGACTTAGGTTGCGTGGGGCGTCAGCAGGTCACCTTACCTGTCATGGAGACGCCTGCCCAGGCCACACAGGTGCTCTGTCTTAGGTTGGTGAGTGCCCCCCAGACATTACCCGTCTCTGAATACTCATTATCATACAGGATCAATCATGTGTGAGGTGCAGAGTTAACTGCTGCCAAAGATCTCAAAGTGGTGCTGGGCTTGCAATCTGTGTATTCGACACAGAAAAGACCAACAGAAGTCCTAACTCACCCATAGCCAGTAGGCTAAAGGCACCTGAGCCATTCCCTTCCTTAACGAACCTTACTGCAAATTGGAGTCCTCGTAAGATAGTATCCCAAAAGCAAATGGAACTTGAGTTTATAAATTTATAATTTTCAAAGCCAATCCAAATGTATATAACTATTGAATTAAATTTATCATGCCCAATAGAATGAAAGATTAACTAACTGTGGTAGCTACTTTTGCTGCCAGGGTCTCCACTGTGCTAGCTGTAGTAAGCAATTATGAAATGGTAATCCCAGACACAGTAGCAGCGGTGGCCACCACTGCTGTAACAGCAACAACGGCAGCAGCGATGTCAAATTCTCTTCTGCAGCATGCCACCACAATTTTTTAACATAACTTTTTATTGATTCTTTAGGAATTACACACCATGCACTCCAAACAGTTCATTTCCCAGTCCTTCTATATCCACCCATCACCCCTGCAGTGTTCTGCCACAAAAAATTAAAGTATTAATCAGAAACAAAATAAAAACAAACAACAAAACACCATTTTGCTCCCCTGTCTTTCCCACCTCTCCAAACCCTCTCCATTTGTCTTAGTGGCCTTGGGACCTGCGGTGTGTCATGCACTCAGTTTTACTTCCAAATGTTCATTGCAATGAGTTGTTGGTGTGGTTCAGCGCCTCTGGCTTCTAGCACATCATCAGTACTGCACCTTCACTAAAACTCCTCTTGAATATCCTGCTGTTGTCCTCCCTATGGTTCCCAGGACCAGTCCCTTCACACACTCCAGCAGGTCATTGTAGATGTAACCAACCGTCTTATTAAATAAGAAACACAGAAACAATGTAAAAGAGAAAGCCGAGAGGTCAGAGCTCAGAGCTAAAGTCTCACCCTTCCTCCTGCTGTCCCAGCTTCGCGAAAAGAGACCTACCTCCTGTCGGTTCGTATTTTTAAAGTATGTTGTTCTGCCTTCTCATTGGTTGTAAACCCAAACACATGACTGCCTCGTCACTGTCTGAATGTACAGCCCCCTAGGTCTTAAAGGCATATGTCTCCAATGCTGGCTGTATCCCTGAACACACAGAGATCTTATGGGATTAAAGGCGTGTGCCACCACCGCCACACTCTTGCTATGGCTCTAATAGCTCTGACCCTGAACACACAGATATCTATGGGATTAAAGGCGTGTGCCACCACCGCCACACTCTTGCTATGGCTCTAATAGCTCTGACCCCCAGACAACTTTATTTATTAACATACAATCAAATTAATATTTCAGTACAAATCAAAATAATATTTCAATACAATTAGATTACCACCACATTTCCCCTTTTCTATTTTAATAAAAAGAAAAAAAGCAAAAGGTTATGACTAACAAAAGAAAAACTATATACAAAAGTACAATAACTATATACAATATATACAAGTAATAAATACCTAAACAGGTATTTGACGAATCAGAGAAAATAATTCCATTATCTATCCTATTTTGATAATTCCAAGATGTATCTAATGTACTTTCTATCCTAATTAATTTTCAACTATAACTAACTAATCTTCAACCATAACTAACTAATCTTCAACTCCCTCAGAGACCCAAGAAGGGAATAATATTAGCTAACAAAAATAAAAACAGGAAGTGCATGCAAGCAACTTCCAAAAAATTTTGTGAGTTGACAGAAACAGCCAGCTGCCTGGGCAGTCACCTGAGGTTTCTCCGCAGTGTTGGGGCATCATCTTCAGCCTATAGGCTTAGTGTATCTGACAGACTCATTTGTGAAGTAGGATGTACACAAGGTCAACAGTTCAACCTCACATTGGGTGTGAGCAGTCCACGTACCAGAAACACCTGAATTCCACTAGTGTCCTGTCATGATTCAGGAATTTAAATTCTGGAAATTGTTGACAGTTTTTTAATTCAGCTGTCCATTCTTCTTGGCTGTGTATATATGGCTTCATCTCAGCATCCCCTTCTTCTCCACATCCCTCTATTACATGCCAGTCTACTTTTGAGAGGCATGAGCTTTCAGCTGCTGTTCCATTGTACAACAGAATCCATCGGCCCTCTGCCTGTTAAGCTGCCTTCGAAGAAAAGGGCACCGTACCTTTTCCGGATGCGAAGGCCACTTCAGGGATGGGGCCATATTGTCCTGGCCTCAGAAGATGCCTTTTGATAAAGCCATAACCACACTTGTTTTGGCAAGAATCAGTAGTCCCTTGTTTCGTGATCTGTCTGTCCATTTTGTCCTGTTGATTCGAGGATACTTTGTTGTCCAGTGGCTAACTTTTGCCAGAATGAAAGTTGACTCCATATGTAGTTTCTTCAATGCCCATATTTTCTCTAAAGTAGATTGGTACTGCCAGGAGCCGACATGTCTCAAAAAAGAAAAATTTTCTAAGTTATTAAAACATTTTAAATGCCATATTCTGTAGATCTCTGAAGGGTTTGAAGATGACCTGTCTAAAACATCTCTGCTCAATTTTTAAAACATATCTAATATGACTACAAGTTCTATGATAATGTCTAACTACTAGCTTTCATTTCTTTATATCCTAATAGTTGATAATAATAACATTCAAGGATCAGAAATTTGCATTACATTGTTAAATGGATGGAATAAATACAATTAGAAATATACATATAGCATTTTCTAACAATATCAGTTTCAAATTTGTGTACAATATAAAACAATTCAATCCAATGTAAAGTATTTAAAACTAGTAATTGTCTTTCTCTTTTCTTTCTTTTTTTTTCTTTCTTTCCTTCTTTCTTTCTTTCTTTCTTTCTTTTTTTTTTTTTAAACAAGAACCTTAAATCTAATCTCCTTTGCTTAGCCTTTTTCCTAACCCTTGACAATAACTTGTAACCAACCCCCCTAAATACTGAAAATTATCCCAGACCCAGAACCCATTAAAAAGACCAAAAAACCACCTGCCCCACACCACCTCTTTGGGAATGTGGGCGTCGTATTCTTAAAATTGCTTCCTGCTGGGTATGGGCGAAGTTTTCTTTATCCTGAAAGAAAAATTTTAGGTTAATTGTCAAATTCTAGGAGAGGTAACTATATCCTTCATTATCCAGTCTGTGTATAATGCCAAAGTTGAGGGTTTATCTCAAGTCCTTATTCAAGTAGTCTTTGAGACTGGATCATCTCAGCTAGTCATCTCAAATTTGCTCTGAGCACCTTGTAGTTCAAAGCTGATCTGTGGATGATGTTTGTCAGCTTAATGATATTATTATTGTCCACGTGGAATTGTTGTTGTTGTGGGGCCCCATCTTCTTTCTGGAGACTTCAGTTGATGTTAGGCCTGGCCATGATTTCCTGCAGAAAACTGATAAGAGACTCGAACACAAAAACATATATATGCAGCTAGCCTTTTTTCTAGAATTAGTTAGTACTCTATGTGACCATACATATCTTAACAAAGTTTAAAATGTATATATATATTAATCTTGTAAATTTTGCTATAAAATTTATCCTTTGAGAAAAGTTTAAAGACTCAGAATAGAATCAAAGAGTTGAGATTAGTAATAGAATAGTCCCTTAATTAATTTTGCTTTTGTCCTGTACCATAGCAGAAGATGGCTCTTATTCTGGCATGATACAGGGAGTTTGCATTTTCCTTTTAACAACATGCTTGAGTTTAAAGAAGGAGAGAGCCATTCTCCAACTCCAAAGTCAGCTTTAAATTTTAATTGAACTGGGACTATTAGAAAACCAATAGTGTTAAATCTTTAGAGAAAAACAGAAACAAACATTTAGGAAGACATAAAATTTTTTAGATAATATATACCCATACACCGTTTCACTCTGTTTCTTGGGATAGATGATTTGTCCCTTTTCTTCAGTTGTCTCATTTGTCCAGTGTTCTTCAGATTCCTTAACTTTCATTCTCCTAAAAGACAAAAACAAAAACCTTTCCCCAAGACTAATTTTGGGGATGTTCCTTTTTGGCAAGTTATTATCTGATGAAATGAAAAGGCATGTTTTATTGATACAAGTTAGTTTAAATTGGATGTTCATGCTGGTTGATGAACTATCACCTCCTCTAATTAAGAGGTCTCTCTTGTTCAAATCGAACCTTTATCAATTTTGATGGTACCCACAGCTTATCTTCTCCTGTAGAAATAAAAGCAAAACCACGTCCCCAATGTAATACATACCCTGGTTTCCATTCTGAGGTCAGCACATCCTTAAAGTATATAGGCTGATTTAATTCTGTAGTTTTTTCTATTATCCAATGTCTCTCTGCAGCTGTTGTTCCTTTCTCATTGGCATTCAGAAAATTCAAAGTTAGAAGAGCATTATGCAGTCTATTTCTGGGGGTTTTTGTTACCCATTTCTGTTTATTTAGCATATCCTTTAGAGTTCTGTTTGATCTTTCTATAACTGCTTGACCTGTAGGATTATGTGGTATGCCTGTAATATGCTTTATATTGTAATAAGCAAAAAACTGTTTCATTTTAACAGAGACATATGATGGAGCATTGTCAGTTTTGATTTGTGCAGGTATACCCATGATGGCCATAACTTCTAGCAAATGAGTGATTACAGAATCAGCTTTTTCAGAACTCAAAGCAGTTGCCCATTGAAATCCTGAATAAGTATCGATAGTGTGGTGTACATATTTCAATTTTCCAAATTCTGCAAAGTGAAACACGTCCATCTGCCAGATTTCATTTCTCTGAGTACCCTTTGGGTTACATCCTGCTGGTAATGGCGTCTGATTGTAGAAGGAACAAGTAGGACATTTCTTTATTATTTCTTTGGCTTGTTGCCAGGTTATGGAAAAATCCTTTTTTAAACCTTTACTATTAACGTGATGTTTTTTATGAAATTCTGAGGCCTCCAGCACATTTCCTATCAATAATTTATCAATCTCTTCATTGCCTTGTGCTAGAGGGCCTGGCAGACCAGTATGGGATCGAATGTGAGTTATATATAAAGGATGATTCCTTTTCCTGATTGTATCTTGTAATTGAATAAATAGTGAAGTTAATTCTGAAGCATCAGGGATAAATTCTGCAGTCTCAATATGTAACACCACTCTTTCAGCATACTGAGAGTCAGTTACTATGTTGAGAGGTTCTGAAAAATCCATTAATACCAACAGAATAGCATACAATTCTGATTTTTGCACTGAATTATACGGACTTTGAACCACTTTACTTAAATTTTCTGATTTGTAACCTGCCTTTCCTTCTTTGTTGGCATCTGTATAAAATGTACGAACTCCAGATATGGGTTTTTGCCGTACAATTCGAGGCAAGATCCATTCAGCTCTCTTTATAAGATCAATTCTATTGCTTTTGGGATATTTGCTGTTAATTTCTCCCAAAAAATTACTGCAAGCTCTTTGCCAAGGTTCACTTTCTGTCCATAATTTTTCAATGTCCTCCTTAGTTAATGGTACGACAATTTCTGCTGGGTCTATGCCTGCTAATTGACGAAGTCTCATTTTTCCTTTATAAATCAAGTCAGAGATTTTTTCCACATAAGTTTTTAATTTTTTATTTGGTTTATTTGGTAAAAATATCCATTCCAATATAATATCTTCCCTCTGCATTAATATTCCAGTAGGAGAACGCCTAGAAGGTAAGATAACCAAAATGCAATCCAGCTTTGGATCAATACGATTCACGTGTCCTTCATGCACTTTCTTTTCTACCAAGGCTAATTCTTTCTCAGCTTCAGGTGATAATTCTCTTGGACTATTTAAGTCCTTGTCACCTTCTAAGGTTTTGAACAAATTAGTCAGTTCATCATTTTTTACCCCAACAATAGTTCGTAGATGAGAAATATCTCCAAATAATCTTTGAAAGTCATTAAGAGTCTGTAGTCTATCTCTCCGAATTTGCACCTTTTGGGGTCTAATTTTTTGTAGCTCTATTTTATATCCTAAATAATTAATAGAATCTCCTCTTTGTATCTTTTCAGGAGCAATTTGTAATCCCCAGCGAGGCAAAATTTTCTTTACTTCTTCAAACATTATTTCTAAAGTATCTGCATTTGAGTCAGCTAGTAAAATATCGTCCATATAATGATAAATTATAGATTTAGGAAATTTTTTACGTATCACTTCCAATGGCTGTTGTACAAAATATTGGCACAGAGTTGGGCTATTCAACATTCCCTGTGGGAGGACCCTCCATTGAAATCTTTTAACTGGTTGAGAATTATTATAAGTAGGCACTGTAAAAGCAAATCTTTCTCTGTCTTTTTCTTGTAAGGGTATTGAAAAGAAACAGTCTTTTAAATCAATAACTATGAGAGGCCATCCTTTTGGTAACAGAGTAGGCAAAGGCATCCCAGATTGTAGAGAACCCATTGGCTGAATTACTTTGTTAATTGCCCTAAGGTCTGTTACCATTCTCCATTTACCAGATTTCTTTTTAATAACAAATACAGGAGAATTCCAAGGGCTGGTTGATTCTTCAATATGCTGAGCATTTAACTGTTCTTCTACCAGCTCTTCTAAAGCCTGGAGTTTCTCTGTTGTTAAAGGCCATTGCTGGACCCATACAGGCTTGTCTGTTAACCATTTTAAAGGTAGAGCTGTTGGTGTCTTTGGAAGATCATCAGTTATTGTGCCCTGTTCTTGTATAATATGGATGGCTGGTGACCACTCATTAGAACAATATCTTCTAATATTTCTCTCAGTAACATGTGCTAGTTTATGATTTGTTTCTGAGATTGGAGGGATGTTAATCTGAGTATTCCATTGTTGCAACAAGTCTCGACCCCACAGGTTCATAGTTATGTTAGCCACATATGGTTTTAATTTTCCTCTCTGTCCTTCTGGACCTATACATTCGAGCCATCTTGCACTCTGTTTCACCTGAGATAATGTCCCAATTCCTAACAGTTGAACGTTTACCTCCTGAAGAGGCCAAGTTGGATGCCAAAATTCTGGTGCAATTATGGTAACGTCCGCACCTGTGTCTACCAGACCAGACAACAAAACACCATTTATTTTTATCGTTAATTTTGGTCTTTGTTCATTAATAGAAGTTTGCCAAAAAATTTTCTTTATGTTTTCTCCTGAATTTTCTATTCTCTCTGTTTCATCATTCTGACCAGCATGATTTATTCCAATAGGCATTTGGTTATTTAATCGCTCTCCAGAGCAGGCATTTCCTCTATGGCTGCCGGAAAGGTTTGAACTGGATTTGCACTGGGGGCCTGCCTGAGGCCCCTCTGGGAGTTTCCCGAAGACTGAGGCAAAGGATTACCCTGTCTGTCCTTTGTTGATCTACATTCGTTGGTCCAGTGTTTTCCCTTACCACACCTTCTGCATACTCCAGAAGGAAGGGGCATTCTGTTGCCATTGTTCCTTGAAGAAACATTGTTTCTGGAAATGACCTGTCTACAGTCCCTTTTCAAATGTCCTTGCTTTCCACATCCAAAACATCTAACACTCCTCAAACCTTTTGAAATTACTTCTCCTACCCATGTATCATCATGCTCATCAGCTTCAACATTAATTGTTTCTCTAATCCAATCTTCCATAGGTGCAGATCTTGCCCTTAATGGCCTGATTATTCTTTTGCATGCTGCATTCGCATTCTCAAAGGCCAAAGATTCAATTATTGCCTTACCAGCTTCTGAATCCGAGACCATTCTCTTTACTGCTGAAGCCAGTCTTTGTAAAAAATCTGTAAAAGACTCTTTTGGGCCTTGCTTCACCTTTGTAAATGACTCAGATTTTTTTCCTGGTTCCTCAACTTTGTCCCATGCATTCAAGGCTGCCGTTCGACATAAAATTAGGGTTTGGACATCATATAAACATTGTGCTTGTGCTGAAGCATATTGGCCTTCGCCCATAAGCTGATCCTGGCAAACTTGTACTCCTTTATCCCTCCACTGTTTTTCTATGTTTTTAGCCTCCTCCTTAAACCAAGTCAGAAATTGAAGTCTCTGGCTGGGTTCCAGAACACCTTGTGCGAGGTCCCGCCAGTCCTGTGGTACTATCCTATTATATGTTGACCAAGTGTTTAACATTTGCTTTACATATGGGGAATGCATGCCATAAGATACTATTGCCTCCTTAAACCTTTTTAAATCCAACATTTCAATTGGAGCCCAAGTATTTTGTGTAGCCATTTGATCAGGCATCTGCTGTACTGTTACAGGATAAATTAAGGGTGACTGTGTGAAAACAGACTTTCTTTCTGCAACCTTATGATCCCGACTTGAAACAACTTCACTGTTAATTTCTTCTGTCTGAATTTTTACAGGTTTAACAAGTTCTTCTAACGCTGTTATCCTGGCACTTAAATGGACTATCTTTTTAAATATTAAAATGTGGATTATTATAGTGATGAGGTGCATAATTCCACCAATACTAATATTATATAGTTGTTCCATTGCCAGACTGCCTAAAATTTCGAACAAAAACCAATTTTCTTCCAATGCACACATAAAACCCATTTGTTTTTTAATGTGGAAAAAAAATTCTCTTTTAGATAGTTTCCTTTAAAATATCTGATATATTATGACTTACCAAATCTGCGTAGAACAGTAGAAATCCGAGGGGATTTTCAAAGCAGCCACCTAGTGTCCCAGGTGTAAATCCAGAGAGAGAGAGAGAGAGAGAGAGAGAGAGAGAGAGAGAGAA
Source organism: Peromyscus maniculatus bairdii (assembly GCF_049852395.1). Lineage (NCBI taxonomy): Eukaryota > Metazoa > Chordata > Mammalia > Rodentia > Cricetidae > Peromyscus > Peromyscus maniculatus. The sequence continues at coordinate 41,465,882 of NC_134858.1, forward strand.
AAGAGAGAACGCACAAGAAAGCGTAGCCGGCTAAAGCTTAAATGCAGCCACGTGTTCCCTCTTGTGCCGAGTCAAGGCTTGGGTCTGGCTTCCTTAAGCTCCGACCACGTGCGTTGGCTTTACAGGCAGGGCAGGTCTGAGTTGTTTGTAGCACCGGCTTTAGGCAAGCTGCTCACAGACCTAGGCCCGGGCTAGAAGTTGCTACCCGGACTAGGACGCCAGCAGCTCGGACTAACAAGCCGATCACCGCCGGCCGCCGTGTGCCGCCGCTGCCGCCGCCGCCGCGGGCCGCCTGCCGCCCTTGCGGGAAAGCGGACCTGCCGCCAAGCCAAGCAGTTTTTAATGGATTCTTGTCACATTGGGCGCCAGATGTAGATGTAACCAACCGTCTTATTAAATAAGAAACACAGAAACAATGTAAAAGAGAAAGCCGAGAGGTCAGAGCTCAGAGCTAAAGTCTCACCCTTCCTCCTGCTGTCCCAGCTTCGCGAAAAGAGACCTACCTCCTGTCGGTTCGTATTTTTAAAGTATGTTGTTCTGCCTTCTCATTGGTTGTAAACCCAAACACATGACTGCCTCGTCACTGTCTGAATGTACAGCCCCCTAGGTCTTAAAGGCATATGTCTCCAATGCTGGCTGTATCCCTGAACACACAGAGATCTTATGGGATTAAAGGCGTGTGCCACCACCGCCACACTCTTGCTATGGCTCTAATAGCTCTGACCCTGAACACACAGATATCTATGGGATTAAAGGCGTGTGCCACCACCGCCACACTCTTGCTATGGCTCTAATAGCTCTGACCCCCAGACAACTTTATTTATTAACATACAATCAAATTAATATTTCAGTACAAATCAAAATAATATTTCAATACAATTAGATTACCACCACAGGTCATAGATCAGGTAGATTTTTGGGGTGGGCCAACTCAAAGGTCTGGATGTGGGTGTGGGTGGTAGCTGATTTGGTAAGTCCTGGTTGATGTGACTGCCCTCATTAGGCAAGGGGCAGAGCTGTAGATGTAACCAACTGTCTTATTAAATAAGAAACACAGAACCAATGTAAAAGAGAAAGCCAAGAGGTCAGAGCTCAGAGCTAAAACCTTACCCTTCCTCCTGTGGTGGTCCTACTTCTCCAAAAAAGAGCTACTTCCTGTGTGTTTGTCTTTAAATAGTCTTTCTGTTCTGCCTTCTCATTGGTTGTAAACCCAAACACGTGACTGCCTCATCACTGCCTGTAAGTACAGCCCCCCCCAGGTCTTAAAGGTGTATGTCTCCAATGCTGGCTGTATCTTTGAACACACAGAGATCTACCTAGCTCTGCCTACCAAGTGCTGGGATTGAAGGCTGCTGCTGCTGCTGATGATGATGATGATGATGCCGCCGCCGCCGCTGCCGCCGCCGCCGCCACGCTCTTGCTATGGCTCTAATAGCTCTGACCCCCCGGGTAACTTTATTTATTAACATACAGTTAAAATCACATTTCAGTACAAATAAAATACCACCATAGTGCAAGCTCTTCCATGCCCACGGTGAGGAGCAGAGCCAGCTCTTCTGCTGCAGTGTCCATTGAGGGGTAGGGCCAGCTCTCCCAGGGCCACTGAAGGGCAGTCAGCCAGCATGGCCCTCAGATTTCAACAGGCATAGTTCCTATGCCTCTTTCCCCCACCCCCAACCCCGCAACCCCTAGGTAACATGGGCCATGGAGATCAACACAGACCTAGCCGCAACAAGACCACAGACCCAGACAAGGCCCTCGGCAGCAGTTTGGGCTTGGACATCACCATGGCCCCAGGGGCAGCACAGGCCACCCAGATCAGTATGGTCCCAAAGGCATCTTGGCCCTCAGACACCAACATGGTCTCAGGTGACTGATGAGACCCTCAGCCCTCAGTGATAACAGGAGCCATGGGCATCAACTCCAACCTTAGCTGCTGTAGGGCCAAGGACCTAGACATGGCATTCTGCAGCAGCTCAGGCTGGATGACACCATGGCCCAGAGAGGCAGTGCAGGCCACTCCGATCAGCATGGACCCAGTGGCAGCACAGCCCTCAGACACTTTATCACAATTTTTAAGAATTCTCTTCGATAGCTTTTTGTTTAGGCTGTTACTTTAGGGCAGGGGGATAGGGGTTGTCATATAGACCCTTCTATGTCCCTTTTTTTTTTTTTTTTTGGTTTTTTGAGACAAGGTTTCTCTGTGTAGCTTTGTGCCTTTTCCTGGAACTCACTTGGTAGCCCATGCTGGCCTCGAACTCACAGAGATCCTCCTGCCTCTGCCTCCCGAGTGCTGGGATTAAAGGCATGCACCACCACCGCCCGGCCCCCTCTTTTGTTTTTTTGAGACAGGTTTCTTTATGTAGCCCCGGTTGTCCTGGAACTCACTATATAGAACAGACTAGCCTCAAACTCACAAAGATCTGACTGCCTCTGCCTCCTGAGTGCTGGGATTAAAGGTGTGCACCATCACTTCCCAGCTTGTGAATTCTATCATCTGTTCCCCTAACTCCCATCGAAATGGGCCCAGTGATTATGGGCTGAAACCTCTGAACCCTTGAACCAAAGTTTCCCCCTTAAGTTGTTTTCCTTGGGCATCCGTCAGAGCAATGAAAGGTGAATTAACAGTTAAACTGCAGTTGGCTGCACACAGAGGCGACCTTGAGCCAAACTTTATCACTCAGCTGTGGAAACATGGTGCACATTTATCAGTGTACTAAGGTCTTACTAAGGCTGCTGAGTCACTGAGACCATGTCAGTGTCTCCTACAAGTGGGTCCCAAAACACTCTAATAGCTCTCTCTGCTCCGGGTCTCTTTGTTCCCCAGAACTTAATAGTAGAGTATTTTTAGTACACTAGCCATTTTAGTCCCAGTATCAATTTTTATAACATTTAACTATGACATATTTCGTTTCTGTCACTTTGGAAACATGCTTAGGGTTTCCTTAACTTTCACGATTGTGACAGTTTGGAGGGGTTTGGTTTGTTTGTTTTTACAAGTTTTGTACAACATCCCTCAGCTTGAGTGTACTGGTGATCAGACTCACGTATTGTGGGCAGGAGGGAACAGCTCAGAAGTGGTCCTTTGTTCTTGCTGTTAATGTTGACTGTTTTTATAAGACGGCTCTAAGGCTTTATCACACTCTATCAGGGTATGTGCCAATGTGCACGCCCCTGTGTGCCTTGCTCCTTTTGACAGCCGCTCCTAACCTCCTCACGGCTACTCCCCTCCCTCTCAGCCCCAGGAGCCCCTCTAGTCCTTTCAGGCCCTCTGAACTCCCACCTCGATCTCTACTCTGCTTTAGGACAGAATCAGCGGAGAGAGAAAAGAGAAGGAAGACAAGCAGGAAGTAGGCTTTTGCCTGCTGTTTCTTTCTTTCTTTCTTTTTTTTTCTTTTTTTGGTTTTTTGAGACAGGGTTTCTCTGTGTAGCTTTGCACCTTTCCTGGGACTCACTCTGTAGCCCAGGCTGGCCTTGAACTCACAGAGATCTGCCTGGCTCTGCCTCCCGAGTGCTGGGATTAAAGGCGTGCGCCGCCGCCTGCTGTTTCTTTAAGCACACCCCCCCACCCCCGCCATCCCACCCCCCTGTCTTCCTATTTGGTGTCCCTTCATAAAAGAGAACTTTGCAGCGAGCCTGGTCATCATCCTCTGCTGTCTCTCGGTGTGTAGCTATGTATGAGAAAGGGCTGTTTATCATCTGGGGCTTTCATTAGACATGGCTGGGTTGTTACCTTTGGAAATGTCCAGAGGCAGAAGGTTTGAGCCTAGTCATTTTCACCTGAGGCCAGACACAAGATCTCCATCTTTCTCTGGAGATAGCAGCAAAGAAAGAGCTACGGGGAGCCATGAAGGGATCTGGAGGTCTATGTAGGTGCTACAACTCTGAGGGAAAAAGCTTCCCCAATGCAAGTCTTACAAATCTGAAGGGAAAGGAATCCTGGCAGTCGGGGGCCAAGAATACTACAAAATCACACCGCACAACAAACCTCATGCAAGAGATTTATTGAGAAAGACTCAGAGGTGGCTGCCTCTACTCAGATGAGAAGCAGCAAAGAAATAAATGGGAGGCAGGCTTTATATAGGGTTTCTTGGGAGTGTGGCAGGGCTTTCCAGAGTGGCCTGGAATTGGTGGGATTCTATGGCCTGATCATGGGCAAGCTCAGGAACTGATGGGTTGTTTTTGTTTTGTTTTGTTTTTTAAGGCAGAGTTTCTCTGTGTAGTTCTGGTGCCTGTCCTGGAACTCACTCAGTAGACCAGGCTGGCCTCAAACTCACAGAGATCCACCTGCCTCTGCTATGCCGGCTTCAGTTGACTTTGAACCAGTCTCTCATCTGTCATTTCTGCTTATCCCAACTTCCAGAAGTACCTATGGAAACTCCAGAAGCCTGTAGGAAATTCTTTGGTGAAAATCAGGTTGCTTCTTGGCTTTTCCTCTGTCGGCTGACTGCGTACACTTCTTAGTTGTGGCAACTCCGTTACCTTTCCTCTCCTCCCCTGCCCTCCTCCGCCTAACTGTTTTTTGGCTTTGTCTTGTTGTAATAGATCTCACTGTGCAGCCAGCGGGCCTCCGACTCTTGGTGATCCGAGTGCTGGGGTCCCAGGGGTGCCATCTTCAGATGGTAAAGTCTTTTTTTTTTTTTTTGTCACTTTAGTGAGGTTTTGGAAGGAATGGGGATTAAAGGAATGTTTAACTTGATATGTCTTTGCAAGTCCAGAATGAATTTCCAACTTTTAATCACCTCCATGTCCCTGTTCCCAGAATCCAGGAACAAACACCCAAATGTAATTATTTTGATTCATGTGCTCTTTAAATTAAAAAAAAAAAAAAAAGTTTTAACAAATTTGAGTATGGAGGCGTGTGTGTGTGTGTGTGTGTGTGTGTGTGTGTGTGTGTGTGTGTATGTGTCCATGTACACACATGCAGAGGCCAGAAGAATACTTTCAATGTTTCCTCTGCTGCTCTCCACCTTGTTTTTTGGTTTGTTTCATTTGTTTTGAGACAGTCTCTCTCTCTCTGAACTTGAAGCTTGCCATTTCATCTAGGCTTACTGGCAATCAAGTTCCTGGAGCCACTTGTCTCTGTCACCGCCGCTCCCAACCATGAAGTTGCAGGCACACATGGCCACGCCTGGCCTTTTGTGAGTGTGCTGGGGTGTTAAACTCGGGTCCTCTTGATTTCACAGCAAGCAGTCTTACCGTCTCCCCAGTCTCTCAGATGCCATTTTTAATCCTTCATCCTTTTTTTTTTTTTTTTTTTGGTTTTTCGAGACAGGGTTTCTCTGTGTAGCTTTGCGCCTTTCCTGGAACTCACTTGGTAGCCCAGGCTGGCCTCGAACTCACATAGATCCGCCTGCCTCTGCCTCCCGAGTGCTGGGATTAAAGGCGTGCGCCACCACCCCCGGCCCCTCCTTCATCCTTTTATTTCTTCATGTTTTCTTCCCTTGATTTCTTCCTATCATGGACCTTGTTATCTTTCAACGTATGCAATAGCAATAGTAATCTTGGCTTCTCCTTTAGCGCTGCCTTGAATTCATCTACAAGAGCTATTCTCTTCCTCCTAGACATCTCTACAAGCAGACACGTTCTTGTGTCACTCTCAATCCTAGCTCATACTTGGCTTCTTCATTAGGAGAGCTTCCGGTTTTCCTGTCTCTGATTTAGCCCCACCCACCACCCACCACCCAACCCCACCATGCCTTTACATTCTAATGTCTTGTTCTAAAATACAAATATATTGTGTAGCAATTTCCTCTGAAAAAGCTAGGTAAGACTCAGCAAGTTCTAAAGACTAGGGGAAATTCTGAAATGAGGCACATTAAGACTGAGGAAGAAGCCAGGCAGTGGTGGCGCACACCTTTAATCCCAGCATTCAGGAGGCAGAGGCACGGAGATCTCTATGAGTTGGAGGTCAGCCTGGTCTGCAAAGAAAGTTCCAGGACAGTCAGGGCTGTTACATAGAGAAACCCTGTCTTGAAAAACCAAAACCAAACCAAACAAACAAAAAAAAGACTGAGGAACTGAACAACTCAGAAATTTCAGGAAGTCCCTGAAATGAACCAGAAGCAGTAGGTCATGCCTTCTCCCAGATTAAACCGGGAGTCAGGACTGCTGAGGAGGTGGAGACCAGCTGAGCTGTCTGGAAGAGACTTAGACCAACTGAACCCCTTGAAAGAGACCCTCCCTGGCCTGTCTGAGCTGCCTGTTAGTGGTGCAGTGAGTTTCAGGGGTCCAGGTTTTGTGAGCCATCACCCATGGTGGACTTTCCATGAGGCAGCTGCCTTGAGTCATCCCTGTTCCTGTAATTAACCTCTTACCCATAATCCTTTTAGTAACCCCAAGAAAAAGTCACTGGTTCACCAACTTTGGTGGTATCCTTCCCTGCATCTGTCATCAGTTCCCTATCTGTGTAAGCAGATGTTTGTTTATATCTCACCAGGAATAATGACACACAACATGTGGCACAGCACTGCTAAAGCCCTTTCCTAGGGTAAAGGTTTCAGTACTTGAGTCTGGCAGTTTTTCAGGAACCATGTGCTCCTAAAGTCTCGCCGTTCCCACTGCCCCTTGTATCATTTTTTTGTCACCTGTCTTGTCCCTGAAGGCACCTGAATTTGACCACCTGCTTTAATGACTTTTCATAGCCACTGGATACAGAGCAGACTCCTTAGCTGACCCACAAGGCTGCCCATGATCTGGCCCTTGCTTCCCTCTCTCTGGCCTCTTCTTTCCCCTATAATTCTATTCTCTATCCAGCCTGAAACACTTTATGTCAACCCTGTCAAACTCCATTTTGTCTGTGGGCCTTCTGTGTTCTATTCTTATCCCGTCCTTATTCCTCTGGCTAATTCTGACTCATCTCAGAGGGCGCAGTGTAGACTTAATTTTCCCTTGGCAGCCATTCATTCTGCCGCTCTTGGGACCCTTTATTTGCTTTGTACTAGTGTGTATTACAGCCAGCGTGCTAGTGTACAGATGTAATTCCACCATGCAGGACGCAGAGGCAGGAGGGTCACTGCAAGTTTGAAGTTAGCCTGGTTTACATAGCAAGTTCCAGGCCAAACAGGACTATGTAGCAAGACATTATCTCAGAGAGAGAGAGAGAGAGAGAGAGAGAGAGAGAGAGAGAGAGAGAGAGAGAGAGAGAAGTCAAGAGGTTAACAATATGGCTTCAGGAGGGAGGGGGAGAGGGGAGGGCCTGCCCTGCAAGCACAGGGACCTGAGTTTAAATTTCTAGCAGCCGCAGAAAAAGCCAGGCATCACAGCAGGTATATGTAACCCCAGCTCTGGGGAGCAGAGACAAGGATAGGGACAGAGGGGTGCCCATTGGTTAACCAGTTTAGCCAAAATAAGCTATGGAGCTCTGTAACAGACCCTGCCTCAAAAACCAAGGCGAGGAAGCAACTGAGAAAGGCAGTTCCTACACCAATTGCTAGCTTCCAAAATCACCTACACAGGCAAGTGCATCTGCACACAGGAATAGCCCCCCCCCACACACACACACCAGTAGCTAGGCTCTGGTGATATATTGTGTACCCTAATAAATATGCCTGAGGATCAGAGGACAGAGCCAGCCACTAGATTGGACATAGAGGTCAGGCAGTGGTGGCACACACCTTTAATGCTATCACTCAGGAGGCAGAGATCCATCTGGATCTCTGTAAATTCAAGGCCACACTGGAAACAGAGCCAGGCAGTGGTGGCACACACCTTTAATCCCAATACTGGGAATCACAAATGCCTTTAATCTCAGGAAGTGATTTCTGGGCAGAGAAAGGTATATAAGGCATGAGGAAACAGGAACTCTCTCTGTCACTGTGTGTCATACATGGTGTGTGGGTTCACAGGGGTCCATGGAATGAAGACTCAGAGACATCTTAAGAATGAATTTAGCTTTTCATGGCTGCAGGGGGGTCCAGCCTTGAAGGACTGAAGCACTATCTCCTCCCCTAGGGCATTTTTATTTCCCTCTAATTACAGTTTAGCCAGTTAATTTCCGTACCTTCAAAGCAACATAAAAGGAACTCCCAGAGACCAAATGCCAAGTGCAAATTACTTGATTTCTCAGGTTCCACGGTTTTCCAGGTTTCCTGAACCAAGTTTTGCATAGGCCTTTGATCCCTGGGAGACTCTGTGATCCTTGACTCTCAGACAAGATTCACATAGGGCAATAAGAGAAACAAAAGGTGTGGTTAAACAAAGGAAGGATTAGGGCTAGGTGCTCTCTGGAAGCAGGCCAGGAGCTCAGCAGGAATACACTACATCTCTCTTTAGGCTGAGGATTTCGTAGAGGTAAGAACTAGTGCCTGGCTGTTCTGCTTCTCTGATCTTTCAGCTTTCACTCTGATATCTGGCTCTGGGTTTTTTTTTATTAAAAAACCATCTAGATTCGAACCACACTAGGCATAGTGCCATGTGCCTATAATCCTAGCACTTGGGAGTTTAAAGATAGCCTCAGCTATTTAGTGAGTTTGAGTTCATGAGACTTTGTCTTTTTTTTTTTTTTTTTTTTTTTTTTTTTGGTTTTTTGAGACAGGGTTTCTCTGTGTAGTGTTGGTGCCTGTCCTAGATCTTGCTCTGTAGACCAGGCTGGCCTCGAACTCACAGAGATCCTCCTGGCTCTGCCTCCCAAGTGCTGGGATTAAAAGTGTGCACCACCACTGCCTGGTGAGACTTTGTCTTAAAAATAAAGCAATGCTGGTCATGGTAGCACAAGCCTTTATGTATTTAATTACTGCAATAATCTTTATGATTATTTATTAATTTTTTTTTTTTTTTTTTTTTTTTTTTTTGGTTTTTCGAGGCAGAGTTTCTCTGTGTAGCTTTGCGCCTTCCCTGGAACTCGCTTTGGAGACCAGGCTGGCCTCGAACTCACAGAGATCCACCTGCCTCTGCCTCCCGAGTGCTGGGATTAAAGGCGTGCGCCACCACCGCCCGGCGATTATTTATTAATTTTGAGATAGGTTTTCACCCTATTGATAAGTTTTAAGCCCCCTGAAGGCCTCTCCTCTGACATAGCAAAACGAATCAGACCGAATTGGAAAGCCCAGGTTTAATGGGTAAAGCCCTCCTGGGTGATTCCCCTGCCCACAGGGAGGAGACTGGGACTGGAGACCAGAAGAACCATGTGTCTTTTTTCTGGGATACTGCTTATATACTCTGTGGGAGTGGTCTTGAGCCTCTCTTGGGGAGGAGCTGTGTTTGGTGGGCTTTGAAGGGGTGGGTTTAGGGAAAGAGATGGGAGGGGAGTTGAGGTGGATCTTCCACCAGACTCCTTCCAAACACCTATAGCCCAGGCTAGCCTGGAACACACTATGTAGCTCAGGCTTGCACTGAACTCAAGATACTTCTGCCTCAGTCTCCCAAATGCTGACATACCAGGGATCAGTACCACACTCATCTTTGATTGATTTTTATTTTTAATTAATAAATGTATTCTTTGGGCTTGAGAGATGGCTCAGTTGGCTGCTTTTCCAGAGGACCCAGGTTCAATGCCCAACACCCATATGGCAGCTCACAACTATCTATAACTCCAGGTTTATGGGATCTGAAACCCTCACACCGACAACCATGCAGGCAAAAGATTAGTGCACATAAAATAAATAAATCTAATAAAAATAAATGTATTCCTTAAGCAGCTTTTGGTGGGTCAGGCCCAGAGATGAGTTTTCGATACAGACCATATCTCCTTTCATCTTCACAGTAACTCCAGAACTAGATACTTGTTATGGTTTGAGTCTAAAATGTCCCCTATGGTTTAATACTCAGTCCCCAGCTTGTGGCTGTTTTGAAGGCCGTGGAGCCTTTAGAAGGTGCCGTGAATGATGGCATGGGTCCCTAAAGGTAGGCTTCGGAGAGTTCTGCCTGCATTCCCAGCTTCTGCCTGGACTTCCTGTTTCCTGATCCATGTGGGCACATCAGTCCCCATGCACTTATCTCGGTGAGCCCTGCCAGGCTTTTCCTGCCGTGACGAACTGAATCTCTCTGAACCAATGAACCAAATCAACCTTTTCTTGCCTTAAATGGGCTACAGAGAGCAAAAGTTACTAATGCAGTCCTGTTGTATTGATAATTTTTTTTGGTATGGAAATGTAAAGCATATTACCCTAAATCATCTAGCTATTAAATGACAGATTGCAGACCCAAATATAAGTTTCTGTGGCCACGCCCCCTGTACCTTCAACTGTTTGGGTTGTCACTGTCTCCCTCACCTATTCACTGTGTCTCAGAAAACAATTACTACTCTTTTATTTTTTTTTTAATGGATTTTTTTGAGAGACAGTCTTTTTTTTTTTTTAAGATTTTTATTTATTTATTATGTAGACAGCATTCTGTCTGCATGTATGCCTGTGGGCCAGAAGAGGGCACCACATCTCATTACAGATGGTTGTGAGCCACCATGTGGGTGCTGGGAATTGAACTCAGGACCTCTGGAAGAGCAGTTAGTACTCTTAGCCGCTGAGCCATCTCTCCAGCCCCTATTGCTCTTTTCTGGACATCAGGCTGGTCCTGGCTTGTCCCAGTTCTCTGACAGATGACCTCATTCACCCCCACCCTTGTGTATAGGCTCAAAGGTGGGGCAGCATCCACATGGTATTTTGTAGTTGGTTGTTTTTTTTTTTTTTTTTTTTTTTTACTCTTTGCTCTTTTGGGAGGCCCACTACCCAGCTCCCAAATAAATCACACATGGAGACTTTTTCTTACTTATAAATGCCTGGCCTTAGCTTGGCTTATTTCTTGCCAGCTTTCCTTTTCTTTCTTTTTCCTTTTTCTTTTCTTTTCTTTTTTTTTTTTTTTTTTTTTTTTTTTTTTTGAGACAGGGTTTCTCTGTGTAGCTTTGTACCTTTCCTGGAACTCACTCTGTAGCCCAGGCTGACCTTGAACTCACAGAGATCTGCCTGCCTCTGCCTTCCGAGTGCTGGGATTAAAGGCATGTGCCCCCACTGCCCAGCTCTTGCCAGCTTTTCTTAACTTAAATTATCCACATATACCTTTTGCCTCTGTGCTTTTACCTTTCTCTATTTCTATATATCTTTCTTTCTTCTTACTCCGTGACTTTCTGTGTAACCGGGTGGCTGGCCCCTGGAGTCCTCCTCCTTCTCTTGTTCCCTGATCCTCTCCTCCCAGATTTCTCCTCCTTTTTATTCTCTCTGCCTGCCAGCCCCACCTATTTCTCTCTCCTGCTCAGCTATTGGCCATTCAGCTCTTTATTAGAACAATCAGGTGCTTTAGATACGCAAAGTAACAGGACTTCACAGAGGTTCAAACAAATGCAACATAAAAGAGTGCAACATTAAGCCGGGCGGTGGTGGCGCACGCCTTTAATCCCAGCACTCGGGAGGCAGAGGCAGGCGGATCTCTGTGAGTTCGAGGCCAGCCTGGGCTACCAAGTGAGCTCCAGGAAAGGCGCAAAGCTACGCAGAGAAACCCTGTCTCGAAAAACCAAAAAAAAAAAAAAAAAAAAAAAGTGCAACATTAAAACAAATGTTCCACAGCATAAACAAATGTAACACATCTTAAAATGATATTCCACAACAGTATTACACAGCTTCCCCTCAAGCAGTGCTCTCAGATTTAGCAAATAAAAATATAAGGAAATGATTTAAATTAAAATTTCAAATATGGGGCTGGAGAGATAGCTTAGAGGTTAAGAGCACTGACTATTCTTCCAGAGGTCCTGAGTTCAATTCCCAGCACCCATATGGTGGCTCACAACCATCTATAATGAGATCTGGTGCCCTCTTCTGTGTACATAATGAATAAATAAATCTTTAAAAAAATTCAAATATGGGTAGAAGGGTTGGCTCAGTGGGTAAGAGCATCTATTGCTCTTGTAGAAGACCCGGGTTTGAATGCCCTGTTCACATCAGTCAGCTCACACCATTTATAACTGTAGTTCTGGAAAGTCCCGCCCCCTCTTCCAGCCTCTGAGAGCTTTGCATGCGTGTGGTACACATAAATTCATGTAGGTACACATGCATACACAAATATCTTTTTTCAAATAAATAAACAAAAATCTTTTTCTAGTATATCCTCATTCATTACAATTTATTTTTTTTTAAGTGCTGTGAATGGAACCTTTGGCCTTACACATGCTGGTCAATCAAGTGTCCTATCACTGAGCTATATCCCTAATCCCATAATTCAATCTTTGAAACATATTTATACTGAAAAGAACATTGTTTGTGTGGAATTCCAGTTTAACTGGGTGTCCTGCATTTTGTCTGGATGCTCTACTGCGGCTCTCCCGGCTTCTCTGAAAGGTTGGTCACTCATTCAAAACAGTTGGCCTTCTGCACCGGTGGGTTCCACCTCTGCGGTCAACCACCTGAAGTTAGGCATATTTAAAAAGCAATCGCATCAGTACTAAACACCTACAGACCTTTCCTCTTGTTACCATTTCCTAAAAATAGAGTACAACACCTGATTACATGTCACTTACATTGAATGAGATGTAAATGATGTAGAGATGACTTATACAACAGGGTGTACATAGGCGCTACACAAGAGTATGCCCAGGCACTGTGGGGATATTTTGTTGTACCCTAATAAAATTTGCCTGAAAATCAGGGAACAGAACAAGCCACTAGATTAAACATAGAGGCCAGGCAGTGGTGGCACACACCTTTAATTGTAGCATTCAGGAGGCAGAAATCCATCTGGATCTCTGTGAGTTCAAAGTCACCTTGGACTACATGAGATTGATTTAGTCTAGGAGAGAAACAGAGCCAGGCAGTGGTGGTTCACACCTTTAATCCCAGTATTTGGAGATCACATGCCTTCAACCCCAGCACTAGGAAGGAAGTGATATGGCTGGGCGGAGAAAGGTATATAAGGCTTGAGGAGACAGGAAGTAAAGCCCTTTTTGGCTGGACCCGCTTCGGCTGAGGACTCAGAGACATTCAGTCAGAGGATTTGTGGAGTTGGTGAGGTGAGAAGCAGCTGTGGCTTGTTCCTTTGTCTCTCTGCTCTTTCAGCATCTACCCCGATCTCTGGCTCTGGGTTTTTATCGTAAGACCGTTTTAGAATGTGTGCAGCAGGGCACTGAAGTGTTGTCTGGGCTATGCAGCACATGCCCCATAGGGGATGCTAAGAACTCACTGCTTTCTAACTATTTTGCCCCCGTACTATTCCAAACTGTAACACCACTCTGAGTATCCAACCATGCGCTAACCCATAGCATCCTAGAATAGCACCTGCCAAGTCTGTTCTCCCTTTCTTTTCCCTCTGCTTAGCCAAGATTCTTGAGAGAGTGTGACGTCACTTCTAGTCATTTGAAAGACAGATGATAAAGAGTCGTCATGCCAGGGCTAGGGAGAAGGCTTAGTGTATGGAGTAAGTGCGGAGCCGGGTGACACAGCTGTAGCCCTAGCACCGAGCGGGAGGGACCGGTGGATCCTGGGGCTTGCTGGCCTGCTAGTCTAGTCAGCGGGTTCCAGGTTCAGAAGGGCCCCTGCTTAGAAAAATCAACGATAGCGAAGGGATTGAGGGAGACATCCGTTGTCACTCCCCAGTCTCCACCTCTCCTGCAGGGGTGAGTGCCTGCACGTGCACATTCCCCCACCCCACCCCCACACAGAGTAGCAGTTTATAGCTGTGGTGCAGCTCAGGGGTGGAGCACTGCCTAAGAAACAGCAAAACCAAGAGGTATGCCGGAGGAGGAGGAGGAACACAAAAGCGCCTTATTGTATTTTATATTTCACCAGAGCAGCTCAAAGGACTGTGCAGAACAAACCTGGGGAAATACAGCTGTGGAAAAGCCAAGAACTGGGTCATCTGCCCCTGGATGCGCACCATAGTCACCCACGGCACCGGTCGGCACTGCTCCCTTGGGGACGCTTGTGGATGAAGTCTAGACAGAACCTGCTCCCCGGGCCACTTAGGGAGGAGGAATGGGGCCGAGGCTTGGGTGCAGGCAGTGGGGCAGACAAGGTCTGCGGAGGCGTCTCTTTGGTCTAGGCAGGCAAACTATTCGCACGCACGTTCAAAGGAAGAGATCAAGCCAGGCGTGATTCAATGGTGCAGCCTTTAATTCCAGTACACGAGAGGCAGAGGCAGGCAGATCTCTGTGAGTCTGAGGCCAGCCTGGTCTACAGACTGGCAAGTTCCAGGCCAGGCAAGGGTGCACAGAAAGACCCTGTCTTAAAACAAGCAAGAAACAAAACCACAAGTAAATAAATGAACAAGAATGAATAAATCAGAAAAGCTACACAATTTGCAATTTAGGATAGCCAGGGCTGGAGTCCTTGTAATTGTTTGGCTAGAACATTCTAGGCATTGGGACAGAATATACTTAGTCTTTGCTCTCCTGAAGCTTATTCTCACAGGGGAGACAAATGACAAGCAAGTCAGCAAATGAAGAAATAAAATAATTTGAGGTTTTGGTTGTGATTTGTTGTTGTTGTTGTTGTTGTTGTTGTTGTTGTTGTTGTTTTCAAGATAGGGTTTCTCTGTGTAACGGTCCTGGCTGTCCTGGAACTCGCTTCGTAGACCAAGCTGGGCTCTGACTCACAGAGACAGAGATCCCGGTGCCTCTGCCTCCCAAGAGCTGGGATTAAAAGCGTGTGCCACCACCACCCCACCAACAACTGGAGCTTTTGATGAGGATTTTAGAAAAACCAAATCTCCTGAGAGACAGACAGCAGGGGGAGGTTTGGAGTCTGTTTCTTTGATGAACGAGATTTATCTGGAAACCTAAAGACTAAGGAGTGGAGCGGGCGGGATGCTGCAGGAAAGACAGTACAAAGGTCCCAGCTGAGAGAGCTGAAGTATAAAACAGGGCCCTCTCAGGGAGGGAGGCAAGAGGGTCAGGAGGAGACCCCAGTCAGAACACTAGAGCAGCAAACAGACGATTGTGTCCGAATGTAGGTGGGAACAGCTAGGTGAGAGGGACTGGGTGGGCTCAGGGCATTCATTTTTTGTTTGTTTTGGATTTGTTGTTGTTGTTTTCAAGACAGGGTTTCTCTGTGTGACAGTCCTGGCTATCCTGGAACTTGCTTTGTAGAGCAGACTGGCCTCGAACTTAGAAATCTACCTACCTCTGCCTCTGTCTCCCTAGTGCTGGGATTAAAGGTGTGCACTACCAGGCTTAGCTAATTTTTAATTTTGTTTTGTTTTGTTTTGTTTTTCGAGACAGGGTTTCTCTGCGTAGTTTTGTGCCTTTCCTGGAGCTCACTTGGTAGCCCAGGCTGGCCTCGAACTCACAGAGATCCGCCTGCCTCTGCCTCCCGAGTGCTGGGATTAAAGGCGTGCACCACCACCGCCCGGCTCTAATTTTTAATTTTTATGTGTATGTGTTTTGCCTGCATGTATGTCCTCTGCAAGAGCAAACCATGCCTTTAACCACTGAGTCATCTCTCCAGCCCCCAGGAAATATTTCAGAGATGAAACCCCACAGACTTAGTGCCCCGGGAAACTAAGGGGAAGGAATGAGCAGCTGATTCATGAGCCCGTTAAAGTAAACATGTACAGAACATCCAGCAAATGCTGGGGTGTGTGCATGCTGCTGGACACAAAAGTGTCTAAGACACAGAGGGAGCCAGTTCTCATGGAAGGCAAACATAGTTTTACCCCGGTACCGATTGGTCTGCACAGTAATAGAAATTTGCTCACTGGCGCCACAAAGGTGAGAGTGATTAACTCCTGCTTGCGTCCCTGAATGAAGCGATATCGAGGAGAGAGGTAAGGCTAGATTCTATAGGAGATGGGGTCTAGATGGGAAGGAAGCTGAGAAACAGAATTCCAACACCTTGATTTTTCCCTTTGGGCTTGGAGCACTCACCTGCTTGGAGGAGGTCACAAGTCATGAGGCTTAAAGGAATGGTGTGTCTTCTTGGCTGTGCTCCAAACCACTGATGTGGCTGAATTTACACCTTAAACATCTGGCTTGACGACCTGATCCTGGCTATGGGACATTCTATGCCAATGTGAAGGCAGACATAGCTCCCAAAGTCTTTATCTCCCCAGGATATTAATATTATTCTATTATTCATTCAGTAGCATTAGATTTCTTTTTACATGTGTTTAATTGTGTATGTATGTATGTGTGCCATGGGATGCATGTGGGGGTCAATTGACAATTCAAGAGTCAATTCTGTCCTTTAACCAGGTGGATCCTGGGATCAAACTCAGGTCATCAGGTCATCAGGTTTGGTGGCAAAAGGTCTTCACCTTTTGAGCCATCTTGCTGGCACCGTCCAGAAACATTTACCAGCATTTATTGTTTACTTGGCAGAGAATATGTAATTGATGAATGAGGGCTAGGGAGATGGCTCGGTGGTTAAGAGCATGTAAGAACCCCGACCTCAGAGGGCTCATAACCTCCTGTAACAAAGGGGTCTGACACCTCTAGTCTCCAGGGGCACGTGTGTGTGTGTGTGTGTGTGTGTGTGTGTGTGTGTGTGTGTGTGTGTGTGTGTGCATATACACACACGTGTGTGAGCATACACACAATTAAAAATAAATCTTTTTAAAATGACTGATGAGTGAATGACAAAAGCATGAATGGTTGAATGAATAAGTAAATAATTATAGCTTGTTGATGCTAGAAACAAGATTTAATTAAGAAGTGGAGAACGTCGTTGCAAAAGCTAGCTTCACCTTTAGCATCAAACCAGCTTTGAAGCCATCTAGATGGCCCACAGTCAACATGGCCATTGTTTACTGTGGCGTGCAGTGAGTCAGGCTCCATGCTAAGCATGCCACATGCTTTTCTCGCTTCCTTTCCTTACGCTCCACCCCCAGAAGCACGTGTATCAGCCTCATTTCACAGATGAGCGGACAGGCTTTGGGAGGGCTTATTACTCCGTGATTCTTCCCCTGCTTCCAAAAGACACTGTTCTGCCGTGAAGACTGCTTGTCTGTTCGCACCTGTGTTCTAGCTACTGCCAAAGGCGGCAGCAGGGCAGACAGCTGAGACCCCGCATTGGGGGCTGGAACACCAAAATAAGTGTTTTCAAGGAGAGAAATGACTGTGGCAGCGAACCGGAGTCCACCTTCGTCATTTCACTCTGTCCTGCAGAGTAACCAGTCAGCAACGGTAGAAAAGCTCTCCACAAACCAGTTTACAAATAGAACCTGTGTGGGGCATGGGGTGCCTGCCTGTGGGATCCCAGCACCAGCCAGCAAGGCTGAGGGAAGAGATCGTGAGTTTGAATACAGCCTGGGCTACAGAGTGAGACCCTGTCTCAGAACAAAACAAAGAAAACGGGGGCGAGGGGGGGGGTGGTCTGCTAAGAGAAATGGAGAACTGTAAGACACCATGTCTAGATTTAAAACAAGCTTCAAATCTACAATAATCTACAACAACACAGGAAATCCAGAAGAAGCAAATAAAGCAGTGTATAGGTCAGGTACAGTTTGACAAGGAGCTTGGGAGAAGACATGCCATTTGGAGCCATCTGAGAGAAGGGAGAGCATCATTTGTTGAACTCTAAGAAAATAACTAGCCAGGTGTGGTGGCTCATGCATTATTTATTTATTTATTTATTTATTTATTTATTTATTTATTTTATATTTTTGAGACAGACTTTCTTGGTGTAGCTTTGGAGCCTGTCTTAGAACTCACTCTGTAGACCAGGATGGTCTTGAACTCATAGACAGCTGCCTCTTCTGCCTGCCTCTGACCCCTGAGTGCTGGGACTAAAGGTGTGGCCATTGCCAGGCTCAGCTCATGCATTTAATTCCAGCACTTAGAAGTAAAAGGCAGGCAGATCTGTATGAGTTCAAGGCCAGCCTGGTCTACAGAGTGAGTTCCAGGCCAGCCAGAGGTGATAGTGAGACTTTGACCCCAAAGATTAAATAATTAAATAAATAAAACATATTTATTAGTGTTAGACATCATGAAAGACTCTTCAAGTGCATTGTTTTGGTCTATTAGTCAATCAATTCAGCAAACATTTCCTGAGCTACTATATGCATACAAGGCCCCTTACTGTGTGTCACCGGCAAAAGAAAGATCAACATGATTTTGTTCCTGTCCTCAGTGTGTTATAATTAAACATGTTAGCCAGGTGGTGGCAGCGCACGCCTTTAATCCCAGCACTTGGGAGGCAGGAGCAGGCAGATCTTTGTGAGTTTGAGGCCAGCCTGGTCCACAAAGCAAGTTCCAGGACAGCCAAGGCTACACAGAGAATTCCTGTCTTGAAACCCCCCCCCCAAAAAAAAAAAAACAATTAAACATGTTTATGAACAGCTATGGCACAAAGCTATAAACACAGTAGGCCATATAACTTACTGTTCAGTCCATACTGAAAGACTTTAGAAAATTAACAGCTGCACTATTGACAATTGCCCTGGAAAAATCCAGACTCTTCTGAGCCAACCTGTCAGGAGCACCTTAGCAATAAAAGAACCCTGTGTAGCAGAAATGTGGAGGAGCACTGGGGACAGATCAGCAATACTCAGTGGGAGAAGTGGATCTGAGTCGGGCTGGGCCAAGCCAATAAGCCAGACAGTTCAAATAAATGGCACACAGAATGAGGGGAGGGGCCTAACTTCAAATCCCATTATGTATGCACGCAATTGTGCCAGAATGCAGGGAGTTGTGTATTTGTGATCCCAGCACTTGTGAGGCTAAATAAAGCAGGTAGACCAGAAGGTCACTGTCAGGCCTACTTAATAAGACTTTATCTTTAACAATGAAAAGAAAAAGGAAGAGCTGGAGAGATGGCTCCACAGGTAAGGGCAATGGCTGCTCTTTCACAGGATTCAGGTTCAGTTCCCTATGTCTACACAGGGGCTCACAACCACCTGTAACTCCAGCTCCAGGGACTCTGGTGTCCTCTTCTAACCCCAGGCATGTAAATGGTGCACAGACATACAGACAGGCAAAACACTCACATACATAAAAGAACTCATTTTTTTTTTTAAATCATGAAAATAGTCTTAGCAGTAACTCAGAGCAGTAGGTCCAGCTCCACTTTTGGAGCCTCTTGCTTTGAAGAGAGATGGGGACTTCATTTTATTCTGTCTGTAATAGAGAATCGTTTTAAGGCCTTTGGAGCTAGCTGGTGATCTGACTGGAAAATTCCTGTGGCTTTATGTGCACAATGGGCTAGAAAGGGAGAGGGAGAGGAAGTCTAGGAAGCTACCTAAATAATCCAAAGAAGAGAAAAGAAAAAAGAAGAAAAAATACTCCTGATTTGGGATGGTGGCAGCAATCATGGGGGCAGAGATGGGGGTGGAAGTCATAATATAGAGGAAAAGTTGCAGGGCTTTCCCGCAGCTGGCAGAGCTGCTATTCCCAGAAGACCGTTAACAGGGCGGATGAGGGAGGGAAGATTGTTTCAGTTTGTTGATTGAACGGAGAGAAACCTGTGGAAAGTCAAGGGGGCTCAGCTCAGGGTCATCTGCAGTGTAAGAGTTGAGGGTCATCTGTAGAGTAAGACTTGAGTGTCATCTATAGAGTAAGAGTTGAGAGTCATCTACAGAGTGAGAGTTGAGGGTCATCTACAGAGTGAGAGTTGGTCATCTACAGAGTGAGAGTTGAGGGTCATCTGCAGAGTGAGAGTTGAGGGTCATCTGCAGAGTGAGAGTTGAGGGTCATCTGCAGAGTAAGAGTTCAGGGTCATCTGTAGAGTAAGAGTTCAGGGTCATCTGCAGAGTGAGAGTTGAGGGTCATCTGCAGAGTGAGAGTTGAGGGTCATCTACAGAGAAAGCTCCAGGCCAGCTTGGGCTACCTGAGACCCTGATCAAACAAAGGAAAGAATGGTGAAAATTTTGAGCATGAATCCAAGTTGTGGGGAGATCTGACAAAGTGAGATTCTAAGAACTGGAAGGAGTGACAGAGTATTTAAAAAAGAGAGAGAGAGAGAGAGAGAGAGAGAGAGAGAGAGAACCTGGGCATGGTAGTGTATGCCTTTGATCTCAGTGCCCCGTGAGGTAGAAGTAGATGAATCTTTTTGAGTTCCAGGATAACCATAGCTAAATAAACAAATAAATAAATGCAATAAGAGATAGATTAGGGCCAGCAGAATGGCTCCTCAGGTAAAGGCGCTTTGCTGTCAGTAGATGCAAAGTCAGCGACTGGAATTTAACTCTGGAACCCAGGTGAAAGTAAAAAGAGAGGACTGAGCCTAGAGAGATGTTGTCTGACCTGCACACATGCACTGTGAACAGCTGCACCCTGTATACACACAAAACAATATCATTTTATATACGTATTTGAGACAGGCTCTCTCTAGTTTTGTAGCTCTGGTTTTCCTGAAAATCCCAGTTAGACCAGGTTGGCAAAGTCTTGGAGATCTGCCTGCCTCTGACTCCCAAGAGCTGGGAATCAAGGTGTGCACCACCACCGCCTGGCTTCAGGCCTCATTTTTAAGATTACAGTTCTACTTCCAGTGGCTGGGCACTCTTCATGATTGTTTGAGCTCTTTGCTGTCCATTCAGAGAAGGGTATTCAGAGACAGCATCTCGTCACAGGCTCAGGTACAGCTGGGACCTGGTACCCATCCCAGCATCCCAGCAACTCAACAAAGTCACAATGTTATTTGTCAGGAACTGTTCCAGAACTAACTTGGAAAGTCCCCAAGGGGACCAAGGCATCTGGCACAAAAACCCTGTCAACTTTTTCTTGATCTGAATAGACCAAAGTAAATTTATGCCTAAAAAGCTAGTTTCCAGATTTCACTGTCTTTTCAGCCACATGTTATTTTCAAATTAATAGGTAAAAACTAGTGATGCATAGTAATCTTATGAAAATGAAAGAACAAAGTGAACAGCAAGATCTCTGGATGATGAGCAGACCAAAACATGTGCCCTGATGGGGCCCAAAGACACCTGGTAGGCTGAGCTGGCTAGCTGGTGGTAGTGAGGGGATGTTACCTGTCATAGAGACTAAAACTCTGCAAACTACATCTGGCTGATTTGGGAAATGTGGCTAACCCATTTCCACCCCTTGTTTGTCCTATTGCTAAAGTACTTTTCTATTTGTTTACCTTGGAGGTGGATTTCTGAATCATTTTCCTGAAAAAGTATATATTTTATAAATGTAAAGATACTATGTGCATTAGCAAATATCTCATTTTTAGTTTGACTTTTCTATGTCTATGTGTGTTTTGCCTGAATGTATGTGCAGGTGTGGTTGGGTCCGGTCCAGAAGAGGGTGTCAGATTTCCTGGAACCGGAGCTGGTCAGTTGTGAGCTGCCATGTGGGTGCTGGGAATTGAACCCAGATGCTCGGCAAGAGTAGCAATTGCATGGGGCGGTGGCGTACGCCTTTAATTCCAGCACTCGGAAGGCAGAGGCAGGAGGAGCTCTGTGAGTTCGAGGCCAGCCTGGTCTACAGAGTGAGTTCCAGGACAGCCAGGGATAGACAGAGAAACCCTGTCTCCAAAAACAAACAAACAAACAAACAAACAAAAAAGTAGCAATTGCTTTTAACCTCTGAGCCATCTCTCAAGACCTTCCTTTGTATTTTTTAAAATCACTTTTAATTTTGTATGTGGGCAGACATTTGAGGTTGAGGACAATGTAAAGTATTAAGTTCTGGACCTGGGGTCAAACTAAGGTTGCCAGGTTTAGTGGCAACATCTTTACCACTGGGCCATCCGGCCACAAACCTTTACCTGATTTTTTTAAAAAATCCTGACTGGCCTGGAACTCACTATATAGACAGGAAGGCCTCAAACTCCCAGAGATCTGCCTGTCTCTGCCTCCTAAGTGATGGGAGTACGGGTGTGAACATAAGCCTGGTCCAAAAAAAAAAAAAAAAAAAAAAAAAAAAAAGTATTTTTTTTTCCAAAAAAGGTATTTTTCAAAGACATTAATGGATTTAAGGATTCACCTTAAAAATAAGAATATGAGGGGGCTGGAGAGATGGCTCAGAGGTTAAGAGCACCAACTGCTCTTCCAGAAGTCCTGAGTTCAATTCCCAGGACCCACATGGTGGCTCACAACCATCTGTAATGAGATCTGGTGCCCTCTTCTGTGTACATAATAAGTAAATAAAATCTATAAAAAAAAATAAGAATATGAGCTGGAAGCTTAGCTCAGTGCTAATCTGAACTAAGGAGAAAATATGCATTGTGACCATTTGACATCACAACCAGTAAAATTGAACCCATACCAAAAGGGTCCAAATGGAGACTGGGAGGTGGTCATGTATGCCTTTAACTCCAGCACTCAGGAGGCAGAGGTAGGTGGATCTATGAGTTCTAGGCCAGCCTGGTCTACAGAGTGAGTTCCAGGACATCCAGGGCTACACAGAGAAACCCTATCTCCAAAAACCAAAAAAAGGTTTGTGGTAGTTTGAATGTAATTGGCCCCCATAATCTTGTAGGGAGTGGCACTATTAGGAGGTGTGGCCTTGTTGGAGGAAGTATGTCACTGTGGAGGTGGGCTTTGAGGTCTCACAAATGCTCAAGAGACTGCCCAGTGTTTCAGACCTCTTCCTTTTTGCCTGCAAGATGTAGGACTCTTCAGCTATTACTCCAGCACCACATCTGCCTGCATGCCACCATGTCCCACCATGATGATAATGGACTGAGCCTCTGAACTGTAAGTGAGGCACCCCAATTAAAGGTTTTCCTTTATAAGAGTTGCTGTGGGAAAGGTATATAGGCATGAGTATACAGGAAGTAGCTCTCTGGAGGCTGAGGAGTTGGTAAGGTGAGGTTGGCTGTGGCTTGTTCTATTCCTCTGATCTCTCAGCTTTCACCACCACCACCCAAAAAAAAGAGTTGCTGTGGTGTCTCTTCATAGCAATAGAAACCCTAATACAAGGTCCAAATGGTGCCAATTTAAGTGTGAACCTCCTATTCTTCCCACCAGAAAAGGGCTGCCATAGACAGCTAAGTAGAAAGGGTATTTGACCACCTTAAAAGTAGGCCGACTGTTGACGTGCTGGCAGTAGGACTCCTACTGAGAGGGGACAGCTATTTCATACAGCTTCTTTCATTTGCTTGCTTCCTTCCTTTAGTTTTCGTCATTACTCGAACCCAATCCCTTTTGAAAATTATTTGTGAAGGTTAACACACACACACACACACACACACACACACACACACACACACACACCTGCCGCCACTTTTTTTTGTTTTTTGGCCTGGTCCCATATGTTGAATGGGTATGGGACTGTAGGGGAAAGGGACCCCACAAGAGACAGGGATCCTTCCAAATCCCTACCTCTTAAGAATGGGACAGACAGGGGCTGGAGAGATGGCTAAGCGGTTAAGTGCACCACCATGGGCTGCACTTGTGGAGGATCCTGGTTTAGTTCTCACTCACGTGGTGGCTCTCAATCATTTGTACTCCAGCTCAGGCGATCCAAGGCCCCTTTCCGGCCTCAGGCCCCAGGCACACATAAGATGCACAGGCATACTCATAGGCAAAACAGCCATACACATCAAATAAAATACATTTTATGTTTTTGGTTGTGAGTCTAGCCTTTAACAGCTGAGCCATCTCTCCAGCCCTAAAATACATTTAAAAGAAAGAAAGAAAAACAACTTTAGGCCTGGTAGTGGTGGCGCGTGCCTCGAGGAGGCAGAGGCAATCAAATCTGAGTCTGAGCCAGCCTGGGCTACAGAGTTCAAGGAGAACAAGGGCTACACATAGAAACCCTGTCTTTAAAAACCAAGAACCAAAAACAACAAGAAGGGACAAACAAGGCCTCATACCTCTTCTTAAGGGTTCATTTAGCTCACTTAGCTTCTCTCCAGGTGCGGGCCCTTGCATGAGTAGCCATTTTAAAATCTGGATGGGAGATGTCACGCTTTAAAAATTCAGACTTGTAAAAGGTAAAATAATAATAATAATAATAATAATAATAATAATAATAATAATAATAATAATAATAATAATAAAATGCTTAGTGTGGTGGCACACTCTTGTAAATCCCAGCCATGAGTTCCTGGCTAGCCAGAGCTACATTGCAAGAGGCTGTCTTGCAACAAAGCACAGTCTTCTGGAACTAAATCAGAATCACCAAATGACAACAGGCTTTTATTTGTTCGGGGCTTGCTATGGCAATGAGGTCAGCAAGCATCCACTGGCCTTTGGTAACGACTTGAGCCCTCAAAGGGAAAAAAAAAAAGTTAAGCGCTCCTGTAAAAGAAAAAATTGGGGTGGGAGGGAAGAAAGGCTTCAGGCTTATTCTGATTGGATGTTGTTGGCAAGAAATCAGGCTAGAAGCAGGGAATCATTGGTTTAGAGAACATATTTGGCTCTCTCTGATTGGTCTCAAGTTGGAAGCCGCGCCAAAAGAAAAAAAAAAAAGGGAAAAAAAAAGAAAGAAAGAAAAATGGGAGCTGCCAGTTCGTGACTAAGTGTTGACTGTCCGGGGCCCGTTAATGTCGGTGTTCGGGGCTGGAGTCTAATGTCACATATGGTTTGGCCATTGTCAGTATTTCCAGCCTACCAGCTGCGTGAGACTCAGGATTTTGCTTTCCCTTTTGGCCCAGCTCAATTTTACCTCTAAATGTTTGTTTTACTTGGAACAAGACGGCTTGTTTTCCTGTGAAGACCTTGGGATCTGAAAACCGTAGAAACACATGCACAAGCATCTCTGCAGGTGAGGGTCGGACAGGAGAAGCTACCGGTTTCAAACCATTTCTAGAAGGGAGTCCTCGCTCGCGGAGGCGGGCCGCCCTTCCTTCTAGAAGAGTGTCACTGCGGGCAGGAACAAAGGGGTCACCTCGCCCGCACTCTGGGCTGAAGTAGCCCACGACCGAGGGCGCGCTCCCGGCTCCCGCTCTTCCCGGGAGCGGGCTCGGGGCCGGTGCCCCTTCCTGCAGCGTCCCCAGGAGCGTGGGCCCCGCCGGCCCCACTTCCGCGCGTCCCTGGGCGGAGGGTGCGCCCTGGCCTCGCAGCAGCCAGCCTCCCGGCCATCTCAGGTCAGCTCCCCGGCCCCGAGCCCGCCGCAGGCCGCCCTCGGAGCGCGTCCTTGGTCGGGAGTCAGCGGACCTCCCTCCGGCCCCGACCCGCGAGCCAAGCTTGGGAGGGACGGAGACAAGGACGACGGGGCCCGGCCACCATTCACTCCCCGACTGTGTCTCCTCCGCTCTGCAGGCAAGGCCTCCCCGTCCGTCCGTCCGTCCCTCCCTCCCGGGAGGCAGCCCCGTGGGTCCCTGAGCTCGGCCCCGACAGAGAAGGGGTCTCTGCCGACCCTCGTCCGCCGCACCGAGGGAGCCGTGACGCCGCCGCGGTGGTGGCGGTGGCGGTGGCGGCGGCTGCAGCGGCCGAGCTCTCGCCATCTTGTAGGGAGGAGGAGGAGCCGCGGCCGCCGCCATGCGGAGAGGCTGGGAAGGAAGGAGGGAGGGAGGGAGGCGACGGCGACGGCGGCGGCGAGCGAGGGAGGGGGCAGAGGAGCCGAGGCAGCTCAGCCCCGCGGCGACTTCGGGGGCGCCGACACACGGGGCCGCGGCCGAGGTAGCGCGGGGTGGCGGCGGCGGCGGCGGCGCGGGCGGCGGGCGGCGGGCGGCGCGGCGAGGGGCGGGGCGGGGCGGCGGGCGGCGCGGCGAGGGGCCGGGTGGGGGCGGGCGGAGGTTTCCGAGGAGGAAGGAGCCGCCGCCATTTTGGGAGCTTCGAGTCAACAATAAAGGACCGAGGGTGCGGAGCGGGAGTGGCCTCGGTGGTAGGCGTCGGGCCCGAGCCGCGGGGCGTGGGGGTGAGGCGGTGTGGTCGGGGTCGGCAGGGCCATGAAGGTGGCGGGGGGCCCCCTCGGGCGGGCGGCGGGGTACGCTTGGGGCGGAGGCCCGAGGCCCAGGCCCGGCCCGGGGAGGACGGGCGGGCGGGCGGGCGGGCGGCCGCTGAGTGGAGCGGGGGAGGCGGAGAGGAGCGGAGCGGTGGGAATGTGTGCGGCCCGGTCCGGAGGAGGAGCGGCCGAGGGCCCGGGGCAAGCCGTGTGGCCACGGGAGAGGGGATGGAGCGGCGGCCGGGACCCGGCTGCCCTGTGGGGGGCGGCAGGGCCGTGCTGTCCAGACGGAGAGGCCCCGCAGCTCCTCGACTGCAAGTAGGCCTTGCAGGTCGGTGGGAACCGGGGGCTGTAGGGAGACTTAGAGCAAAGGAGAGGCTTTTTTTTTTCCACTTCGGGGGTTCTCTTCCGGGCTCTCTGAGGGGAGTCCCTATTGTTTCCGACCCGCGGAGCTGGTTCCGGCTCTTGTGGCGCAGATTGGATTGCAGGGCACCGGACCCTTTTGCGTTTTGATGGGAGAGAACTGGATTTGGAGAGTGGGGTTGGGGGAGGGGGCGAGGAATTAGTGCCCTACGGTTACCGGACTCCAATCCTTGGCCTGGCTCTTCCCTTTCCCGTAGCCCCCCTTTCCTTCAGAATAACCCTAACTTCCTGCTGAGGCTTAGAGAAATTGCGCTGCATTTGCAAACAAAAGCCCTTGTTGGAGCAGATGATACTGTCTTGGGTGTGAAACTGTCAATTGCTAACCACGGTCTGGGAAGTGCTGTAATTAACTCCGCCAGGGGCTCCTCCCAACTAAGTCTACGTGCCTTCGTGGATTTTTTTTTTTAATGTGGGAATATAACTTGCAAATCTAAATTGGGAAGGGTAGGAAGAATATTTTCTCCCCTGAGATATAAAGGTGCGTGCAGGTGTCAGTTTAAGAAGGGAGCCGTCTCACTTTGGATTTAAGGCAATAGGAGGTCTTACTGTGCATGATTGACAGTAGTGATGGTGTCCTTTAGTATTCAGAGATTGCCCCCTTCATCCTCTTAGCACTTTGCAAACAGGTAAGCCTTCCAGTTGGACGTACCTGATACTGTTGATCATAATATGAACCTGTCAATACAGAAAATACCTGTTAACAGAACAAACAACTTCATGAGATAAGCCACATTTGTGAGCAAGTTGATGTATAAAGTTTTTTGTTTCGTTTTAGCAGCCAGTATTTGCTAACAAAACTTGAGATATCTTTTGACTTTATAATTTTGGATGTGGGATACATTGGTGGTGTATGGCAAAAAAATCACCAGCACCGATTAAGCTAGTGTTTGGGGAGAGGGTAAAATGTAAGGGAGTTACTAGATAAAACCAAAGAAGTTGGGCTTGTGTTCTGGGCCTTGGCAATTTTTTATTTACTAAATCTTGAGAATTCCATTTGGGGAACAGTTTAAAATAGAGGAGGTTGACCAACTCTTTCTTAAAATAACTGTTAATTAGACTTAGTACTCTGGATATTTGGGAGAATTTTATTAAAGTTACAATTTTGTTTAACCCCCTGGGGTTGCCCCCTTAACTACAGGAAATTTCTTTTTTTTTTTAACAATGTTATTTTAAATTAGGATATACTTTCTGAAAAATGTTGTTGAAAGGCAACACTAACAGTTTTTAGTTTGAGGGTTTTTGGTTGGTTGGTTGGTTGGTTTTTTGTTTTGTTTTGTTTTGTTTTTGTTTTTTGTAGTTAGAGGGAGTCTTAGATTTTCAAGCAAAAGATTTTTGACATGTAGATTGCTCCATACAGATCTTTTGACTGCTTTATTTATTTTGATAAGGACAAAAGTTTATTAAAAAAGACAACTTCTGTAGTTGAAACTGATAAATCTTTTTGTATTGTTTGAAACAGTTTTCTCATTTAAGATCTTGGTTGCTGTCAGAAATTAAATGTTAGTGAATTGTCTTGCCTTGTTCAAATTTACATTAAGTAAATTGAGTTTCAAGTCTTAATATAATTAAATGCAATGATTTTTGGAGGTGGTAAGACTTGGAGAGAATTCATCAAAGGAGATTGAAGACCAGATTGTTATTTGACAGTGAATTTGAATTTTATCCTTAGTATCTTTCTGCCTCATTTTCTATAGGTTGCTTTGATCTCAAAATTTTAAATGTGTGAGGTTGGAATCCTTGTAGACTGAGTTTTTAAGGCAGTTTCTCACTCTGTCTTTCCTATCTCAACTAGTGATTTGGCCTGCATGTGGCTGTTAGGAGTTCTTTAAAAGGGGACAGCTTTTCACCCTGACTTTGCTGTTTGCTAATTTAATTTTTTTCTCTTTGTTTCAGATTAAAGTGAGTGAATTCAGATATAATTCAAGCTTGTTAGAGGGCTTAAAAAAAAGTTGATCCGGTGCATGAGAGCAAGTTAACTCCTGCTGCTTACTGTTCAGAGACTCACAGGTGCTTGCCTGAAATTGCAATAAAGGACTCATATATTGAGCAAGACTTATTTATCTCTTCATTTTGGAGAGCCTCATAAACTGTTATTACAGTTTCTCTACTGACTTTGAAAAGTTTTGAAGTTTGGAAGAGACACCTTTGCAGTTAACACAGCATGAGCACAGCCAGAACAGAGAACCCTGTTATAATGGGTCTGTCCAGTCAGAATGGTCAGCTGAGGGGCCCTGTGAAGCCCAGTGGTGGCCCTGGAGGAGGGGGCACACCGACACAGCAACAGATGAACCAGTTGAAAAACACCAACACAATCAACAATGGCACCCAGCAGCAAGCACAGAGTATGACCGCCACTATCAAGTAAGTGTTAGAAGCAGAGCTTGGAGACCTACAGTTCTGTGTATTTTTGTTGTTGACTGCCTCGTGCCTTAAATTAACCCTTTTGATTGCAGGTGGAGGGCGGATGACTTTGTTATGGCCAATAGGTATTTGTAATGGAATAATGTATTTCTGCCATAATTAACTGAGCAAGTGATAAACATAGGCATCTATAAATTACTCTGTTTAGAAATAAATGTGCTGTTTGTTTAAATGTGAATAAAATGATTCCATTCTGGTGTTTAGAGACAGGCTTACTCTGTAGCGCAGGCTGACCTGGAAGTTGTGGCGGTCTTCCTGTGTCAGTCTCCCAAGTACTAGGGTTACAGGTGTGAGCCACCACCACACCTGACTCTTTTCCCTCCCTTTTTGGCTTCTAATGTTACACTATAACTTGCCCTACTTTATACAACAGTTAGAGGCTATTTGAAAATTTGAAAAATAAAATTTGTTTAAAGTAGCAATTTTTTTTTGTTTTGAAATTGTATGTGCATGGGCATTTTGCTGCATGCATGTCTCTACTAAAACTGGAGTTGCAGGTGGTGGGGAGCCTCCTGGTGGGTGCTGGAATTGAACCTAGGCCAGCGCTCTTAACCAGCCTCCTGGAAAAGCAAATTTAAAGATTCAGACTTTTGAGGGTTTGTTTGTTTGTTGTTTTTTTTGAGACAAGGTTTCTCTGTGTAGCTTTGGAGCCTGTCCTGGAACTCACTCTGTAGCCCAGGCTGGCCTCGAACTCACAGAGATCTGCTTGGCTCTGCCTCCCGAGTGCTGGAATTAAAGGTATGCGCCACCATCACCCAGCCGCACTTACTTTTTAAAGACCAGAGTCTCACGGGGGTGGGGGAAGCACATACCTTTAATTGTAGCACTCGGGAAGCAGAGGCAGGCGGATCTCTGTGAGTTCGAGGCCAGCCTGGTCTACAGAGCAAGTTCCAGGACAGCAAGAGCTATACAGAGAAACCCTTTATTTGGGGGGGAGGGGTGCTGTCATTCTAAAGATTGATTTATAAGGAATTAGCATTTAAAACTTCACCCCAATGGAAGTTGGGCTTCTGTTAAAAATACAGACCTACGTAAAATGGTTTAACATTTACAAATCTTCATATAGTGAGTGATACTTGGTTTATTGACTTGTGTTTTTTGTTTGTTTGTTTGTTTGTTTTGTTTTTGAGATGGGGTCTCTGTGGCCCTGCCCTGATTGAATGCTGGCATTATAGGTGTGTGTCACTAGACTGAATTTGAACTGTATTATGGATCTTTCTGGGAAAAGTAGTCTGCCCTAGCCCTGGCTACTAGAATGTATAACTTATTGCTGTGTGGTTTATTGTTGGTCTCTAAGAATTCCCACTGTTTTGTTGTTTTGATACAGGACCACACTACGTAACCTTTAACCTGGAACTCAGAGATCTGCCTGCCTTTGCCTCCCGAGTGCTGGGATTAGTGGCACAGTGGGATTAGTTTTAACTAGTATAGAAATGAGAATATTTTATAAATGAAGTTTATTTTAACAAAAATAGGAAAATTGAGGCTCCTTTCGGTTCCTAAGGGCAGATATGTACTTCATTATGAAAGTATTGTTCACTTAGTTTTTGATTTGAGATAACAGTTTTTCTTCTGGCATTTTCTGAGTGTATTATCTCTTGAAGGATTCTGATTTCGTCAGCTGTTTCAGACTCTTCAGTACTTACCTGTGTCATCTATTTCCTCATTTTGCTTTCCTACTCTTAAGATGTATCTGAGTGTAATTTGTGGGCCAGTTTTGTGTTATATCTTACATATATTGTTGAGTTTGACTATGGCAAGCTATTTTACTAGGTTGTTATCTGGTGTTTTTGCTTAGAAAGTTCATTAGTGTCTACAGAAGCAGAGGATCATGAGTTCAAGGCCAATGTGGGCTATATAGCAGGCTTTTATTTAAATTAAAAGAAAGGTACCTGTGTTATACTGTTTGCTCTTTATGCAGGCTCTAGCATTAGATAAACCAAGCTAAGTTCTTATTGTGTTAATCCTGGCTGTTTTACATAAATTACCTAATTTGCTTTTTTTGAGATAGCACTTGATGTAGCCCAGACTGGCCTCCAAGTAACTATGTAGCCAGGGGTAACCTTGAACTCCTAAACCCCCTACTTCCACCTCCCAAGTGCTGGAATCACCTGGTGTGTGTCATCATTTCATCATTATATAAATTACTGATAAAATTATTAGTTTGTGAGAGAATAGAGGGTTGGGAAGTAATTGGTGACACATCACAAAAGGATAAGGATAGAATCAAGACATCATCTGTTAGAAATGTCAGGACTTTGTGCTTTTGCATTTTGAGTCAAGGTCTTCCTTCCTGTTGTTCAGACTAGCCTGGAACTTCCAGGCTCAGGTGGTCTCTCTGCCTCATTCTCCTGGATGGCTGGGACTACAGATACTCTTGGTTTTAACGAGAATCAGCTAGTTAGCAGAAGTTACAGGCTTGGATGATGGAGGGTACTGTGCTGAATAAGTAAGGTACTTACTGTTGAAAAGCAGCACCTGTTGATTTTAAGTTCTGGTACTAGGTTGCCCACTGGGAACTCCCTGGCTTTTCCAAGGACCTGGGTTCAATTTCTTAGCATTAAATAAAGAAGGAAAAAGAAAAGGTTATAGTTACTAAGTTCTGCCGAACTGTTACCATACAAGAACTTGAAACATTATTGCCAAGGTGTGTCTCCCTGAACTGTTGTGGATTTGGCAGTTTTTCAAGAAAATCCAGAAACAGCCTTTTCATGAAATCTAGGTGTTAAATGTTTGTGGCTAATTATAATTTTTTAAAATACCAGTAGATCAAATAAAACATGTTTTGACAAACACTTACACTTCTAATCATAGGAGGATGAATGCTCTCAGCGCTTCTGTTTGTAAGTTCATCTCCCTTAGATGATTTCCCAAAGAGCATGTTCGTTAATGCTCTTGTTAATTAAGTACAGGAGTGTATTAAACTTACTGTGCTTTTTAGAGGGGTGGTACTATTTGAAATAAACATTTGCATTAAGGAGGAAGCTATGAATTGTGATAACTTTATGTTTACTATATTCTCTCTAGACCTGGTGATGACTGGAAAAAGACTTTAAAACTCCCTCCAAAGGATCTAAGAATCAAAACTTCGGTAAGTTGGGTTGTTGAGTTCAAAAATGGGAGAATGGGGCAGTTCCAAGTAAAGTGATTACGTGAGATGACACCGTGTGTTTAGTCCTTTTCTTGTATTTTTTCATTTTGAGATAGTGTCTTATATAGTCCAGGCTTACTGCAAACTCTGGGTTCTCCTGCCTCAGTCTCCTTAGTGCCGAGAGTCTAGTTAGGCATGTCCCAACAGGCTAGCAAATAGATATTTGAGCATCTTCAGGCTTTTCAAAATAGGATTTTACTATGTGGCAGAGGCTGTATAAATTTAATCTTAAAGCAGTTTGAAATGGTTGAAACTATAGTTAATAGGTAGATTGATTAAAAAAAAAATCCTACCAGTCTTTGGGATTATGTAATAATAAGGTGTTTCATATATTAAAAGTAATGTGTATATGTATAATGTAAAAGTAATGTGTGCATATTCATATCTCCTTTTTTGTTTGGTTTGGTTTTTGTTTTTTTGAGACAGGGTTTATCTGTGTAGCCCTGGCTTTCCTGGAGCTTGCTCTGTGGACCAGGCTGGCCTCAAACTCAGATCCACCTGCCTCTGCATCCTGAGTGCTGGGATTAAAGCTGGGCACTACCCCTCCCCCCACCTTCCAACTGCATATCTTAGCCTAATTTTGTAATTTTTTCCCTCAGCCTCTCAGATATTCAGACTAGGTATTGTATCCACTGTATATGAATGTGTAAGAACAGGCATTCAGAGTTCTTCTATCCCAATATTCTCAACCAAGGGTGATTTTTTTTTTTTTTTTTTTTTTTTTTTTTTTTTTTTTTTTTTTTTTTTGTGACCAAGGGAACATTTAACAATAACTAAGAGGTATTTTGTTGTTGTTGTTGTCACCTCTGGATCGATATAGAAATAGCCTCAAAACAATTACTGGCCACAAATATCAAAGCTATTTGCTTCAGAAACCCAGACATAGCCAAAGATACTGTTAGCTAGTGAGTAGGAGAACTCGGGTTTGAATTCATATCTTGTCATTAACTGAATGTTATTTATGTAGAAATATTCTGCCTTAGTCAGTGGTCATACGTGGCTTTTCCCAAAGCTCCATGTTTAAGTGGTGTGTATTTGTTGAGTTATTCTCCAGGGAAAGCTGAAATAGAAATTAAAGCAATAGTAATATGTATTTGTAAGATGAAGTAGATAAAAGGTTCGGGTCCATCAGGCACTTTTTTTTTTTTTTAAAGCATGCTAACTATGAAAGAACCAGGATTGTATTTTATTTTATTGGTTTGTTTGATTAGGATGTGACCTCCACAAAAGGAAATGAGTTTGAAGATTACTGTTTAAAACGGGAGTTGCTAATGGGAATTTTTGAAATGGGCTGGGAAAAGCCCTCTCCTATTCAGGTATGTTTACCTTTTTTGTTACATGAAAGTTATGTATCATGCGTTATATACTTCAACAAACACTTTTAAAAATACTGATTTTATAACTGGGTGGTAGTGCACGCCTTTAATCCCAGAACTTGGGAGGCAGATAGATCTCTGTGAGTTCAAGGCCAACATGGTCTAGAGTGAGTTCCAAGACAGACAGGACTACAGAGACCCTGTCTTGATAAACAAACAAAAGTTATACATATGGGTGTTTTGTCTGCATATATGTCTAGTACCTGCAGAAGCAAGAAGGGGGCCTCAGAACTAGAACTGGAGTTAAAGATGCCTGGAAGCATAACCAATACTCTTAACTATTGAACCATCTCTCTGGCCCCTACTTGATTTTTTTTTTTTTTTTTTACCTGTGGGAATAGTGTGATTGTGTGATTGTGTGTGTGTGTGTGTGTGTGTGTGTGTGTGTGTGTGTGTGTGTGTGTGTACATGTACAGTATTTTTCTGAACTTTTTTAGTGTTTTTTTAGGCAGGGTTTCATCTAGTCCATACTAGTCTTAAATTGGAAGTGTAGCCGAAGCTGGCCTTTGAGCTCTTGTTTCTTGCCTCAGCCTCCCAAGTCTAGGATTACAGGCAAACATCAGCACTCTCAGCCTTTTCTTGAACTTTATGTGTGTGTGTGTGTGTGTGTGTGTGTGTGTGTGTGTGTGTGTGTGTGTGTGTGTAGAGAGAGAGAGAGAGTTAGTTACAGACAGTTGGACAGTTGTGAGCTGCCATGTGGGTGCTGGGAATTGAACCCAAGTCCTCTGGAAGAGCAGCCAGTGCTCTTAACTGTTGAGCCATCTCTCCAGCCCCTTTCTTGAGCTTGTACAGGTTAAATTATAGAATCACTTCCCTTTACTTGTGAGTCTCTTGGCATATATTTCCTAAGAATAGGGATGATGTGTGTGTGTGTGTGAGAGAGAGAGAGCGAGCTTTTTTTGTTATTGTTTGGTGAGTTTAAATTTACTTTTTTTTTTCTCGAGACAAGGTTTCTCTGTGTAATAGCCTTGGCTGTCCTAGAACTCTCTCTGTAGACCAGGCTGGGATCAAAGGCATGGGCCACCATGCTCAGCCTATTTAATTTTATTTTATGTGTATGAGTGTTTTGGTTGCATGTATATCTGTATACCATGTGCATGCAGTGCTATGCAGTGCCTGAGGAGACCAGGCAAGGGTGTTGGATCCCCTGGAACTAGAGTTAAAAGTGATTGTGAACTGCCTTGTAGATTCTGGGAATCAAACCTGGGCTCTTCTGGAATAGCAGCCAGTGGTTTTAACACCTGAGCTGTCTGTTCAGCCCCTAGCTTTTGATTTAACATTGTGTGTATGTCTTTAAGAGCGTGTGCACAGATGTGTGGAGGTCAGAGGACAACTTACAGCAGTCAGGGTCTCTTTTTCTAAGTAGGTACTGGGGATCATATTCAGGTTGTTGCACTTAGCATTAAGTACATTTATCTACTGGCCCTGTTGTTTTTTAGACAGGGTCTCATGTATCCCAGGCTGACCTCAAACTCTGTGTAGCCAAGAGTAACCTTAAACTTCTAATCCTTCTATACAAGAAAGTTAGGGTTATAGGCTTGTAAAATTTTATATTGTATTTATATAGTTCTGGGAATCGAAGTCAGGGTTTTGTGCGTGCTTGGGGAGCACTCTACCAATTGAGCTATATCTCCAGTCTCTTCGATTTATTTTTTTAAACAGACATCTCTGATGGGTCCCTGTGATTAGGCTCAAGTCATACTTTCTCAACAAAAATACTGCAAAACTCCTGTTACAGGTTTCTCAGGGTATCAAATTTGAAGGTGCATATAGCCTGATGGGTGGTGTCATTAATTTGGATTAGTTTGTCCAGGTGTTGTCTGATTTTTTTTAATCCATAATGAATGATGGCAACTACTTTTTGCCCCCTCCTAGTCAACATTCTAGAGAATATTTAAAGACAAAACAAATTATCATTGTCTTTATCAAACTTTCTTGATTATTGTATTTTCCTAATTACCATCCTTACTCGTGATCTCATCAGTCTGGGTTGTACTGAGTTTCTTGTAGTAAGTTTCATCTCAAGCAATCCTTCCACATTTGGCCCATATAAAGAAGAACTTGCCCTTATATGTGCCTTTAAAAGAGTATTTGGGGTTTGTGATGTTAGGAGTTGAACTCAGGACCTTGGTCACGCTAGCCAGGCACTCTACCACTGAGATCTACTACCAGCCTTTCTCCTTCCTGCTTCATGTATATTTGTGTGGACTCACGATTTTCTTTAAAAGCATGTTTTTGTGTCTCAGTTGTTACAAATTTCACTCCTTCAGGGTGATTCATACATGTATTTGTGATAAACTCTTCATTTTTATTGAACGGTTCCTTTTGGTGTAACATGATAATTAGAATTATTTATCTTATGCTTATTATGCTCTGACCTTGGAATCTATGAAGTACTTTTTTAGTTTTTCGAGACAGGGTTTCTGTGTGTAGCCCTGGCTGTTCTGGAACTCTACTGTAAGACCAGGCTGGCCTTGAATTCAGAGATCCACTTGCCTCTGCCTCCAAAGAGCTAAGATTAAAGGTCTGTGCCATCACAGCTGGCTGAGAACAGATAATTTTAATATTACACAGTGGGTACCTTTTTAATTGGAGTTGTTTGCATTTTCATATTATATATCAAGGAAGATAGGACAGCCTAGAAATGATCTTCTAAGATAGTGGTTTTTAACCTATGGGTGATGCCCCTTTTGCAGGGGGGGGGGGGGTCCTCAAATAACCGTTTCACAGAGTTGTCTAAGACCATCAGAAAACAGTCATATTGGGCTGAAAGATCAGAGAAGCAGAGCAGCAGCCACTAGAGACTTCTTATCTCTGAGTCATCTGACCCAATTGGGGGAGGAGGGGATCCTGTCTCCACCTCCTGAGATTAAAGGCATGAGCCTCCCAAGTGCTAGGATCAAAGATGTGAGCCCCCCCAAGTGCTGGGATCAAAGGCATGAGCCACCACTGCCTGCCTCTATAGTTAACTAGTGGCTAGCTCTATCTTCTGATCTCCAGGTAAGTTTTATTTTTCAGAATACAAACAAAATACCACCCAACAGGATGTGGCTTCTTTGTGGTTTGAGACAGGGTCTCCCTGTGTATTCCTGGCTGTCCTTGTTATGTAGACTAGACTAGCCTTGAACTTAGAGATCCAGCTGCCTCTGCCTTCTGGGTTCTGGGATTAAAACTGTAGACCAGCACACCTGATGCGAGCACCTGCCGGCGTGTGTGCCTGCATGTGTGAGATATTAATTTATTATTAGACAGAAAGGGACCTTGTTTACTTCTGACTTTGAACTCCCTATGCAGCCAAGAATGACTGTAAACTTTACACCCAATTTATGCAGTACCAAGGATCAAACCTAGCATCTATGGAAAGTATAAAATAGTGATTCTTAGAATCATTCAGAATTAAGAAAGCAATATGAGAATTGTAGATCCAAAAAGAAATTTCCTGGTCACCTAATGCAGGAGTCCAGTCATACAATGAATGGGCTGCCTTCTACTGTTCATTTTTCTTTATACAGAATCTTGCTGTATAGATAAGCTAACTTGTAACTGAAGACCCTCCTGCCTGCCCAAGTGCTAGAATTGAAGGCATGGACCATTGGGCCTCATTCCTACCTACCCATAGTCATTCCTTACTCCTTTTCTTATTTCGGCTTTTCAAGACAGGTTTTTTTGTTTTTGTTTTTGTTTGTGTGTGTGTGTGTGTGTGTGTGTGTCTGTGTGTCTGTGTGTCTGTGTGTAGTCCTGGCTATACTAGAACTCATTCTGTAGACTTAGGCTGGCCTCAAACAGATCTGCCTGCTTCCTGCTGGAATTAAAGGTGTGTAACACTGTGCTCAGCTGTTATCCCATTTTCTCATTTTCCTTTCTTAAAATGATCATCTTTTTCTAGTATTTAAGACTGCAGTTGTTTCATTTTTCAAAGTTGGTTTGTTTTTTAATTTTATGTATATAAGTGCACACTGTGTGTATGCACCTGGTGCTGTGCTGGCTAAGGCTAGAAGATGGCTCTGGATCCCCTGGAACTGGAGTTAGAGCCAGCTAATTGTGAGCTGCCCTGTGGTTGCTGGGAATTAAACCTGGTTTCTCTAAAAGAACTCTTAACCACTGAGCTATCTCTCCAGCCCCAAAAGTATAGTTTTAAAGGACTTTTTTTGTTTGTTTGTTTGTTTTGATTTATTTATTTTATGTGTATGACTGCTTTGCCTGCGGCTGGGTATGTACACCATGTTCAGGCCTGGTCCCAGAGGTTGGAAGACAGTGTTAGATTCCTTGAAACTGGAGTTGGCGATTCTATGGATTCTGAGAACCCAACCTGGGTCCCCTGCAGGAACAGCAAGTGTTCTTAACCACTAAACCATTTAATGGATATCTTCCCCCAAAATATTAAAGCCTTTTAGACTAGATGTTTAAGCTGTGTATATTTGAATTGTGGGTTGGTTTCCACCCCCACCCCCCACCCCGTTACTGGTTTTTTCTTATTGCTGTTCTGTGTGTGTTTGAAGACAGGGCCTTCCTCTGTAGCCCGTGCTGGCCTAGAATGCCCTGTATAACCCAGGTTGTCCTTGAAATTGTAGCAATCCTCTTGGCTTATCCTCCCAAGTACTGGGATTCCAGGTATGAGTTATCAGTTCTCAGATAAACTTTCTGTTGTGTGTGTATGCACAGGCCAGAGGGCAGACTTGGGTGTTACTCATCACTTACCATCTACCCCTTTTGTATTGATGTTTGAGACAGGTTTTCTTTCTCTAGTGTTAGAGAGTCACCAAATAGGCCAGACTGGTTATTGGTGAACTCCAGGGGTCTGTCTGTCCTGCCTCCTTAGGGTTTACAAGACCTTGCTGTCACACCTGACTTCTTGTTGTTGTTGTGTTGGTTTTGTTTTTTACTTTTTCGGGACTGGGTTTCTCTACATAGCTTTGGCTGTCCTGGAACTCAATCTGTAGACCAGGCTGACCTCAAACTCAGAGCTCCATCTGCCTCTGCCTCCTGAGTGTTGAGATTAAAGGTGTGCACTACAGCTGCCTAGCCTCCTGAACCATTTTTGAGAGATGGAATTTAGTTAGGAATTGGCTGTAAGATTGTTGGAGAATGAGGCATATGAAATTATCTTCTCTAGATGTAGCCACCTGTGATGGGTGCTCACTCTGAGCCCTGTGTCCAGAGAGTGATTTTATTTTAAAGGTAGAGCACACTCCTTGGGAGGGCCTGGGAATCTGCTCTAGCTAGCTCTGCACTGCACTCACTTTGAGATTCTGAGTGAGTGTGTGTGTGTGTGTGTGTGTGTGTGTGTGTGTGTGTGTGTGTGCGCGTGCGTGCGTGCGTGCGTGCGTGCGTGTGTGTGTGTGTGTGAGAGAGAGAGAGAAGAGAGGAGATGCGATATGTAGAGATCAGAGAACAATTTTGGGTGTCGGTCCTTGTCTTTTACTTTAAGGCAGAGGGTCTCCTGTGTCCTTCCCCCTCCCCCTAATTGCTGTATATGCCAGGCTAGCTGGACCTTGAGGACTCTCTGTCTCCACCTCTCATCTCACCATAGAGTTAAGGGATTACAAATAGGGACTATCATTCCTGGCCTGGCTTTTATGTGGGCTTGGGGAATTCAAACTCAGGTCCTTGTGCTTGGTCATGCTAGTTAAACACTATTACTAAACTAATATTCACACCCTCAATTTATTGGACAAGGCAAAGAAATGATTGAGGGGGAAATGGAAACTTCTTACTGTTAGCATCAGAAGTCCATACTAGGTCAAGAAAGTTGGATTATTTTGTCAACTAGGTCTAACAAGGCTGAATAGCTTATACAACATGATTGCAGCCTTCTGACTCCTTTAGTGAGTTGTTACTTGAGCTAATCCTGGGTTAAAATAAGAGCTAAAGAATCAAATTCTCTGTCTTCAAGTCTAGCGTTTCTTTATCGTTGTCACTACAAGAAGTTTGGATATGTTTCTCTTTTTGGTTTTGGTTTTGTTTCTGTTTTTTTTCGAGACAAGGTTTCTCTGTGTAGCTTTGGAGCCTGTCCTAGAACTTGCTCTGTAGACCAGGCTGGCCTGGAACTCAGAGAGATCCTCCTGCCTCTGCCTCATGAGTGCTGGGACTAATACCTAGCTGAAGTTAAGATTCTTAACCAGGATTTGAGAGGAAGCATTTACTCCGAATGCAGATAGATGGGCATTTTGAACTTTTGTGGATGCTACTCTAGTCTGAAGCATCTCTTAATATTAGAGAATTGGGAATTGTGCTATTCTTCAGTTGTAGCAATAGAACACTAACAGGTTCTAACTCAGGGAAAAAGACATTTGTTGAAGGAATATCAGGAACTCAAGATTAAGGAGAAGATAAACTCATAAAACTTCATTTGTTTATTTATATTTTATGTGCATTGGTGTTTTGCCACGGGTGTCTGGTCCCCTGGAACTGAAGTTACAGACAGTTGTGAACTGCCATATGGGTGCTTGGAATTGAGTCCTAGTCCTCTGGAAGAGCGAGCAGTCAGTGCTCTTAATCGCTGAGCTATTTCTCCAGCCCCAATTCATACCCTTTAAAGAACTTTGTAGCCAGGCATTGAGAAACCCTCAATACCAACTGTCTTAACTTTTTATTTGTGTTTTTGCAATGTGGGGAATGGGTTATATCCCCAACCTCAATCTTAATTTTTTTTTAATGCTGTGGAATCAAGTAGTGTGTGGGTAGCCTGTTAAAACCTGCAGCCTGTGGTAATAATGGCAGCTTCTGATACAACAGAAGATTAACAAAATAGACTCAAAGCAGGAAGAAGGCATTAAGACCAGAAGGCAATCCCAACTCGCAAGAGGATCAGAAGTTCACAGTCATCCACAGCTACATAAGGAGGCCAAATTCACAGCTTTTCTTGTTGACTACTGTGTATAGTAAGCAGACATTAATGCTGTCTGTGAAACTAAACAGAAAGCATTATCATCTGATGCCTGTGACTTGGATTGTAGGTAGAAAATGTATCATTAAGGACTAGGGATGTAGGGGGCTTGCCTAGCATGTCTGAAAAGCCTTGGGTTTATGAGCAGTGTCACATAAACCGGGTGGCCTGGCACTGTCAGCCAGGCCTAGTGGTACATGCTTGCAATCCTAACACTCAAGAGGATCAGAAGTTCATAGTTATCCACAGCTACATCAGGAGGCCAGCTGGGCTACATGTGATCCTGTCTCTAAAAGAAAGAAAAAAAATATGGTAGGGGGTGGAAGTCATGGCTATTTGTGACTTATTCTGTAATAATTTTAAAACCATAGAGCTATTCCTTTTGGTAATTGATATAGGCATATGTCAATGGTTGTGAATCTGTATTTTCCTGGCTTTTGTTTGTTTTTAGTTTTAAAAATTTGAAGTTCCATATTTCCTTCTAATACATACATATAAATATGTAGTTTAAATATATTTAACCATCTGTTGCAGTTTACTTCCAAACCAGAGAGGTGAATGGACTTTCCTTACTCTGTTTTATCACTTTGAACAGGACACTTGTCCCTGAACATTTTTTTTCCAGCATTTTGTTTTATTTTGTTGAGATAGTTAGTGTCTTAATAGCCCAGGGTACCTCAAGCTGATGGCAGTCCTCGTATCTCTGCTTCCTGAGTACTGGGATTAAAGTTTTGAACCACCATGAGTAACACTTTTTTTTAAGCTTTTAGGGTTTGCTAGAAATACTCCTGATAGTGGGCTGTAGAGGTGTGTACCCCTGTAAAGTCAGTAGCCTGGGTTTCATGATTTCATGATAGCCTGGGGTACATAGTAACATAACAACTGTCTTAAAGAAAAGCCTGTTGGCAGAGCGCAGTGATGAATGCTTTCCTGGTGTGCACCAGGCACTGGGTTTAGTGCCAAGTGAAGAAAAGCCACCCCCACCTAGAGTTTTAGCATGTAGTTCTGGCTGGCCTCCTGCTTCTGGCTCGGTGCTGGGATTAAAGATGTACACCACCTCCATGCCCACCTCCATGAATTCTGGTTCTTAGCCTTTATCAACAAGTATGAGTAGGAATTTTGTCTTTTTTTACGGTGGCATGGTATATTATGCTAAAGGATAGCTCATGTTTTTTTTTTTTTTTTTCTAATTTCATTTATTGTGAATGTGAGCATATGGCTGCCATGACACACATGTGGAGGTCAAAAGACAGCCTTTAGGAGTTGGCTCTTTCCATGTATGCTCAAAGTCAACAGGCAAGAACTTTGACCCACCCCAGCCAACCCTGTCTCACTGGACATTGTATTTCTTTTTAATCTTTCTTGTTGTTTTGTTTTTTGCTTGTTTGTTTTGACACAAGGTTTCTCTATGTAGCTTTGGAACCTGCCTGGAACTGGCTCTGTAGACCAGGCTGGCCTAGAACTCACAGAGATCCGCCTGCCCCTGCCTCCTGAGCACTGGTATTAAAGGCGTGTGCCACCACCACCTGGCTAATCTCATTATTTTTAATTTCTAAAATTTTTATTTGTGTGTTTGTGAGAGAGAGTATGTGTGCATACTTTCAATGGTACACATGGAAATCAGAGGACATGTTTGGGGTATGGGACTCAAGTCAGCAGAGTTACACATGCAAAAGATAAAAATTTGTTTTTAAGAAACAAACAGCTGGCAGTAGTGGTGCACACCTTTAATCCCAGCACTCGGGAGGCAGAGGCAGGTGGATCTCTGTGAGTTCGAGGCCAGCCTGGTCTACAGAGCAAGTTCCAGGAAAGGCGCAAAGCTACACAGAGAAACCCCGTCTCAAAAAACCAAAAAACAAACAAACAAACAAACAGAACTATTCAGTATTTGTGTTTTCAGAAATACTACACAAGTGATCTGTCATCATTTAAGATATGATTTAATTTTTATTTTAGTAATGATTAATGAAAACTTTCTGTGTTTTGAAAGAGGCTCTTCCCTTTCTTTGTGGAAGAGTTTGAAGAAAAGCTATCATTTAAAAATATTTCTCACTTTTCTGAATTACTCAGAAGAGCATAATTTACCATTTTTCTTCTTTCTATATCCTTGTGGATAGGGAGAGTTCGAATCAGGGTTTCTCTGTGTAGCCCTGGCTGTCTGGAACTCTCTGTAAACCAGGCTGGCCTTGAACTCAGAGATCTGCCTGCCTCTGCCTCTGGAGTGTTGGGATTAAAGGCGTGCACTGCCACCACCTGGCTTCCACTTTTCTCTGAAGCCTCTCTGTTCCCCTGTAGCTGACTTTTTAAATTCCATGGCCCTTTTCCTTCTTTCTCCCAGTAGTTGCTGAGATCCACGACTGGCCTACTCGGGGTTTGTGTTTAAACTTAACAAACTGTCCTTGAGCTTTACTTTAAAAAGTGGTCATATGTATGAATGTATTTATTTATTCTCTCTCTCCCTCCCCCCCTCTTCTCCCCCCCCCCCCCCCGCCCAGGCTGTGACTCAGTAGGGTGCTTGCTCAGCCTGCTTGGAGCCCTGGATTTGATCCTTAGCACCAAATAAACTGAGCGAGATGACTGACTCACTTACTGGGAAATGGAGATAAGGAGGATCGGAATTTTAGGGTCATTTTGTGCTACGTAGCAGGTTAAGAGGCCAGCCTTGGCTACAAGCGACCCTTTGTTCCCTCTCCTCCAAAAGCCATATATAGATGGTTATTCTCAATTTAGATAATATAAAATATATTTGGTATAATTAGCAAATTACTATATTTGGCCTTTTATTCAAAAACAATATTTTGAATTTGGAGCTCCAGAGCCATTGAGCAGGCTCAATTCTTTGACTTTCCTGCACATTTTGAGAATGTGGGGAAGGAGGGGGGGAGGGGGGGGCCAGAGCACAGCTTTCAGGTGTTGGGCTCTCCTTTCCTCATGGGATCCAGGGATGGGTCAGCAGGCTTGTACAGCAAGGGCTCTTCCTGTCTTTTCTGAGCCTGTTCAGCTATAAAATAAACTCTTAATTTACTCTAGGAACTGCCAGGGGTTGGGGTGGGGGGTGAGGCTAAAGGCTCTAAAACAAACTACAATTTTCTAAAACATTGTCTTTGAAATATTTCACTGAGTTTGGCAGCTCATGCCTGTAATCTTAGTACTCAAGATGCTGAGGCAAGAGGCTCCCCAAGAGTTTGAGAGCAGCCAGAGCTGCAGGCGGAGAGAATCCGTATGAAGAAACAAATCAGGGAACGCCGAGTGTTTCTCACGCTTTGACTTTTTTGAGATGAATAAGGGAAAAGAAGCTTTTGTAAGGAAAACAAGTTTCTTTTCTCCCAAATGTGAAGGGTTCTATGCCTAAATATGTCTAGCTCCCACTATTTCTTAGTAACCTTGTCTTTTCTAGTGTTTCATGACCAAAGCTGTTTGTCTCTGAAGTGCAATGATGTTGAGCCATTATATGAAGCTTGGGGATAAGAAATGAGTGTTTGCATAGTTAGTTGACTTGTAATGTCAGTTTTGAGGTTGGCAGAACATAGTTTTTGTTGTTGTTTTTTCTTTTGAGACTGGGTTTCTCTGTGTAACAGCTCTGGCTTTCCTGGAACTCACCTCTGTAGACCAGGCTGGCTTTGAACTCATAGAGATCTAACTGCCTCTATCTCCTGAGTGCTGGCATTAAAGGCGTCCACCGCCACCATTTTTTAAATTTAATTGCTAGATTATTACATAGATATTTGCCTTAAGAAAATTATAGAGGGTTTTTTTCCCCCTGGATTTTAAAAACCTTGGTTTTTATGGAGCTGGAGAGAGATGGTTAATAATTAAGAGCACTTGCTCTTGCAGTGGACCTCAGTTGGGTTCCCAGTACCTACCTCAGTGACTCATAACTGTCTGTAACTCCACCTCCAGGGACTTGGACACTCTGTTCTGCAGGGACACAGACACACACACACACAAAATTTAATTTTTTTTTTAACTTTACATGTACGCTAACCACCTTGTCTTACAATACTCTTGTCAAACTTAGAGCTCATTAAGTGACAAGTCTGTGAGCAGGTTGTTTGTAGGGAATCCGTAGCTGAACAGTGGGTTCTGTCTTAATTTGTGCCTATTTCCCTTTTAATTTCTATGTGTGTGCTTAGTTTTCAGTCACTTGGTTATCCTTCACTGTGTCCCAGATTATAAGTATTATTTTTGTTGTGGTTATTGAAAACATACATGACACAGTAAGCTCAAAAGTGAAAGTGAGGGGAGCAGTGGGGGCGCATCCTTCAATCCCAGTGCTGGGACGCAGAGGCAGGTGGATCTCTGTGAGTTCAGGGCCAGCCTGGTCTACAGAGCGAGATCCAGGACAGCCATGGCTGTAACATGGAGAAACCCTGTCTTGAAAAACCAAACAAGAAAATGAAGTTTCACTTAAGTGATGCATCTTCAGTTGAACATGATTCAGGACGAAGAAGTTGGGAAAGACCCTGGAGATTGATAAAATAAAAAATAAGTGCCTCCTAGGACCCAGGGATAAATGTTTTTAGGTTACTGCTATACTGCTATATTTCTATTTTGTGTAAGGAGAAGCTGTCTAATCTACAATTTTTTTCTTGCTTTGGGTTTTGTTTTTTGTTGTTTTGTTTGTTTGGGTTTTTTGTTTGTTTGGGTTTTTGGGCTGAGCACTGAACCAAAAACCTTGCAAATGACTAACCATGCATTCAGTCACTACATCTCCAGTCCAGTGTTCAGTTTTTTTCCTGGCTTTACTGGCCTGAAAA
Source organism: Peromyscus maniculatus bairdii (assembly GCF_049852395.1). Classification (NCBI taxonomy): domain Eukaryota; kingdom Metazoa; phylum Chordata; class Mammalia; order Rodentia; family Cricetidae; genus Peromyscus; species Peromyscus maniculatus. Next base: position 41,510,529 of record NC_134858.1, read on the forward strand.
TAGCATATGCTATATATTCTTTCCTTGGAGTTGTTGGTGCTATTTTTTCACACAGGCTCTTATATAAGTCAAACTGGTCTTCACTTCCTGCCCACTGGATTACAGGCGTGAGCTACTGTGTCTGGCTTTTTGTTTCAGGACTATTACAGCTCTTTGAGATTTCCTTTTCCTCTGTTACTTTCTTTGTATACACATACAGGCACTCTGGTTTTTTGTTTGATTTTTGAGACAGAATCTTTCTCTGCATAGAGAGATTATCTATGGCTGTCAGGACCAGGCTGGCCTTGAACTCTGATCTGCCTGCCTCTGCCTCTGGCATGAGAGGTGTGTACCACCAAGCCTATGTCGCTTGCCCTTTCTGTTACTCCGGGATTAAACTCAGAATATTTTCTGTGAACAGTTTTGGCAAATTTTTGGTTCATAATGGTGTTAATGATCACTTCTAATCCACTTGGGTCTTTGCCATTCATGCAAAATCTGAACAGGACACTTGAAAGCAGTATGGAGAAGGGTATTTATTCTTCAATGTAACTTAGAGAAGAATCTGGTTATGGATGGACTGCTTTTATTCACAAGTAATTTTTCTGTTGCCTTGTTTTAGGAGGAGAGCATTCCCATCGCTTTATCTGGTAGGGATATCTTAGCTAGAGCAAAAAATGGAACAGGCAAAAGCGGTGCCTACCTCATCCCCTTACTTGAGCGGCTGGACCTGAAGAAGGACACTATTCAAGGTTAGTTGGACAGAGTGTGTGAGAGAGAAACTGTTTGGTTACACTTGGAGCGTTGTAGGTTTTACTCTTGGTCCAAAGTTATGCAATCCAGACTTTATTCTGTTCTTACAGTATTTGGCTTAATTGTCTAAAAGTGATCCCAACTTTTAGAGGGGATTTCCCACTTTCAGGGTACTTTTATATGACACACAGTTGAGAATATCCCTGTGTGATAAGAAAAGTAAGTTTTATTGCCCTCTAGTTAAGAAAACTGAATTGTTGAGAGGTTAAATGAGTTGTTACTGCTTATGGCCTATGAAACTGAATTCCCTTGTGGGAGCTGTGTAAGCAGGGCTCCTAAGTGCTTCTGTTGTAAAGGCTTGAGCTTTGGGAGTTTTAAAAGCTTAGACGATGGAAAAGAAGCAAATTTCTATAGTTTTCTCTGGAGTCAGTTCCTATAATTAAGATTTCACCTCTAAAGCTTTCTCAAATTTTCCAACTTTAAGTTTATAATTATCTCACTTTACTTTCATATGATGTAAGTAGAATCTGAGCAGGAGGCATTTACTATAGTTTAGTGAATCTCTTCTGTCAAATGTAGTTTAAGACTCTTAGAAATATTGTCTTATGTTATGCCTGCGTGATTAGACTTAATACCCCAGTGAAACTATTTTTATAGCTTCTTAAGCTTCTAAAATGTGACATGTTCTCTCCTCCCCTTCCTCTGTTCTTGGACATTTTCTAGCTATGGTGATTGTTCCCACTAGAGAACTTGCTCTCCAGGTCAGTCAAATTTGCATCCAGGTCAGCAAGCATATGGGAGGTGCCAAAGTGATGGCGACCACAGGAGGAACCAATTTACGGGATGATATAATGAGGCTTGATGACACAGGTAGGGAATGGGTGATGGAGCAGCGCTCTGACCAATGTAGTCACAAGTGCCTCTTTTTGACTTATGTTTTAGACGCATTCTTAATTATGTGGGTGTAGGAGGTGGTTATGCACACATGTGTGCAGGTGCCCAGTGGGGAAGGCATTGAATTCCCTGGGGCCAGAGTTGCAGGCAGTTGTGTACCACCCGATGGAGGTGCTGGGAATTGAACTTGAATTCTTTGGAAGAGCAGTACGAACTCTTAACCATCTCTAGCCAGCCCCCAAGTGTTTTCTTTTAGAGAATAACTAAAAAATATTTTTAAGAATTAACAGTGGGGCCGAGTGGTGGTGGCACACGCCCTTAATCCCAGCTCTCAGGAGGCAGAACCAGGTGGATCTCTGTGAGTGGTCTACAGAGAGAGTTCTAGGACAACCAGGGCTACACAGAGAAACCCTGTCTCAAAAACCAAAAAAAATAAATAAATAAAAGTTAACAGTGGGACTAAGGGTGGGTGGCTCAGTTGGTAAAACACTTGCCTAGCATATACAAAGCCCTGGGTGTTCCTGTCCCCAGCACCAAATAAACTGGATTTGGTGGCATGTGCCTGTAATCCTAGCACTAGGGAAGTGAAAACAAGAGGATCAAAAGTCAAAAGTTGAAGGTCATCCTCGCCTACATAGTGAGTTCGAGGCCAGCCCAGAGCACATGATGCCCCGTCATAACAAAACAAGGAATCCAGGATCAGAAGTGCTGCAGTAGAAAATGAACAGTGAAAAAAACATTTCTTTGAAGAAAAATAAACAGATAACTAAAAGGATACTCACCTTTATTAGTATTTTCAGGTTTTGTTTTTGAGACAGTATCTCTATGTAGGCCTGACTGTCCTAGAACTTGCTATGTAGACCAGGCCGTTCTCAGACCTCAGACTCGCAAAGATCTGCCTGCCTTTTCCTCCTGAAAGCTGGGATTAAATATTTTTTAGTATTCTTTAATTTGGTTCAGAGTACTGAATTTATATTAAAATTGTTCTAATTTTCAAGGCTAAGAAGTATTAGTTATCAATAATGCACATTTGTGGAAAGTAGGCTTTGTTATAACATGAGTGTACAATATACATGGCAGAATATTTCAGATTATGGATTTCTATTTTCAAGTAACTGGGTAAATAGGCTACACACACACACAACGTTTTTGTGTGTGCATACATACACACATAGAAAGTTTTTTATTCTGGTGTGGTTTGTAATACTCAAAAAAAGGTAAATTTAAATATTTTGGAAGATTGGCTAAATACAGTGAGGTATAGCCTGAGTGTAGTTTCCCAGAGTAAGTAAAGAATGGCTGACGTGTATTCAGTTTTCATGAAAGGCTCTCCATGGTGTAATGCTGAGTATAGAAGAGTCAACAAAATAGCAAGAGCACATTTAAAATCAAGTATGGTCAGAATGTTAATATGTATTATTTATTATTTGGTTAACTTGGCAATATTTTTTAATTGTACAGTTTTTGTTTTTAGTAGCCATTCTGTTTTCCCTTTAAAACAGTCTGAGCAATATTGCCTAGATTGAAGGCCTGTCTTTTGTATGGGAAACCCTGTGGTCTGGCTGTTATTTCTTGCAGATTATCATACGACAAAAGCTGTATGCCACTTAGTTGGAATGGTGATTTGGGAAACTAGCCTACTCAATGTAGAAATGAAACAAATATTATCTAGATGTCATGGGGTGAAATGGGAGTGTATACAGCCCAAAACACATCTTTTTACCTTTTTGTATTAATTTGTATCTCTATAAACAGTGTTTAGAATGATAAATACATACTATAAAATTATGTAGATTTTGTGTGTGTTGTGTGCAAGATAAAATTAATAAGAATGTATGTTTCTGAAATCTCTTTTTCCTGTAAATCTCATGTAGTACATGTGGTGATCGCTACCCCTGGCAGAATCCTGGATCTTATCAAGAAAGGAGTAGCAAAGGTTGACCATGTCCAGATGATAGTATTGGATGAGGTAATGTTTCTTCATTTAAAAGGACTTTTCTGTACTATCAGAAGCTTTACTTACAGTTTTCAGTGAATAAAGCAAAAGCTGTTTTTGTTTGACCTTTTGGTAAACATATCCAGATATTTATGTTACCAAATAACCAAGCCAAGTTCCTTTTGTTTTGTTTTGTTTTTGGTTTTTCGAGACAGGGTTTCTCTGCATAGCTTTGGGCCTTTCCTGGAGCTCACTTGGTAGCCCAGGCTGGCCTCGAACTCACAGAGATCCGCCTGGCTCTGCCTCCCGAGTGCTGGGATTAAAGGCGTGAGCCACCACCGCCCGGCGCCAAGTTCATTTTAAGTCTTCCTATTCAGTGGTACATTTTAAAAGCATGTAAGGCCTATCATATCTGCTACTTGATATTGTTCTCTCTTTTTGAAATTTGTTGTCTCTTTGGGTTATAACCTAATATAAATTCCTTTTAAGAACTTAGTTAACTGAAGCCAGATATTTTACCTGGGAGGTAGAGTCATATGGGTCTCTTGAGTTGGAGGTCAGCTGGTCTACACAGCAAGTTTCAGGCCAGTCAGGGCTACACAGTGAGGCCGGGTCTTAAAAACGTACTCAGCTGTGTCCCTTGGATCTAGCAGTGCTTTATGCTTGTAGCTTGTCAGTATTAATGTCTTGGAATATTTTCCTGTTTGGTTTGTTTTAGATTACTGACTGACTAATGAGGAATAGCACCCAAATATTATGTCAACGTTAAGTACACCGTAACATGCTTTTACTTAATTTTTACAGTCTGATACGATCAAGGTGTCTTAGAAAGTTGTTGTGGGATGTAGATAGCCTGTTTTCAGTTTCAGCCCAAATGGTTGGAATTCAGAACTTGGTTTGGTTTGGTTTTGTAAACTATGACCACGGAAGCTCTTATAAACAAAAACATTTAGTTGGGCTGGCTTACAGTTTTCAGAGGTTCAGGCCATTATCATCATGTTGGGACACGGTGGTATGCAGGCAGACATGGTGCTGGAGAAGTAGCTGAAAGTTCTGCATCTTGCACAGGCAACAGGAAGTGGTCTGTCTCAGTGGGCGTGGCTTGGGCATGTATGAGACCTCAAAGCCCACCTCCACAGTGATACTCCCTCCAATAAGACCACACCTACTCCAACAAAGCCACACCTCCTAATAGTGCCACTCCCTCTGGGGACCATTTTCTTTATTATTTTAATAATTTTCTTTAGGTAGGGATTATAGCCTCCTCTCTCTGTTTGAGACAGTTTCATTGTATAGCCCAGACTGACCTCACACTCCCAGTTCTTCTACCTCAGCCACTTGGGTACTGGGATTACAAGCAAATGCTACCATACTTGGCTCCTTTTCTCCTGAATTACTGAGGATTTGTCTTGGTAACCTTGAATACTGTATGTGTGAAAGAATTTATGTTCATAGCCAGGAACAGCCTGTAGGTTGTGGTTTGCCCTTTGTTTATATGCTAACCAAAACTTTTATTGCCTTACTCATTAAAATTGCCTTTTCTTTGTATTACAGGCAGATAAGTTGTTGTCACAGGATTTTGTGCAGATTATGGAGGATATTATTCTCACACTACCTAAAAATAGGCAGATTTTACTATATTCCGCTACTTTCCCTCTTAGTGTACAAAAGTTCATGGTAAGTATGGAATCTGTGCTTGGAATCTGTGTCGTCACGGTACTTAAGAGTGTGTGCTTTTACCTGTAATTACACCTTTTTTCAGAGTGTATGCTTTATGCTATTTCAGGGTTTTCTTTTCATGTAGTCAGTAAAGATTGGTTCATGGATTTATTATAATTGGGGGTAGCTGAAGTTTTCCTGTGTCCCAGCCTGCCGGCATTCGGGACAGATCTCTCCCACTTGTGTCCCCCAAGTAAACACTCAGAGACTCATATTACTTAAGAACTGTATGGCCATGGCAGCTTCTTGCTATCTGTTCTTAAATCTTAAATTAACCCATATCTATTAATCTATAAGTTGCCACATGGCTCGTGGCTTACTGGTATCTTACATGTTGCTACTCATGGCGGCAGGTCTGGCAGCGTCTCTGACTCAGCCTTCTTCCACCCCGCCTTCTCCCTCCTTGTCCCGCCTACACTATCCTTCCTGCCTGGCTACTGGCCAGTCAGCGTTTTATTTACCAATCAATCATAGCAACAATATATTCACAGCATACAGGATATCCCACAATTGGGTTTTTGTTTTGTTTTTGAGACAAGGTCTCACTGTAGCCCTGGCCAGGAGGCTAGCTTCCAACTCAGAGGTTTGACTCCCCCTTCTAAGTGCTAGGATTAAAAGTGTGTGCAATCACATCTGGCTTAGACATTTTTTTTTTAATTATATAAACTGAATCTCTGAGTTCAAAGCCAGCCTGGTGTTCCAGCCATCCAGTGCTACATAGTGCCATAGACATTTTATATTTCTCTCTCTCTCTCTCTCTCTCTCTCTTTTCTTTGTTTGTTTGATTTTGTTTTTTTAACACAGGGTTTCTCTATGTAGCCCTGGCTGTCCTAAAACTCACTCTAGACAAGGCTGGCCTTGGACTCAGAGGTCTGCCTGTATCTGCCTCCTGAGTGCTGGGGTTAAAGGTGTGATTCACCATGGCCTGGCTGTGAGACTCTGTCTCAGAGAGAGAGAGAGAGAAAGTGAGTTCTAATTTTATTTAATTCTTCATGCCAAGGTGACGTATTCCATAGATGCTGGGTAAATTGGTTAGAGCATTATCTTATACACAAAACATGTCCTAGAAACTACCTGTGTGGTCATGGTTATCTTTCTGTCTCAGCCTTCTGAATGGTGGGATACAGGCATGTACAACTATGCCCATTTCTAACATAGCTACATTTTGAATCTGAGATCTACCATTTTAGGTTAATTTGTTTATTTTATGAATACTTGTTTTGAAAAAAAGATGCATCTATTACAGCAAGACACACATACACACACACACACACACACACACACACACACACACACACACACCCCAAAAAAAGATAAAAATTTAGGGTAAGAAATTGAGTTCAGACACCAGGCAGTGGGAGGCAGCACTCAGAGGCACAGGCAGGTGGATCTTTGAGTTCCAGGCCAGCCTGGTTTACAGAGTGAGTTTTAGGACAGCCAGGACCACACAGAGAAACCTTGTCTCAGAAGAAAAAAGAAATTGAATTCAGGGGTAGAGCTCTTTACCTAGCATGCCTGAAGCCTTAGGTTTAATTCCTCAATACCTTCCCCCCACCCTCCAAAAATAAGCAAAAAAAAAAAAAAAAAAAAGTATGCATTTTCAGTTTAATCAAGAATCCCAGTATTTACCTTAAGACTTCCTTTACTCTCCTCTCCACCCCTCCAGAATTCCCATCTGCAAAAACCCTATGAGATTAACCTGATGGAGGAACTAACTCTGAAGGGAGTAACCCAGTACTACGCATATGTAACTGAGCGCCAAAAAGTACACTGCCTCAATACACTTTTCTCCAGGGTAAGTAGTGGGCGGGCTTTCCTGCTGAGTCTTGTCCTCCACCAATTCCCAGTAAACCAGACAGTTGTATCATTTCTCCATTATCTTCACTGTAAAAAAAGTCTTAGTAGTGTTTCCTAAAGACAGCTTTGATTGGTTTAAAGTTAAAGCTGATTGACACAGGTGCTTTACTTTTATTGTTAAATAATTTACCTTAATTACACTTCATCCTGATTGTTTAGATTCAATCTTTGTGAATACACCTAATTGCTAAAATTATTTATGACCTCAAAATCAGTACTGAAGGTGTTCTGGTCATTTTGTAGACATGTGCAATGTGGCAAAAACAAAAAAAAAATTGGTCCCCGATAAGGTCCAAGAAGAGGACAATCTGCCTTCTTGTCTTAGTTCTCACACTATGAATAAGCATCCATTTTTCAGTCATTGGGCCTTTTTCAAATTCTGGTGCTGTTCGTGACTTCATTCTAAAATGGCCCTACACTGTTGCTGAAATGTGTCCTGTCCTCTTCAGCACAAGAAGGCTGACAGACTGTGCAGGGAAAATAGGTATTAGGTTTGAGAATATAGATATATTAAGTAAGACATGCTTAAAGAAATGAAATTTCATGCTTATCTATTGACAAAATGTAACCAGAGGCTCACAAGTACCTAACTCTGTATTTTCACTAGAAACAGTAGTTCTTTTTATTCGTTTTACTTATTTTAGTTATGTATATGTATGAGTCTGTGTCTGGGTGGGGTTATATGCACATGAGTGCAGCTGCTGGAATGGAAGAGTCCAGAAAAGGGTGTCAGAGCCCCTGGAAGTAAAGTTACAGCAGTTGTGAGTCCTAAGTTGTGTGTGTGTGTGCTGAGAACTGCACTTGGCTCCCGCAGGAGCCGTGTGTGCTCTCCCCTGCTGAACTCTCTCCAGCCCCAAAGCATTGCTTCTTATTTGCTGGTTCAGTGTTAGCAGTGGCTTTATGGGGCATGATTTCTGTGACCACTGCGTCTGTATTTTTGTCTGGGGCAGTTAGGTGGCCCCTATGAAACACTCTGCTGCAGCAAAACCAATTCTTAGCGCCGGGCGGGTGCCTTTAATCCCAGCACTTAGGAGACAGAGCCAGGCAGATCTCGGTGAGTTCAAGGCCAGCCTGGGCTACAGAGTGAGATCCAGGATAGGCACCAAAACTACACAGAGAAAACCTGTCTCAAAAAACAAAAAACAAAAACAGTTCTTACCAGCAACTGTTTACTAAATTTTTACATTTTTTTACAACTTCCCATCTCTCTTAGGAGACTCTCAATTTTAGACTTCTTAAAGTTTTTGCTAAATAATATATTCAAGATTGGCCAAACACGTGTTTTTGTCTTTCTCCTACTCTTCTTCTGTGTTTAGCTGCAGATCAACCAGTCCATCATTTTCTGCAACTCCTCTCAGAGAGTTGAATTACTGGCCAAGAAGATTTCTCAGCTGGGTTATTCTTGCTTCTATATCCATGCTAAAATGAGGCAGGTGAGTGTGAGTCTAGAGCTTGCATAGATTTAAACCCCAACAAAAAATATTGTTTTAAGTGTTTGTTTTCTTATTTTTGGTGACCCATAAATGCCTTTGTTTGAGAATATACTGCTTGGCTTAGGGTGTAGTGATAGAGCAAGGTCCTGAGTTCCAATCCCCCATACCAGGAAAAGAATGAACAAAAGAACTATTCTTTAGTAGCCTAACAACCCTTCATTTAAACCACCAAGAACAGTATAGAAATGTCAGCTCTCTTTGTCTATGCTTGAAATCCTGGCACTTAGAGGATGTAGAGAGGAAATGAAGAATTCAGGTCATTCTCTGCTACATAGTAAGTTTGAAATTAGCCTGAGCTGCAGGAAACCCTGTGGGGAGGGGGAGGGCACAGGAAGAACACAGTGGAATGCATTCTGTCCCAGGTAATTTCTATATTTGTTCTGTTTAATGCAATAACCTTAATAGATAGATAGCTCCATGTAGCCATTTAAATTAGTTAAAAGCAACTACAATTTAAAGTTTTGTTCCTCAGTCAGATTAGTACATTTCAAAGGTTCTGTTGGTTCCCTGTGGCTAGTGACTCCTTTATTGGAGGATAACAATACATACATTTTTTTTCTTACAGAAAGTGCTGCTATAGAATTTAATACACAGTAACTTCTCCTTACTTAGGATATCTTGAAATCATAAACAGTACTAGATTGTATATGCATGTGTACTATGATATGGTTTAACTATTAGATATAATAAAAGGTTTACTAGAATAATAAAACAGTATATAACAATGTATTGTCCTAAGTGTTAGATGAATGTGATCTCAGCCTATCTTATACCTATCCTCCTTGGGCTGACACAAAATGATAAAATGTTCACCTGATGAAATGAAGAAGACCACACAGACATAGTAAGTGATGCAGTTTTTGACTGCTACAGAAAGGTGACTTGAACACTGATAACCAAGATAGTTAAAGGACATGGGCAGTGTCTTTACACTGTAGATGCACTGGACACAGTGATGATTCACATCGTAGACAAATTACATCACTCCTTAGAAGTGTGTCCTTTAAAACTTAGGAATTATTTCCAAAGTTCTCATACCAAAGTTGATTATGGATAACTGAAATCGAGTTAAAAACAAGGATGAAGCTAAGCTAGTATATATGTGGTCTGTAAACTGACTATTTTTTTTAATTGTAAAAAAGATATTTTGTATGAAGAACTGATTGGATAGGAAAAACCGTGGTGGACATTTTGAGTTGCATATAAATATTACTCAAATAGTTTATCCTCCCTTTTCCCCCAGGAACATCGAAATCGTGTCTTTCATGATTTCCGAAATGGCTTATGCCGCAATCTTGTTTGCACTGGTAAGTGTCTTGTATTTCTTGGGCCACTGTTTTCTGTATTGTCTGGATTACTTTCTGTAACATAGTGAAGCCATGACATTGCAGGTCTTACCTGGGCAATCATATTATTGAGTGGTTAACTTATTTAAATTGCAGGGAAATATTTGGTTGTTTATAGATGTATCCATTATATTTTCTCCTGTATTTGGGAAACCCATAGAGTAGCTTATTGATGAATGTTAAAGTTGTTAATCAAATTCAATTTACATAAGAAAATAGAAACTAGACCGGGCAGTAGTGGCACACAACTTTAATCACAGCAATTGGGAGGCAAAGGCAGGCAGAACTAGCTCTGTGGTCTACAGAGCTAGTTCCAGGACAGGCTTTAAAGCTACACAGAGAAGCCCTGACTCGAAAAACCAAAAAGAAAAGAAAACAGAAACTGCATTCCATCAGGCACCTTCCCACTATTTTTCCACTTGTAAGTAAAAAGTTGGGGCTTAGGATCTATGAGTTCAGTCTCTAACACTAAAATAAAGAAAAGGGAAGACATTGATAGTAATTAACAATACTTATATAATACATAAAGTACTACACTGATTAATTGGTTTTATTTATTTATTGAGTCAGGGTCTCATATAGGCCAGGATAACTGCTTTTCCTCTCCTGAGTGCAGGGATTATGGGTATGCACCAATATGCCAAGTTTTACTGGATGCTAGGAACCAATCCTAAGATTAGGGTTTTCTGCACTGCACTCAGTCAGCCTGCTTATGTGTGGAATGTAGAAATAGCCATATATAAAATCCTACCCATTGGGGTGATTGAGGCAGTGTGAGGCCAGCCTGTGCTACAGATTGAGATCCTATCTCAAAAAAGCAAAGTAATAAATAAAAATAAAATGCTGCTTCTCCTTTAAGAAATGGTGATTTATTCAGAAAATATGGAATTAAAAGCAAAGTTTGCATACCATATAATCTTCATTGGAAGTACTAGGCTTTGCCATAGCAGCTCAGATAGAAGCCTTAAAATAGTATACAAATGGAGGGACAGTAAAAAGAAAATATTAAAAAAATGCTAGTTGGTGCCAAGTGTTGTAATCAAGCACTGGGATGGGGCAGAAGGTTGTTTCAGGTTCAAAGCCCACCTGGTTTGCTAGCAAATTCAAGGCCAGCCAAAGCTACAGAGTGAGTGAGGCCTGTCTTTAAAATTGAGCTTGATTGACAAGGGAATAATGTGTGAAGTGTTTATTATTACTAGTTCTGGTGTTTATTAGAGTATAAAAGTCATGTAGTTTCAGATGAGATGCTGTATTAATTGACTTTATAAACTGGGTAAGTTTGAGATGTGGAGAAAAGGGGATTTCAGGTTTGAGACTTGGGTAAAAAAATGGGCCATAAAGGTCTAACAAGGTATGGCAGTGAGTGCTCGTATTCCTAGCATGAGTTCAAGACTAGCCTGGGCCACCAGGGACCTTATCTCAAAAAGGAAAAAAAGCAACACCATGAATGGTTTTGGAAGGGGGATGTAGAGAGAGGCAAGAGGACCCACTTAGGACCCTGTTTGAGGGTTTGTGATGGGTGGGCACTAGTCATCGAGATAAGTGGGTGAATGACTTCTAGAATTCCCTTTCTGAACTATTCTGAATTTGTAAGTCTCGGATTAAATAGACAGTAGACTCATTTATGCAATCATCTTCCTGCATTGCTGTTCCCTAGATAGTTTTTAAGACTTTTCTTTTACAGGAACAGAAAGTTGTTTATGATAATGTATGTAATCATGGAAGAGTGCCAATAGTAACTGAATGCAGTAATAAACATAGGATACATTAGAAATCAATGCATTGTCGTTCTAATTGTTTCAATTCAAAAATAAAATGAAAATTATTAATTTTTTTTGAAGATCTGTTTACCAGAGGTATTGATATACAAGCTGTGAATGTGGTAATAAACTTTGACTTCCCAAAGCTGGCAGAGACCTATCTTCATCGTATTGGAAGATCAGGTTAGTGACAAATATAATCACTAACTTTTCTTTTGTAGAATATAATAGCTATGAGAGCAGTGCAATCACAGAAGTTTAGTTGTCTGATGCTTTTTCTTTAATAAATCTTTGTGTCTAGAGACAAAGTTTAGCTACTTAATTAACCCAGGCTGTCCTGGAACTTAAAATGCACCTGCCTCAGCCTCCTAAGTCTAATTACAGTGTGTGGTGGCTTATGTCATTCATTAAAGTTAAGCTGGAGGCCGGCAAGGTGGCTCAGTGAGTAAAGGTATTTGCGGCACAAGCCCAGTAACCTGAAGTCAGTCCTCGAACTCATGGTAGAAAGAGCCAGCTGCCAGCACACGTGCATGCACACACAAACACATAATAATAAAATTAAAAAGTGCTTTTGAAGGTAGGCTGGCTAGATGTGGTGCACTTGGGTAGAGGAAGCTGGTGACGTCGGCATCAGAGGCCAGCTGGGTTTACATACTGATCTGAGGGCAGCCAGGACTACATAATTGAGAACCAACCCCCGCTACACACCAAAAAAAAAGAAGTAAACTCAAACTGACGTGGGGACACATACCCTATCATCCCTGGGCTTAGGAGGCTGAGGCAGGAGGACCATGAATAAAATTGGGGGCGGGGTTAGACTGGAGAGGTAAGAGTTGCTGTTAAAGAACCTGTAAAGCTCTTTAGTTTGATTCCCACGCCCACATCAAGTAGATAAAACCACCTGCAACTGCAGCTTGTTAACACAAAGTTAGGCTGCATAGTATCTCACTCCCCACCCCACCCCCAAAGGAAAAAAAGGTTCAAGTAATTACTGTATGCTTAATTTGAAATGGAGTACAAGAAAGCTGTGTTGATGAGATGGTGTGATGTGAGTGTGCTCTTCAGTTGTGTATTTTGACAGCTGTGCAAACAAACATCCATTTTGTCATTTGATGAAAGTAAGTATAGTGCTATCCCTTAGTGTTCGTGTGAAATGGGTTCCAGGACCTTTGCCAGCATCAAAGTCTGGTATTTTCAGTCTCTTTAAACATGTGGTATTTGCATATAAGTGGTGCACATCTTATCCGTAAGTACTTCTTTGCAGTAGCTTGTGCACACAAGCTGGCTTTGTAAGCGGGTCTTACACTGTGTTCAGGGAATAGTGCCCCAGAAAATTCGGTTCCTGTTGAGGACAGTTGATGAGCCAAAGGAAAAACCATAAGTTGTTTTGTTTGTTTTTTCTGTCTTGTTTCGACCATTCAGAATGTCACCAATTGAAAATATTAATGCTGTTATTACAGACTTGAACATACATGTTGCTTTAACTCATTTTATTTACCACTTTTTAAATTTTTTAGCATAGTTTAAATTCATTAAACACTTTTTTTAGGTCGCTTTGGTCATCTTGGCTTAGCCATCAACTTGATCACATATGATGATCGATTCAACCTGAAAAGTATTGAGGAGCAACTGGGAACAGAAATTAAACCTATCCCAAGCAACATTGACAAGAGCCTGTATGTGGCAGAATACCACAGCGAGCCTGTAGAAGACGAGAAACCCTAACAAGCACGTATGTATCTGGCCAGAGTGATCAGCACCTTCAGACTTAGGAAAGAAATAAGGTCCTCCTCCTCCTCCGGCCTCAGGAGCTATGCCCAGCGTCAGAAATAGGAATGAGAACCAAGACTCGCTTGGGTGGGGCAACCATGTCGTTAGAGAGTAAGCCAGTGCCGCTCGGGGACACCTTCCTGAGTGTGATAGGAGTGGCACCGAACACAGATTGGGGGCTCGGAGTAATGAAAGGCAAAGGGCAGTGGCAGTCTTGGTATAAAAGGATTTCCTGCTCCCCTTTTTTACAAACCCTGTCCTTTTTTTTTCTTTGGATGGGTGCATTAATAAATTAGGTCAAATTACCTATAATGCCTTGTTATCAAATATGTAACACATTATAGACATGTCTTTTTAAAATGCCCCACTGGTTTCTCACATTCCTTTTGTGGCTATGCTCAGGTGTGAGGTAGAGTTTTCCTTAGAGAGAGACACCTTGACTGGGCTTGACGCCTCACTTTCCGGTCAGAGTGCAGACCTTTCGTGCTGGAGATTGAACCCAAGACAGAGAGAGCACTGCACTGCCACTAACCCTGCAGTCCTGCAGGAAGAGGAGGCTTAACTCCCTGCTGCATGTGCTGCCCGGAGTGCCTGTAATCCCAGCACTGGAGACTGGAGAGTTGTGAGGGCAAAGTCATTCTGTCTCCAAAATACAATGAAAGGCGTGGTTTATTTGTTTTTGAGAAAGTTTGGGGAGCCAGAGGTGCCTTCAAACTCTTCATCTACTGTAGGATGGCCTTGAGAATCTGGTCTTGGTGCTTCCACTTCCCAAGTGCTGGGATTAAAGATGTGTAAATACCACCACACTTGGCCTCTTAATTATTGTGAAGGAGACTGTCATTCATTCTTCTATCAGAATCCTAGGGCATGTGGGGAAAGTTGTTGGTTGGGTTTTTTCCCCCCTTTTCCTGAGACAGAGTCTATAGCCCTAGCTCGCCTAAAACAAACTCATACCTTAGTCTCTTGACTCAGACCCTCTTGCCTTGGTCTCCTGAGTGCTCAGATTGATATGCGTGAGCCACCATATCCAGCGGAGGTTCTTGCAGGGAACTCGTAGACCCCAGTAGTGTCAGGAGAGTGCTGAAGAGAGTTTGGGAGGGGGTTGTGAAAACATGTCTCTTTGTGTTAGATTGCTTTCATGGGTGTTAATCTTAAATTTCTAAACTTTTTTCATAGGCTTTGACAAACTGCAAAAGGCTCCTTGGATCTGTGACACATCATTTGGGGGGGTGCTCTTCTCTTTGTGGGTTTTTTCATCTTTATTTTGGAACTATGAAGAGTTATATAAGAGCTCAGACATTTTTCTTTTTTTTTTTTTTTTAAACTGGTAAAGAGAAAATGAGAAGAAGAAGAAATAGACGTTTTTTGTTCCACTGTTTGCACTGTGTGCTGACTGAACATTTGTTGCACTAACTGCTGGGTTTTAAAGATGTTTTCTGGGGGAAGGGGACACGGAAAGAGGAAAAAGAAAAGGAGGGAGAAACCCTGAAAAGAGAAGAACCTTGGTGACCACACACACCTGTCTACAATTCTCCAATAGCTGACTCTACTGCATTTCAACTTCTCCCTGATTAGTCATCCGTTTTTTAAGCCTGAAGAGCTTATTACTTATTTGTGCGAAGTGCCTTATGCTACGAGACCATTAAGAATATCATCTTTACACACAGCCCAAGGAATCAACAAAGTCATGTTCTATTTTCTTTTCTTTTCTCTTTTTTTTCTTTGCCTGTTCATTTTTGTTTCGAGTTGAAGTCTCTTCCTGTTGTACCAGTCCTCATGCCCAGGGCCGGAAGGTGGACTAGTGATGGTAGCGCCATTTTCCTTTTCTTTATATGGAGGAGTTGATTCACAACTGCAGTCCATCCACACTGTAAATACATGTATTTAAAAAAAAAAAAAACAATACCAAGTAAAATTTTCTTCTGGGCTGAGTAGACGCACCATCGTCGCTCCCAAAGGAAAGAGCAGCCTCTCACTGCAGGAGCCATATGACAAGCCTCTGTGCTCTACAGAGAACACTACCCTGGCTCACACCTCCATGAGCAGTGTGGCACTTCACGTGGAGACCTATCAGAGCCTTGACCCTCTTTCCTCTGTGGCAAAGCGCGTCCCGTAGAAAATTGGATGTGTATACTTGTATAAACTTTGTAAATAAGTTTTTTTTCTGGGTTCATATATATATATATATATATATATATACATATATATATATTATTTTTTTTTGGATGAAGGTTGCTGGGATTAAGGGGATTAGAGTGATTATGGGAGCAGCTAAAGATGAGAGGGGCTCAGTTTCCTGCAACACTAAATTCTAAAAAGTGCTTTGGCCTCTGACTCTAGGAAGCAGACCTCTGTGGAGCCCTGGGTTGGAAAGGGACCCAGAAGCCCAGGATGCACTGTCTGCCACCACACTGCTCTTGTAGTGCAGAGAGCAAGGAAGATGAGAAATCTGATTCCTGAGAGCTTTGAGAAGCTCTCTGATTGGGTTCTCCTGCTCTAAAAGTTTGAGGAACTTCCCAAGTTCTGCATAGGGGAACAAAGATTAATCTTCCTTGGAGTGGGAGAAGGGTATGGAGTGCAGTTTGAGAGCAGAGTGTGTGACGCATGCATTTGCACTTCAGAGGACCAGCCAGTACCAGCTCCCTGGGCTTGGCGGTTGTGAAGCTCAGCTGTCCTCAGTCACCTGCGGTGTGGGAGTGAGTTGCCCTCGGCCCACCTTGATACATACACTTTTGCAGGAATGGGCAACCCCTGAACACTGTTAACTTCATTGCTGCAGAAAGCTGCTTGCCGTGCGTTCTCTGCTGCCGTGACGAGAACGCTGTCTGTCATTCTGCACTGTAAATCGCTGGCAGATGCTCTAGGTGGGAGTGTTGCTGTCAATTGTGCCCCTCCCAACAAGCTCGATGTTTGGCCTGATCTCCAGGCAAAAGGAGTGAGATGAATCAACCAGTGAGCTTTTTGGGTTTTTTTTTTTTTTTTTTTTTTTTTTTTTTTTTTTTTTTTTTTTTTTTTTTTTTTTTTTTATGTTTTTAATTCCCTTTTAACCCAGTGTACTAGGTCAGTCAGGAGGCATCTAGGGAACAAAAAAAGCAAAAAACAAAATTTAAAAAAATACTGATTTCCATATTCCATCATTTTTCAAAACCTTGGAACTGACAAGGTATGTGTATGCTTTCATGCTTAACTCACCTGAATAAAGGAATCAATTATTCAAAGATGCTTTTTGACTTTGCCTAGCTCTAAAGCAAAACTATTTGTGACTCAATCCCAAATTCCTTGGGAATGAAAATCCTGCAGATGCCTCCTGATGAGACATAACCCTGACTCCGTAACAACTGTAGCAAGAGCTGCACAGTACAAACCCCAGAAGGCAAGTCCAGTGTATGTTGGTTACTAAACTTAAACCAAATTAAGGAAGTCACTTTTTTAGGGAGGGTGGGGGAGGGGTCTTAAAAAAATATCCTTTTGACCAACAAATCTTGCCCTTGTACTGATGCGGCTCTCTTTCTTCCTGCCTTTGGCGAGATGAGAGGGATCATCCATGTAGAACATTGCAGGAAAGGAGTATAAATGCATTTGAGATCTCGCCAGAGGGCATGTGGGTGAGTCAACAAAAAATGCAGCCTCTTGCCAACCTTGGGCTGCTCTGCCGGGTGCCACATGCCTACAGGTCCCTCTTAAAGCACAGACTCCACATGGAGAGCATTACTGAATACAGCCTCTGATGAGTTGTGGCACCTGGACTAGCTGGCACCACCGCAGGACAGCGGGGAGGCTGCGGTGGGTGTGGTGCCCAGCTCACTCGAGCTGGTAATGGGAAGATGCCCTACTGACCGGGTCAAAGCCCGGTCTGTATTTTTGTTGTTTTTTTTTAATCCCTCCTAATAAGGAACATTGCTACTATTGGAAATTGTCTTTCAGGTTCTTTCCAGTAATTTTTAAAGTAATGGTTTTGTTTTTTCCAGTGGTTCATTTGGATGAGAGAACTACATCTTATTTTTAGTATTCAGACTATATCCACCTCAGTGGTTTTAGCTTCTGGTCATACAGTTGTGTAATAAGTTATAAGACTGTTACACACCTTGCTGCCTCAGGGCCTGTTTTGTTTTTCTCTTCCTTTATGTTCTGAAGGTGAACAAAACTTTCCGTTAGGAATGGAATACATTTACCATAAAATGCTTTTTCCTGGAAAGAAGAGCCTAGCTAGTTCTAAATTATTCCCAAATGGGTACTGTCATTGTAATCCTGGGTTGGCCCAGAGGGGTGGGGTGGGGTGGGTGGTTGTCATAATTCATCTTCAGAATGAGGTGAGGGCATCTTTCCTTGGCCACTTGCTTTGTGTTGGACACCATCGTGCTCAGTTAGAACAGAGCACAGCACAAAGCTTTGATGAAAAGTGTTGGAAACAAAACATCTCATTCTGATTGTTTGGTTTCTTTTTTTTCTTTCTTTTTTTTAATAGGGGTGGGGGGGAGGGTACTGTGTCCCAAAAGGGAGGGAGTCTGCACTAAGGATTTAGAAACACTTTGGAAGCTTGTAACCTCATGGGAAACTGCCTTTAGCCACACTCCTGACCTTCAGATGAGTAACAAAAAGATGAAATAAGTTCTTGGGAATTAAGCCATGTTATTTTAATTGGGTACATTTTTTTCAACTTTCTGTGTATCTTTAAAATTGTTACTGTGGAATGATTTTCTTGCCAAGTATCTTTATCAGGCAAAATTATTGGCCTCATGGGAGGTGAAATAAGCCAGCTTTGGGGTGAATTTATGTGGACTTTGGTGAGTTTGTAGTTCTGCTTTATATTCATAAAGATAGTTTTTTAAAACTCCCAAAGCAAATCTATTTTCTTCTGATATAAAAACTCATCTTTGGAATAAAGAGTTAAGTGTCCAAGGGTTGTAACCAGTATGAGGTCAGAGGGAGCTGGCCTGGCCTGGACTCTGCCCCTCCACAGCTGACAGACTCCAACAGAAGTGTATTTAAATCTCCAGTAGACAAAGCTGGGCAGGGTAAGGGAGGGGTGGGCCTGGGTTAGTTAAAGAGACAGGCTGCTGTATTTTAACCAGTGGTTCTTGGGAAGGGGGCCTGGAGAAAACAAAGTCACTTCCCTTATTTGAAGCAAAACAAATTAGAAAAAATTACAATTTTTGTTCAGTAAAAAAAATTCTAACGTCCCTAGCCACAAGGGACCAGTTCCACTTTCAACAGTGGGAACTTAAAATTTTGAAAACATTTTGGGGAAAGGGAAAATTGGCTTTCTGTTTAATTGGCAAATGTTCCAGTGGGGGGTATGTTTTTGTTGGGATGTGTTACGTTGTATGTACATGTCTAGGACCCGAGTCTTCACAGTTTATATGTGGTTCAGAAAAGATGGTTGGTAAAATCTTGATTATTTCTTTTTGTTAATTTATCTCAATAAAAGCCCACTGGAACTCCAAGTGTGTCTTGTATGTATGTTCTTGAAGCAAGTTGTGCCCCCAGGAATCCTAGAACATTTTATTGTGGTATTGGAGGTTGTGAATCAGCGGGCTTCTTGTGTGCCTACTTGAATAAACTTGTAGACTTCGGTCATCCACCCTAGATTTCCTGCCTCACACAGTTTTCATAGTATAGGTGAAAGCCAAGATCAGTTGGGATTCGAAGTCATCAGCTCCCAGAATCATTGTCAAGCAGAATGTTCAGAGTCTTACAGAACTACAAGGAATGTAGATGAGATGCCAAACACTCAGAAGACAACCTTTGCCAGTCTTCCCTCGGAGCTGCTAAAATGCAACAAATCTGCTAGTGAAAGATCAACCTCAGGTGGAGAGATGGGGTCGGGGAGAACAGGACTGGGAGGCAACACCGGTCACCGAGTGTCCTTAGCTTGACTCCATCTACATTTCCAGTCTTTACACATTTGTATAAATGCCCATAAACTGACAGACTATATGAGTGGCCATGCCACAGCAATACTGTATATACAAGAACAAATGTCGGACTCAGCTGAAAGGTAACTGTCCAGAGCATTGTAGGATTGGGGAAAAAGAAGCCCCAAAGTAGATGGCACAATTTTGCTTTGCTTATTGCAAAAGCTTCAGTATGCAGCCCAAGCTGGGCTTTAGATTCCAGGCATGTGCCACCACACCAACAATAGATTTTTGACATCGCAGAGTTTTGTGGAGAAAGGATAATCAACAAAGAAGGCTGAACTATTGGGTGTCCATATTGCAAGAGAAGGTCTCCATCTGGCAAAGTATTGCACAAAAACGGGTCGTGGAAAACGGCATAACACCCCAAAGTTTCAGCTGCTTTGGAGGTTGTGGCAAACGGATCCCAATCACTTTTCTCCATCTCCTTTACCCCTCCCCTCAGAAACTCGGGATCTTGCTGGATTTGGCCCGTTAGGCGTGATTTGGGTATATATAGTGCAAGTGCTGGCTTAGAATGGGTTTAGTTTGGGATTTAAATCAATTTACCAACATTACTGTTTTGTGTGAAGTGGTGGTGGTGCATGCCTTTTTTTTTTTTTTTTTTTTTTTTTTGGTTTTTTTTTTTTTTTTTTTTTTGGTTTTTCGAGACAGGGTTTCTCTGTGTAGCTTTGAGCCTTTTTTTTTGGTTTTTCAAGACAGGGTTTCTCTGTGTAGTTTTAGTGCCTGTCCTGGATCTCACTCTGTAGACCAGGCTGGCCTCGAACTCACAGAGATCCGCCTGGCTCTGACTCCGGAGTGCTGGGATTAATACATTTCTTCATGAAGGCATGGTGACCTGTGCCTTTTGAGATTGCTGTAGGGCAGAGCCCATGCTGTAGGAGGGTGTGGATTCCTTGGCCACACTTCCATCCTCCCCTTGAGTCTAGGGTCCAAATGTCTCTGCCTCCCAGTTGCTTCCTCACTTTCTCCACAGATTGACTTGTGGGAGCTGAGTTAGCATCAGATCATTGGCTTCCATTTAGACTTGCTTGCCAGGGATTCCCAGCCCCCTTACCACCCCCTCAGAAATTTGGAGGCAGGGAAGAGAATACAGCCCTCTTGTAACAGTTCCTTTTTGGCAGGATTCCCTCTGGCTGCTTTGTCGTGAGATCGCAGACTCAGTTTCCCACCTCTCTCTCTGTTCTCGTGTTAGGTCCCCTGTGCCTACTCATAAGCCCTCCTTACAGGAACCTGTTAGGAATGTGTCATTTGTTTCTTGTCAGGATCCAGATTGACAGGCACATGGTATTAGTGGCCCCAGGCAACAAACTGGAAACAAACAAACAACTAGATTCTAGCTGGGTGGTGGCGCACACCTTTAATCCCAGCACTCGGGAGGCAGAGGCAGGTGGATCTCTGTGAGTTCCAGGACAGCCTGGTCTGCAAAGCGAGTTCCAGGACAGCCAGAGAAACCCTGTCTTGAAATAAATCAAAAAAAGGAAAAAGTAAATGAGATTCTAGAGTTAAGTTACATCTGATGAATGCAATAAGCTTATATGTGCTTGTGGGAAAGAACCAGGCAGGCAACTGGACAGTCCATGACACACAGTGATAACCTCAGTTCTAATTGTGGCTGGTGGTCAATGACAGGGCATGAGGAAGGTGGATGAGATTTTTAGCAAGAAAATTAAGAGCATGCGATCAACATCTAGAGTTTATGTAAGAAGACCTGGGTATTTTAAAGAAGGGTCCTCTCTTCATCTGTAGATAACTTTAGCTAATTGATTACCTTGCTCTTAGGCCTGAAATGGATGGCAATCTACAGAGGTTTTACTTAATTTGTATAAGCAGAGGTCCAGGCAATGTGGTGGGAACTGACAGCCTCAGCTAAGTCTACAGATGAGTCCTTTGACCCACATAATAAGGAACATCCTGATAGAAAAGTCCAAACAGAAGCTGGGTGCGGCCCACATCTTTAATCCCAGCATTCCAGAGGTAGAGACAGGCTGCTCTCTGAGTTTGAGGTCAGCCTGATCTATGTAGCAAGTTCCAGACCAGCAAGGGCCACATAGTGAAACTATCTTGAAAAAAAGAGGTGAAGGGAGGGATGGAGGATGAAGGGGAGAGAGCCAAATGGAAGCCACCAGAACTGTCAAAACAGTAAACCAAAAATAGCACATTCTGCCAAAACAAGATTGAGAAGATGAATGCTACTACCATATCTCCATCTCATGCATGTATTTGGTCTGTGCAGAAGAAAATTCAGGAGAATGACAGTGGACTATTGTAAACTCCAGCTGCCATTCCAGATGTGGTATTCGGGGTTTTGGCTAGACCAAAGCTGTATACCCTCACCACCTGATTTAGTGAAAGCTTTTTGCTCCAGACGGACAACTATTTTCAGAACAGCTCACTTTCAGCTGATGCCCCCCTCATGTGCGGAGAGGCCTTACTCACCTCTGGATCTATGGGACACTGTGTTGGTCTACTATGTCAGATAAAATAAGTCCTCCACCAAAAATCATGGACTTGCTTCTTCAGTGACATTTCTGGAAACCCCGTGGACTGGGACGTGTTGCAACATCTCTCTGAGGATTAGACAAATCGCTCCGCTGACCATCCCACAACTTAGAGACACAAGGTCTACTGAACTTGTATGGCTTCTTCTAACCATTTGCTGAAAAATCAGAGTTGTTGCTGGTTTTGAGGGTAGTAGAGGACAAGAGGAGACTGCAACAGGGATAGGATGTATCAGATGTGCATTTGGTCCTTAGGGTCCGTCTCAGTGTCTGTGACAGGAAGGGATGATGCTCTATGAAGCCTTTGCCAGAATCACTTAGGTGAACCACAGCACAGACCCTGAGGATTTTGATGGACAGCTGTGCCATCTTCTGCATATATTATTTTTCTTTTTCTGAGACAGGGTTTCACTGGTGTAGCCCTGCCTATCCTGGAACTCCCTCTGTAGACCAGGCTGGCCTTAAACTCAGAGATCTGCCTGCCTCTGCCTCCCAAGTGCTAGGATCAAAAGTATGCCACCACTGCCTGACTACTATTCTACGCTTGAAACACAGCTCCTAATTTGCTATCAGCAAAACTTGAGTCATCAGGTACTACATTAAGTATGTGTTACCAAGTCAACGTGCTTTGAGCTGCCCACTACACACGACGTATCACCTAGTTCATTAAACTATAAGGCAGCTTTGAGCTTTGTTGGTCCAGAAGTTTTGGTTCTCATTGGAGGAATACCTCCATCAAGGGATTCGATGATGGCTCCATTAAATTAGCGACAGATTGTTCCCTGCCCACTTGGGATTAAGGAACCAACAGGCAAAACAAACACTATATTCAGTGGCCGATCTTGATTGGAAAAAATGAAACTGGGTTGTAGCTGCACTCGGAGGCTAAGGAAGAATATGTCTGTGACAAGGTAGGTCCCCAGGGCTCCCGTCCAATAGGATGACCAAAGTGACCCTGTCTTAGGGTAGCCTAAACAGCTAACAGCCCAGACGTCTCATGGAGGAAGGTTTCACCTGAGATGTATCTTACTGGCAGAGTGCTTGCCTACTGAATGCAAGTCCCTGAGTTTGATTGCCAGATCTGAAAAATTATTTTGTTTTTTTTTTGTTGTTTTTGGGTTTTTTGAGACAGGGTTTCTCTGTGTAGTCCTGGCTGTCCAGCAGACCAGGCTGGCCTTGAACTCACAGACATCCACCTGCCTCTGCCTCCCAAGTGCTGGGATTAAAGGCGTGTACCCCCCCCTTTTTTGTTTGTTTTTTAGGATGTGGGTTGTTTCAACAGGCAAGGCTTCAGGACAAGCCAAGTACTCAAAGGAAGCAAAGTACAGAGCATTTCTGAGCGCCCCGCCAGCTGCAGAAATGCGGCCCACTGCATAGTTCTGAGTACTTCTCCATCTTTCATTTATTTTTCAGTTCTCTTCTCCCCCACTCTCCCACCGCGTCAGCTATAATAATAAAGATTGGCCTCTCGTGCCTTAGTCAAAGGTTTGGGCCTCAGCCAAAAGAGGCTTAAGCCTGGACTGAGGAGAAAGCGACATGAAAGAATTGGTATCTGCTCCCACAGTGAGGTTTAGCATGTTTTTAATATTTTGTTTTGGGAGACAGAGTCTCACGTATCCCTAGGCTAACCTCCAGCTCAATATGTAGCTAAGGATGATCTCAAACTTCAAATCCCAATGCCTCTTGTACCAGGCTTTTTAAGGGATCTGTTTTGGGGGTGCTGGGGTGACAGCATAGTGCCCACAACACAAGCATGAGGATCTGGGGCAGCACCTTTGTGAAAAAGCCAGGTGTGGTGGCACAGGCCTGTGGTTCCAGCCTCAAGGGGTGGAGAGCAGAGAATCCCTTCAGCCTGCTGGCCAGCTACCGTCACTCCATCTGTGAGCTCCAGGTTCAGTGGAGAGCCTGGATCAAAATAATAATATAATAATAATAATAATAATAATAATAATAATAATAATAATAATGTGGAGATGGATTTAGGAGGACACATCAACCTCCGGCCTCCACCCACACAGGGGCACACATATGCTGCACCAAACATACATGCAAACAGTTTCAGAAGAGACGTGATTAAATGCCGGGTAAGCAGGTGTAGACGATGATGATTCTGTCATCTGGCCACTTGAATCTCCATGTCGTAGATGCCAATTTAGCCAATTCCCCTAAATCTCCTCCCCTCTTTGCTTTCGGATCAAAACTGGCTGGAAGAAAATTTGAGCAAGATTTAGAAAACAGAACTTGTGGGAGAAGAAAATGTGGCGAGCGATGTCACTGTGGCCTGAAGGTCACACTGCACCAGAGGGAAGTGGAGAGGAAGCAGAGCTACACAAAGCAGCCACCCAGAGCTTCCTTACCCGGAAGGTAAGAGCAGGAGAGGGAAGAAAAGGGGAAAACAAAAGGTGTGAGAAGAAAATACAGGCACTGGCTGCCAAGTTTTCAGACCTAATGAAAGACCCCAGGCCCCCTGATTGATCCAATAATCATGGCAACGCTGTCTTCTCTCTCCCCACCCTGTCTTTCTTTTGACAGGGCTGTGCTGTGTTGCTTAGGCTGGTCTCGATCTCTGTTCGCAGAGGTTCCTCTCACTGTAGCATCTCCAGTAGCTGGGACCACAGACATGCACCCCAACGCCGCCGGGCTAATGCTTACTTTCTAAATTATGCTGCTGTGTGTTTTGCATCTTTTGTTGCAGGGGGTGGGGCATTGGACAAGATTAGATAAATATAAGCTAATTCAGTGAAAATAAGAAAGCCAAATTGGCTGGGCATGGTGGTGGTGCACGCCTTTATTCCCCGGCACTTGGGAGTCAGAGGCAGGAGGATCTTCTGAGTTCAAGGACAGCCTGGTTTACACAGTGAGTTCAAGGACAGCCAGTGCTGTTACACAGAGAAACCCTGTCTTGGGTGGGGGAGAGGGAGAGGGGGGGAGGGAGAGAAGGAGAGAGGGAGAGAGAGAGAGAGAGAGAGAGAGAGAGAGAGAGAGAGAGAGAGAGAGAGAGAGAGAGAGGAGAGAGAGAGAGAATGCCAAATTGCCGAAACTTTTGTTTTTTGTTTTTTTTTTTTGGAGTGGGAAGTTGTTTGAGGTGGATTTCTCTGTGTAGCCCTGGCTGTCCTGGAAATCACAATGCAGACCAGGCTGGCCTTGTGCCACCTGGCTCTGCCTCCAGAGTGCTGGGATTAAAGGTGTGCGCCACCACATCTGACCACATCTGACCTATTCTACTTCTGCTGTTTTACCCTGTTCATGTGGTCTCTCCTAACCTCCCCTTACCCCTTCCTGTCCCTCCTGCTTCCTCTCCTCTCTCTCCTCTTTTCTGGATCGATTTCCCTTGCTGGGCTGTGGCTCCTGTGACCCTAGGCATCCCTAGCTGTCCTTTACGCTGCTTTGTTCTCATGAGTAGTTGAGCCAAGAGGACACTGCGGGACATTGTCCTGCACAATGCTCTGAGGCTGCTCTTTGCTCCCCTGACCCGTGCTGTGGAGGTGCCCAGGTGGGCCCTGCGCTTATGTCTCAGGCCACAAGCTGGTGTCACATAAGCAGGAGGGTCCAGCTTTGTGGTGGTGGCTGAGAAGGAGGTTCTCCTAGAGAGACCTGTCTGTCTGAGGCAGGGTTACTACTGCTGTGATGAAGCCCGTGACCAAAGCAACGTGGAGAGGAAAGGGTTTATCTGGCTTACACTTCCACATCACTGTTCATCACTGAAGGAAGTCAGGACAGGAACTCAAACAGGGAAGGATCCTGGAAGCAGGAGCTGATGCAGAGGCCATGGAGGGGTGCTGCTTACTGACTTGCTTCCCAGGGCTTTCTCATCCTGCTTTCTTATAGAACCCAGGATCGCCAGCCCAGGGATGGCACCACCCACAATGGGCTGGGCCCTCCCCATCAATTACTAATTTAACAAATGCCCTACAGGCTTGCCTACAGCCAGATCTTATGGAGGCATTGTCCCCTCCCCTCCCATGATCCTAGCTTACGTCAAGTGGACATAAAACTAGCCAGCACCCTGATCATGCCTTAAACATACCTTCTCTCAAGCCAGTGGAATATTCTCCAGCCACGTGACAGGCCTGCACAATGGGGTAGGAGATTAACTGGCGCATCTCCACCCACAAACAGAACAGACACTTCCCTCAGCTGGCCCCCTGCGGACTGCATCACAACAGCCTTTGAAGAGAGCTATCCTTATTCCCACTTGGCCAAAAAAAAAAAGAAAAAAGAAAAAAAAGAAAAGAAAAGAAAGAAAGAAAGAAAGAAAGAAAGAAAGAAAGAAAGAGAAAAAGAAAAAGAAAATCAAGGCTCCAACAAAGTCTATCTGATGCCTCTCTACTTATGGAGACCAAATATGGCGGAACCAAGGTCCATGCCTCTGAGGCTTTCACTGGGGGTAGCCTTAACCTCAGCAGGCCCAGGTGGGTGGTCTGGGGATGGGCTTGGCTGCCCCTCCACGCAGGTGTCTCTGTGGCTTGACGGGCTATGACCGCAGGTGGCACTGATTGACGATGAGTGGGAGGTGTGAGGTCATAGCAACCTCAACCACAGAAAAGAATTGTCACAGTCAGGACCAGCTTGGCCCTGGCCTCCTTTGTATTTCTTCTTCCACCGTTTCTCACCACAACAGAAACTTCTTATCTGCAGGTGCACAGCTATTCTAGGAGGATGAACGGTGTGTGGCTTCCTATTAGCGCTCAGAGGATCAGTCATACCACCCGACCCGCCATCCCACGTCCCTGTCCCCTCCCATCACCGGATACCCACAGCTCCTCAGGCTAGAAGCTGCTGTTCAGTGCCAGCATGTGGTCACACAGGCCCTTTCCCCTCCTGTCAAATGGGGCTGACCCCCCAGCGCTTGGTAGGCTTTTTTAGTTTTCAAATGACTTTCCATTGGCTACATATAGCAGGACACAGGACAGTGCGTGTGACACATGTAGCTGCTTACCAGAGTCTTTTTTTTTTTTTTTTTTTCCCGAGACAGAATTTCTCTGTGTAGTTTTGGAGCTACCAGGCTGGCCTCGAACTCACAGAGCTCCGTCTGGCTCTGCCTCCCGAGTGTTGGGATTAAAGGCGTGCGCCACCCACCGCCCGGCTAAAGAATATACATATATGTTTTTTCGAGACAGGGTTACTCTGTGTAGCTTTGCGCCTTTCCTGGATCTTGCTCTGTAGACCAGGCTGGCCTCGAACTCACAAAGATCCGCCTGCGCCTGCCTCTGCCTCCCGAGTGCTGGGATTAAAGGTGTGCACCACCGCCTGACTTAACCGACTCTTACAAGCAGACACCTTGTCACTGGTCAGGACATCAACCATGTCAGCACTCCAGGGTTGGGAAGATGGAATCATGTCATTCTAGGATCCCTGTGCCTCCAGAAAACTAGGAACTCTTTGCCCGGGAATGCCATGAAGGGCAGGTAGCTGGACCAGGTGCACATGCTGTGACTGGCGAGTGTGAGGGAGGCAAGCAGCCATGTTCTGCACCACCAGAGAGGTAGCTGACACATTCTTTTTTTTCCCTTTGGTTTTTTTCGAGACAGGGTTTCTCTGTGTAGCTTTGCGCCTTTCCTAGAACTCGATTTGTAAACCAGGCTATCCTCAAACTCACAGAGATCCGCCTGCCTCTGCCTCCCGAGTGCTGGGATTAAAGGCATGCGCCACCACAGCCTGGTGACACATTCTTATGTAGACAGGACATGGCCTTTAAAAAAATTATTTCTGGACTGGAGAGATGGCTCAGTGGTTAAAAGCACTGGCTGTTCTTCCAAAGGTCCTGAGTTCAATTCCCAGCACCCACATGGTGGCTCAAAACCATCTGTAATGAGATCTGGTGCCCTCTTCTGGCCTACAGGCAAAACATGCAGACAGAACATTATATACATAATAAATAAATAAATCTTTAAAAAATTATTTCTTTTGTTTTTTGAGATTATAATATCATCGCTTCATGTCTCCCTTCCATTCCTCCCTCCAAACCCTCCCATACACCCCGCCTTGCTCTCTCAGATTCATGGCCCCTTTTTCTTATTAATTGTTGTTGCACACTTACATGTATATGACATGTATATGTATGTATACGTTTTGTGTGCATGTGTGCTCCTAAATACATAAATACAAACAACCTGCTCGGTTTGTATAATGTTACTTGTATCTTCTCAGGGCTGGCCATTTGAATTCTTCCTGCACCCTCAGCCGGCCACAGTTAAGGCAGGCAGGCAAAAATACTGCAGGGCTCCAAAGCGGGGGCTTGAGTGAGGACCTAGGTTTGGATCTCCAGCACTCTGCCTGTAGTCCCAGTGCTGGAGAGGCAGAGACAGGAGCATCCCTGGGAATGTCTAGCCAGCCAGTCTAGTCAAATCGGTGAGCTCCGGGTTTTGTGGGCAACCCTTCCTGAAAATTAAAATAGAGAGCAATTGAGGAAGATAGCCCATTCTGACTTCTGGCCTCTAAATCCATGCAGGGGTTAAGGGGATGGGGTGAGAACATGGAGACATTAGCATGTGGCTGGAAATGTCATGGCGATATGGAGATGAAGAATGGGAAGTTCTTTTGTTTGTTTGGTTTGGTTTTTGGTTTTTGAGACAGAGTTTCTCTGTGTGGCCCTGGCCATCCTGGAATTCACTCTGTAGACCAGGCTGGTCTTGAACTCAGAAATCTGCCTGCCTCTGCCTCCTCCTTTAAGCAGCAAAGGGGTTTATTTGTCTCATTTAACAGGAGTCTAGGACTATTGTGAGTTAAAGAGGCTGTCTAGTGCAAAGAGGCTGAAGCAGGAGGATTGCTGTGAGTTTGAGCAAGCCTGGGATGCTTAGTTCTTGGCCAGCCTGTACTATGAGAACTTGTCCCAGAAAAAAACAAAAATATGGAGCTAGAGAGATGGCTCAGTAATCAAAAGTGCATGCTGCTCTTCCAGAGGACTTGAGTTTGCCAGTACCCACGTCAGTCAGCTAACCTGGAACTCCAGCTCCCAGCTTCAGGGATACCCAATGCCTCTGGCCTCCACAGGTGGATGTGCAAACATGAGCACACACACACACACACACACAAATAAAAAGAATACTTGTTCTGGAACTCACTCTGTAGACCAGGCTGGCCTTGAACTCACAGAGATCCACCTTCCTCTGCCTCCTGAGTGCTGGGATTGAAAGCATTCACCACCACCATTCGGCAAAAATAAGCCTAATAAAAATAAAAACCCAGTAGGGCATGATGACAAATACCTTTAATCCCAGCACTCCGGAGGTGGAGGCAGGTGGATCTCTGTGAGTTCGAAGCCAGATTGATGTACATAGTAAGGTCCAGGCCAGGCAGGGCTCCATAGTGAGATCCATCCTGTCTCAAAACAAACAAAAGCAATTAGATAAGACACCCTGAAACAGTTAACAATGAAAAGTCCTGCAAAGACAGGGACATACCCGACCAGGGGCTCCCAGCCTGTTAAGGCGTGGCCAAGTCCTCATTGGGTTTGCTAAGATTTAGCTCTGATTTAAAACATCCTTCTTCGAGATTTATGAACACTGGAAAGAAATCTCAGGGACTGCACAGCCTATTGGGCAGAAACGGCCATGGGGGCCACTTGACCTGCGTTGGACCACCAGGTGGCACGGACCTTGCTGACATGAGCTGTGAAATACCTGGTCTGTCTAGCAGGGAGCTGCTCCGTCACTTGGGCACGGTGAGTCCCCTGACCCCATGCCATGTTCCCACGGGGTGACAGGAAGCCGCAGTGGTTGGGGTGCTAACAAGAGTTTGGGCAGGTAGAGTAGGCAGAGGCGGTGCGGAAAAGCTACAGCTGGCTGGTGTGAGGCAGAGGCAGCCTCCACCCCCTCTCTGCAAAACTGCTGCCCTGTGCAGAAAGGAAGAAGGATGCCTGAGACACCCTGCCGCACCTGCTTGGCTGCGCAAGGGCTGGGTTTTCGATCCACAGGTGGCTGTGGTTTGAGTAGAGTCCTTGGCCAAATGGGAGGCTCTGCCCTGGGGGTGAGGGGCGCTGCATGGATCAAGCCGGCAGCCAAACCGCAGAGAAGCAAGCCCCACGTGCCTGGCCACACACCCCTGCACCCCTCCTTTTCTAGGGTTCAGGTATAGCTCCCCTGTACCCCTGCCCTGTAAGCCTTGCCCTTTCCTCACTAGGGTCTTTCCTGTCCAAGGAACATCCCGGCGTAGGACACAGAACTCCAAGAGGTCCCACCACCAAGGAGCCGCTTCTGCCGCCAGGCTGCCCACGGAAACAAGTCCCCATTGCAGACCTTGGACAGTTCTCTGGAAGGGGAAGCAGCAGCCTGTTGGCTTGCATCTGGCTCCCTCGGGCACCAAACCTTACACCTTGGGCCAACCTATAGCCACATGAGGCCTTAGGGCTGCTGGCCAGAGCTCACCCTCTGTGCTAACGGCCAGAGCCTTCTGTCTGTGCTGCTCTTTGGACCTCCCAGGGCTGTTCTATTGTTCAAGCCTGGGTGTGAGGGGAGCCTAGCCGGCATGTGTCAAGAGCCCATGGGGTTCAGCTTACCCACTGCTCTCCGTGCCCCAGGGCAAGTCAAAGCTTCCTCTGAGCTTCGGCTTCTAGCAGCAAAAGCAGATGTGAAGGCACTGTCTTGCCTCACTCTATGTGCGCGCTCCTCTCACCCCATCCCCACATCCCCAGCCCCTAGAACTACAGTAAAGCCAGTCAAGGAGAGGGAGGGCCGGGGGGCCATGTGAAAGGAGAGTAGAGGACGCTCTACAGGATGGGATACCGCTCAGAGGAGGCGGGCAGAAGCATCCCTGAGCAGGTAGAGAGGGGACAGCCAGGCAAGGAGTCTGGAGTGCAAAGGCCCTGAGGTGGCTTTCAAGAGTCACAAAGTCCCAAGAGTCTGGGACAGAAGCAGAAACAGGCCAACTGATGTGATGGCTTGCAGGACCAGAGCTCTGGTGGTAGGGCTGGTTGGCACCGAGCAGGTCTGTAAGGGATGCATTTGGAAGAGTGAGCTATAGCCCGGGTAAACAACCAGTTGTAGGGCATGATGGGAAAGGAAGCATCTGTAGAGTCTGGGAAGATGGTTCAGAGGGTAAGAGTGCAAGCTTGAGGACCTGAGTTCAAATCCCTAGAACTCATTTAAAAGTCAGCCATTGTCACCAGAGCCTATAACCCTAGTGTGTGGAGGGTAGAGACGGAGGTGGTGATCTCTGGAGCTCATTGGCTGCCGGTCTAGCACAGGCCAATGAGAAACTCTGTCTAGGGGGTAAGGCAGTGCCATTCCTCTCTGGCCTCCACGTGTTCATATTCACTCACCCCAATATGTGCACATGCACCTCACCCGAGCACACAAAATAAGAAGCAATAGCCGGGCAATGGTGGCGCACGCCTTTAATCCCAGCACTCGGGAGGCAGAGCCAGGCGGATCTCTGTGAGTTCAAGGCCAGCCTGGGCTACCAAGTGAGCTCCAGGAAAGGCGCAAAGCTACACAGAGAAACCCTGTCTCGGAAAAATAAATAAATAAATAAATAAACAAATAAATAAATAAATAAATAAATAAATAAATAAATAAGAAGCAATAAAGGAAGCGATCGGAGACGATCAGTAGATTTGGTCCTAAACTGCATAACAAGGACGTTGGAGAAAAGAAAGTCCCCCAGAACTGGGCTGAGCACAGGACCACCTCTTGTAGGCCAGTTACGGTCAGAAGATAACGCATGGCCTGAAGTGAGCCTCTGCTACACCCACAGGATGCAGCAGGTAGCCCAGTGATGCCAGGGCTGGCTAGACCGGCCTGGGGTCCCCGAGGCTCCCTGCAGGAAGTGGAGCTAAGAGATGATCCCTTCTGACCTAGAAATTCCTTAGGGTCAGAGGGTCCCCTATACACCCACTGGCAGGTTCCTGCCTGGTGAGGCTAACGGCAGTGTGCCACTTAGGGAACGACGCCCAGGCCGCAAAGTACAGAAACCTGCGGTCCCAGAGCTTGGCCGCCATGGAGGCCGTCCTGTGGGACGAGCAGAAGGGAGCCTGGTTCGACTATGACTTGGAAGAAGGGAAGAAGAACCTGGAGTTTTACCCCTCTAACCTCACCCCACTCTGGGCTGGCTGCTTCTCAGACCCTAGCGCCATTGACAAGGCTCTGAAATACCTGGAGGTGAGGGGACTGGGGGCAGGTCTGGCATCCTGGAGGCAGGACCCTCCCTTCCCTGCTGGGGTGCCTGTCTCAGCCCGCAAGTCTCTCTCTCTGAGGCCACTGGGAGCAGCCGTGAGGCGAGGCGGGAAGGGAAGGGTCAGGAGGGGCAGATCTGCCTTCCCTGAGGGCCCAGTGTCCTTGGCTCTGGCTTCAGCCACCACCCACAGTCACAGTGGAACCTTCTAGGACAACCAGATCTTGACCTACCAGTATGGGCTCTCTCTAGCTGTGGGATTTCCCGCATGTATGGAGGCAGACAGAGGGCATCCACCAAGGCCTGACCAGGGGTATAGGGGCAGCCAGGCATGTACTGGGAGGCATGAACAAGAATACAGGGCCCCTCATCCTCTCCTGCTCTACTGGGGACCCTATAGCGGGCACATCTACCCCTACCTGTCCAGTGGGTCCCAGCATTCCTCTCCTTCCCTCCAAACTGAAGTCCTGGATTAAGGGCCCATGGGTCCAGGTCAGAGGTCTGAGGGCCTGCCTTGGGGAGAGGAAGCCCTCTGCTCAGGGTGGGGACTTTTTGTATTCAGATCCTGGCTGGTGGGAGTGGCGAGTCTAGGGACAGCTAAACCAGTTTCCCTCAGACCTGGGAGGTGGCTTCCCAGCGGTCCCAGAATTGAATCAAAACCAACTTTATCATTTATTCGGTCAGCAGTGTATGAGGTGAGGGGCATCCCTCTGTCTCCAGAACCTTCCCCAGGTGAGGCAGAGCCAATCTCCGGACAGCACATTCAGGACTGTGGCGGCCCCTAGTGGCCGTGCTTGGTCACTGCAGAGGCCCGAGCTGCAGGCCAGGCCAGCTCTCCCTGGGCCCTGGGCCTGGGTGTTGGGCCTCCAGGCCATGCCCGCCTACAACTCATCCTTTTTAATATATTTTATGGGCATGTATTGATTATACACAGTGATGGTTTCATTATGACACTTTCAAAAAATATATGTATATAATATACTTTGATCATATCCTTTTCTATTACCTTACATGACCCCTTCCGTATCCCTCTGGTCCTCTTCCTCTTCCAGATTAGTCTTTCTTTTCCTTCCGCGCCTCTCTTTTGGATGACTCAATGAGTTTCATTAGGGTGGCTTACGGGAGCATGGATGAGAGATTATTTACAGGAACATGGCACCTCACCAGGGCTACACGACTAAAAAAACCCCATCTCCCTCCCCTAGCAACCATTAGCTTCCATAAACCCTCAGGGAAGTCTGGAGCCCCGTGTGTCCCTCCTCCTCCACGTCAGGATGTCCACAGGCCCAGCCTTGTCCAGGTTTTGTGCTGTGAGCAGCAGCCACATTGTTGTAGCTGGGAGATAACTTCTGATGACAGTCCACCCATCCTCTAGCTCTTACACTCCACACTCCCTTCCCTGATGTGTCTCAAGCCTTGGCATCAGGGACACAGGTGTCCCATTTATGACTGAGTACTCAACGGTCACCGAATCTCCCACTTCTACCAGTTCTGAGTCTGCAGTCACTGCTGCCCACGGCACAAAGAAAGTTCTCTAGGCTGAGGCGTGGCGCACGTCTTTAATCCCATCACTTAGGAGGCAGAGGCAGGTAGAGCTCTTGAGTTTAAGGCCAGCCTGGTCTATATAAGAAGTTCCAGGCCAGCCAAGGCTATGTGGAGAGACTCCGTCTCAAAAACAAACAAGCAATCAAATACAGTGACGTTTCTCTGACAGAAGCATTGGTGAGGAATAAGCACAACTATTTCAAGGGAAATTTCTTGGGCATACCGTATCCATTTAACAAGACAACTACCGCTTCCACCCCAGGGCCTCTCGCGTCCCCAGCCCAGGGCTTTTGACCAGGTTTGCAGTATCAGACATGAATTCCTGCCTGGGTCGTAGGCCTCAAGTCTAATCAGAAAACCATCGGTTACCCCTACGGCACATTCACCGCTATTTCACCATGGCTGGCGGATCACTCGTGTGGCACCCAGAGTCCATAGCTGGGTGAAACCTTCTCCAGCAGTCTACATAGCACCTTCCCGAACTATGAAGTCCAGCCAGCAAGGAGGACGCTCCCTGACCATTGCGGGTGGGGGAGGGCCACCCTTGTACAACTGCTCATCCTCGGTATGTGTCTTAGTCAGGGTTTCTAGTGCTGCGACAAAACGCCATGACCAAAAGCAAGTTGGGGAGGAAAGGGGTTACTTGGCTTACACTTCCAGATCATAGTCTATCACCGGAGGAAGTCTGGACAGGAACTCAAACAGGGCAGGATCCTGGAGTCAGGAGCCGAAGCAGAGGCCATGGAGGGGTGCTGCTTACTGGCTTGCTCCTCATGGCTTGCTCAGCCTGCTTTCTTATAGAACCCAGGACCACCAGTCCAAGGGTGGCACCACCCACCATGGGCTGGGCCCTCCCTCACTGATCACTGAGTGAGAAAATGCCTTACAGCTGCATCTCATGGAGGCATTTCCTCAGCTGAGGCTCCTTCCTCTGATGACTCCAGCTTGTGTCAAGTTGACACACAAGACCAGCCAGGACAGTATGACATCAGAACAGTGGACACCCAGGCAGAGGAGAGGAAGATGAGGTCCAGGTGAACAGCCAGGGAGAATGCTTGGATCTGTTGTCCCCCAGAACATACATGGCCTTCTGAGGCCTCAGGGTGCAAGGAATGTGGGCCTATGGGGTAATCCTGAATGGTAATGATTGGTGTGCCCTGAGCTGCATTGCAGGAGAGGAGAGAACCCCCCAAACCAGGGTTTGGGGCCCTCAGAAGTCTAGCCTCACTGGCCTGGCCTCTCCCCAGGAGGGATTTAACTAGACCAGTGGAGTGGCCTTAGTGTTCCTGGACCACTGTGGTGACTGCTGGCCTCAGCTGGTACTCCTGAACTGCACTGTCTGGAGTCTATGTTCTGCTAAGCTTCCCGCCATGGTGCCTATAAGAAGAATGGTCGCACTGACCACCTGGGTGCCTTTACTTCCTCCTCTGGCTCCATCTTCCACCTCATTAAACTTTGGCCCCGCCCTCACTGTCCTCTGCAGAAGGTAGTGCCTTGGGGGTCAGGGCTGGGACACGGGTCCTTCCTGAAGCCTTTTCTAGTACTGAAGTCCTGTTCTGGGAATGAATGAGGCCCCACATGACCGAGGGTGCGGTGCTGGGGAGGAAGGCAGGTGAGGTGTTCATTTCGATGGAAGAAGGACACCTCCCCAAGACCGCTGTCCGTCACTTTAGAGTAACTGGGCACTGCCACATCACCCCGAGGTAGGAAGGAGGGTGTGACTAGGGCTGGCTGTGCCCTTCGGTCTCTTACAGCCCCCGGCATCATGAGTTCTCTTTTACAGTCAAGCTCCACAAAATTGTTTCCTGAGGTCACTGATTCTGAGCAATGTTTACTGAACTGGATCCACGATCAGTTTGGGTCTGTCCGAGTTAGCTTTAACTGTCAACTTGACTTACCCTAGAGTCGCCTGAGAAGGGGGGGTCTCAATTGAGAGACTGTCCAGCCAGGCTGCTGTGACATATCTGTTATTTGATGTAGGAGAGCTCAGCCCACTGTGGGTGGCACCATTCCCTGGGCTGGTGATCCTGAACAGCGTAAGAAAGCTAAGAATGAGCCTGGGAGTCACTACATAGTGACTTTAAGGCCAGCCTAAACCACATGAGACCCAGTCTCAAAAAACAAAGTAACAAAGCACCACTACCAACAGCAACAACAAAGGAGGGAGAAACCTTAAGAGGTGAGGCCTAGATGATGTCCTCGGGGCCCTGGCGGCAAGCTCGGCAAGCTCGTGAAGGAGACTGTGGGAGACCAGTCTCTCTGTGTTGCTGTTCCCGGGCCTATGATGTAAGCACGTGGTCCTGCCAGCATTTCATCAGAGGCCCAAAGTAATAGGATCACTCAATCTTGGACCCTCACTAATGGCCCCAAAGACCAGGTCACTCCAGAACCATAAGCCAAACATAAACCTTTTCCCTTTATAAGTGAATTGCCTCAAGTATTTCATTAGAGTAATTCAAAACAGATTAACACAATACTCTGATATTTTCTACTATTGGCCTAGTTGCTATCAAATATACAAATCCTGTCCAAGTAGTGCTTGCAAAAGGTATTTTGTCGTCCTGAAGAATGGGAGGAGGAATTATACGAGCCAGAGGGGTCAAGGTCATGACAGAAAAACCTACAGAGACAGCTGACCTGAGCTGATGGGAGCACATGGACTCTGGACCAACAGTTAGGGAGTCTGCATGGGACTGACCTAGGCTCTCTGCATGTGTGTGACAGTTGTGTAGCTTGGTCTGTGTGTAAGGCTCCTAGCAGTAAGATCAGGTCCTGTCCCTGGTACTTAGCTGGCTTTTGGGAACCTGTTCCCCATGCTAGATTACCTAGCCCAGCCTATATGCAGGTAGTGGGGAGCTCGGCCCTGCTTCAACTTGATGTGCCCTGCTCTCTTTTCAAGCCCATGGGAGGCCTGCCCCTTTATGAATAGAGACAGAGGAGGAATGGATGGGGAGGGGGTAGATGGGAGTCAGAGGGAGGGAACAAGAGGAGAAGAGGGAGGGGAAACTGTGGTTGGTGTGTAAAATAAATGGAAAAAATGTTAATTAAAAAAAGGTAGCGGGGTGGGGGGAGGTGAGGGGAGTGGCACACGCCTTTAATCCCAGGACACGGGAGGCAGAGGCAGGCGGATGGATCTCTAGGCATTTTGTGCCTCCAGGCATCAAGTACTCATGACCTGGGGACTACTTATCTAGGTATGGGTAATTGCTTATATATAATGTCACTGTATTATGTCCAACAAAGTCTCTTTCAATCAATAGATCTAATGGTTCTTGTAGCATGCAATTAAGAAACCACAATTGCTAGGTGGTGGTGGCGCACTGCAGACCTTTAATGCCAGCACTCGGGAGGCAGAGCCAGGCAGATCTCTGTGAGTTTGAGGCCAGCCTGGTCTACAGAGTGAGTGCCAGGACAGCCAGAGCTGCAACACAGAGAAACCCTGTCTAAATCAAGTTTCCCATCAGACTTTGCTCAGGTCTACACAGACCCAAAACAAACTTAAGAGAACTCGCTCAGAGGCCACTAGGTGGCCCCGTCTTCCAGCCCCTAAGGCCCTGCGCCCGTTGAGGAATTGGCTCGCTCTCTTTTGCCTTCTCGCTGCTTCAGATCTGGCTCATGCACACAGTCTCTGAAGTGCCCATTGCATCCCCCATAAACAGAAATGAAATAGTCAACCAAAATTAGTAGCAATCTCAAAATAGATGAAGATACGTTCATTCTGCTGAGAAAAGCTTCCAGCAAGGCTACTGAGTACGTGCTCTTGCTAGTGGGGTGCCGGTTAGTTGTGGAACTAAAGCCCAGTCAAGTGCCCAGTCAAGTAACACATGCAAGGCTAGCCTATATAATAGGTTTTCTGTCCCTCCATAATAGGTTTCTCCACTGATGCAGTAAGCCAGATCAAGCCGAATTGAAAAAGTATACCAACATCTAACTCCCTGGTGGGTTCTCCAGTCCCAGAGATGGAGGCCAGAGAAGCCACAGGCCCAAACTAAAGCAGGGGAATTATCTAGCTGTAGGCGAGGGGTGATGACTTGTCCACCACAAGCTGGGGTTGTGCCCAGGTATGGTCAAAAGCTGGAATGTTTAGGTGGGGACCTGGGCTCCGGGTGGCAACGGGGGAGGAAGTTGCAATAGTCGCCAGGAATGCAGAATTGGACTTTTTGTAGCCTTTTCTTTGTTGGAGATTCTCTGAGAGGGCGGGGTTTAGAGAGACAGACAGACAGACAGAGTGGGACTTTCCGGAGCAAACGGGAAGTTCCAATCGAACACTGTAAATTAGAGGAACTTCTGGGTTTGGTAACCAATCAGACGCCCCCAGAGGCTTACATAGAAAGTGTGTCTCCACAAGGCAGGTGGGAACATTTGTGTGTCACAAAAGCAGGGAATGGAAACAGTGTGCACCTGTGGAATTCCTCTTTGCCCACGTTGGGGATTGCATGTGATACACTGAACAAAACTGATGTTAGACATATCTTGACCCTTGTTTTATTGCTACAGAAAGCTAAATTTAAATTTTTGATGATTTAATATCTATGTATGTATGCATGTGTGTGCTCGAGTGCTCTCAATTTGTGCACGTGTGTGGAGAGGTCAGGTCTCTTACCAAGTGTGTTCTGGGGATCGAACGCAGGTCGTCAGGCTTGTCAGCATGTGCTTTTACCCACGGAACCATCTTGCTACCCCACCTCACCCAGAATGGCAAATACTGCCTTTGATTGATAGATAGATAGATAGATCCTGCCCCACTGGACACTTTCTCAAGGAAATTTCTCAAAAAGAAAGGGAACATGGGAAGCTGATTGTTTTTGAGACAGGGTCTCATTGTGTAGTCCTGGCTGTCCTGGAACTCACTATGTAGACCAGGCTGGCCTCGAACTCACAGAGATCTGCCTGCCTCTGCCTCCAGAGTACTGCGATCCAAGGTGTGCCCCATGAGGTGTTTACACTACCAGACCTGGCTACATGAGGTGTTTCTAAGAGCAGCTAAGAGCTGGTTTGCAGGCACCACGCCTGACTCTTCACTTGAACTTTGTTGGCTCTTCCATGCAGCTTTCCTTTTCTCTTTTCTTTTCTTTTTTTTTTTTTAATATTTATTTATTTATTACATATACAGTGTTCTGCATGTATGCCTGCATGACAGAAGAGGGCGCCAGATCTCACTACAGATGGTTGTGAGCCACCATGTGGTTGCTGGGAATTGAACTCAGGACCTCTGGAAGAGTAGTCAGTGCTCTTAACCTCTGAGCCATCTCTCCAGCCCTCCTTTTCTCTTTTCTTTTCGTTTGAGACAGGCACTAATGTAGCTTAGGCTAGCCTCGAGCTTTCTACATAGCTAAGACTGGATGCCATGCATGCCTGGCTCCCTTCTGAAGTTTCCTGAATCTTTTAGTGGGTGTGAGCTTCCTATTGCTGTAACAAAATCCCTGGAACCATTCAATTTAAAGGAGGAGGTTTGGGGGAGGTGTGGTGCACAAGACCTTGGGAGGAAGAAGCAGGTGGATCTCTATGAGTTCTAGGACAGCCTGGTCCACATAGTGAGTTCCACACTAGCCAAGGCTACATAGTGAGAGCCTGTCTCAAGAAACAGACAAAAAAGGAGGAGGAAAGGTTTCTTTTGGCCCATATTTCCAAATGTTTCAGTCTATATTTGGCCCACTTGCTTTGGAGTCTGTGGTGAGACAGAAGGGGGAATGCACTATGGACACACTCCCGGTGGCCCATTCCTCAGCCAGGGCCCACTTTAAAGTTTCCACCTCCTCCCAAGGTTAAGCCATCCTAATCATGAAAACACTGATAAGGTCAGAGCCCTTATGATCCGACCATCTCCCAAGAGTCATTTTTGAACACTTGCATTTGGGGACCAAGAGTTCAGTACATGATGAGCTTGGGGGACCATTTCAGACCCAAAGCAGAACAATGGAATTCAGGGTTTCTGTGACGTGTGTTATTGGGTTAATCACAAGATAGATGGCTCTTCATCTCAGGCCACAGAAGACCATGGGTCTCTAATCAGAGTCAGACCCTGAACAAAGACTGTGACTTACTGGACTAGAATACAGTTCAACTGTCCTCACTGACTCTGAATTGCTTGATTCTGATGAGTTACACCTGTTGATGACTGTCCTTCAGCTTCCTGGCGTCATCCTTTATTATGTCCAGCATAATAATCTCTCTGGTGTCCTGTTCCTCTCCAGAGTGCTAAGTGCTCCTTGGCAGCCATCTTTTCTATATCAATCCTATTCTATCTGAACAGAGGAGCAAAATGCCAAGGAAGAATTAGCAACCAGTTAATTTGACATTGTGAATTGTGAATCCATACTAAGGCCAAAGAAGTCCCTTAGAATGGTGACAAAAAGTGATGGCTGGGTCCAGGGAGTTAGTCGCGCTCTTAAAATTGAGAGGCTGAATAATTTTTCATTAGTCCTAAAGCTACTTTGCACCCCTGCAGACTATAAGCAGACTTTGTGAGTAATCAGAAGTCTAACTGGAGGGAGCCTCCTCACAGGCAGCCAAACACAGCGGCTGAGGTTTTGGCCAACCACAGGCTGAGATCTGCTCTCAGTCCACAGAAGGCAAATGTGCATGGGTGAAGCCGTCACCACCGACATCCCTTCCTTTTGCTGTTTGTCAATCTGCCTTGCAGGTGGCGGGCTAACGCTCTCTAACCCGGCACTGCCTCGAGGTGCCATCTGGTTCCTGAATGCCTCCTTTGCTCAAGTAAACACCGCTCGGTGTGATTTGTCTGGTTTTCCTTTTAGCGGTGACAACCAGTGCTAAGCCTGGTGGCTGCCAGCCTCAGCCCTGCAGGAAAGGACATGCCAGCCACAGAGCTCAGAAGGAGCCATGGCTGCCAGTAAGCTCCTCCCCGCGCCTCCCCCCACTCCCACACCTGTTTCAGGCCCGAGACCTGGATGGCCTCTATTGTGTCCTGGGAGCAGCCTCCCAAGGGCCCTGTGTCTCTGTCCAACACGCCTCCCCTCCTCACCCGCACCATGTGGAGCCACGAGCTTCTGAAAGCCTAACCCTGCTGCTCCGCTCACAACTGGCTCTCTTTGGGGAACTGAACGCCTCTGTGTCTTGACCTTTTCACTAACTGGTGTAGGGTGGTTGTCTGGGCTTCACCTCTGTAGCACCGCCCCAGTAGGCAGCAGGTGACTGCTAGGTACCTGCCCCTGCCCGGGGCGTGGCAGAGACGGGGACCCCTTAAGACCTGCAGTGCATCTGCGCTCACTCAGTTGGCTACCTCGTGATTCTGGATGCTGGATGCTGGACCGCAGACCAGGTCAGAGTTCTTCAGAGAGCCGTGTTGGGTTGCGCCTCACCTCTCCTGATCCTGTAACCGGCCCCCTGAGCTTGCTGTAAGTTGACTCCAAATAAACCCCTTTTTTTTTTTTTTTTTTTTTTTTTTTTGGGTTTTTCGAGACAGGGTTTCTCTGTGTAGCTTTGCGCCTTTCCTGGGACTCACTTGGTAGCCCAGGCTGGCCTCGAACTCACAGAGATCCGCCTGCCTCTGCCTCCCGAGTGCTGGGATTAAAGGCGTGCGCCACCACCGCCCGGCCAAATAAACCCCTTTTGACTATCAGATAAACCATTGCCTCATTCATTGCCACTATAAACTGGTGCCAACATGTCCCTTCAGCCTGCCACACAACCTCCCCTGCACTGATGCCAAGTCTCTGGATGCCCCATATGGTGGAATGGTGTCCTGACTGTATTCCTCAAGACTCACTGCAGATAGCATCCTACGGTGGGTCTCCCTGACCCATTCCGAAAAGGCCGTCCTGTGTCCCCACAGTGTCTCCTGTAGATAACTATCAGCGTCTGAGTTTGGCATCACACTGGAGAAGCCTTGAGCCACTCTGTCTAAAATGTTAAAAGAAATGCTTCCTTCTGACGTGAGTGACTTGGGAGCCACCCACAGATTTGGTGTCTAACTCATACACGGGTGACCGCAACTATGGCCCTGGCCCTTGGGTGCCCACACATATGACTCTGAGGAAAGTCCCTGAGCATGTGACGTCAGCTGGGATTGAGAAATGAAAGAAACAAACACTAATGGTGGCTGATGGGGTAGTTAGTGGCCACTGTGGCTGGAAAGTGCTAACAACACGATGCAATGAAGCACACATCCCACCTTGGGTGGCCACACCTCATGGCCTGGACTTTGCCTGACCTGGGTAGGCAAGTGAAGCAGGCTGTGCCCCGCAAGCCAGAGGTGCCAGGGCTTGCTCATTCGGTTCCAGCCACAGCCACTGTGCCCAGGATGACCTGGGAGCTGCACCTGCTGCTTCTGCTGGGGCTGGGACTCGGGTCCCAGGAGGCCCTACCGCCACCCTGTGAGAGGTAGGAGTTTGGGGAAGCTGCGTGTGGGAAGGAAGGCAGGGGTGGCAGGCTGGGATGAGAGCTGCCCTCTGAGGGCCGGCCTCTCAGAGGGCAAGGAAGAGGTAGGTCCTGTGCCAGACACCAAACTTACTGTGTCGGGGGTGACCCCAGAGCTGTTGACCACAGCCCGCCAGAGCTCACCACCCAAGCTGTTCCTTGGACTGAGCAGGGCTGTGCCCTCCATGGTTTTAGCAAACCTTTCCTAGCCTGGTGTGAGGGGAGTCTAGGATCTGGCAAGAACCCATGAGGTTCAGCCTGCCCTGCTGCTCCCTCTGTGCCCCAGGGCAAGTCAAACCTGTCCCCTGAGCCCAAGCTTCTGCCGGCAAATGCACGGATGAGAGCACCATCCTGCCCCCTGGACATGGCTCTGCCAGTCCCTCTTCCACACGGACTCCCACATCACCAGCTCTTGAGAGAAGGGTAAAACCAGAGCCTAGGAGGGAGAAGAAGCCAAGGGAAGCTGGGGGGCTGAGTAAGGACTAAACAGAGGGTGATACGATGGAGCGCGTCTCAGAGGAGGCAATGGACAAATGGAACCCTGGAAGGAGCCTCCTTTGGGGACAGCCAGGCAGGGTCTGCAGTGCAGAGGCTCCCAGGTGTCTTTCAATGGTCACCAAGTCCCAGGAATCTGGGACAGAAGCAGGAAGAGGCCATGAGGGGAAAGGAGACCAGTGTTCATGCTCTGGCGGCAGGACGGGGTGGGGCGGAGTCTATAAGGGGTGCGTTTTGAAGACGGAGTTGTGGAGACTTGTTGATGACCAACTGTGTGGCACAGAAGGAGAGGAAGGATCTGGAATAATTAGCAGGACCTGTTTGATCAGCAGTAGTCAGGATTTCAGAGTGGCTATGCGATGCAGTCTCTTGAGTCCTGTTAGGCTATTTACAGAGTGGGCAACGTAAATGCCCGCTGCTTG
Source organism: Peromyscus maniculatus bairdii (assembly GCF_049852395.1). Lineage (NCBI taxonomy): Eukaryota > Metazoa > Chordata > Mammalia > Rodentia > Cricetidae > Peromyscus > Peromyscus maniculatus. The sequence goes on from NC_134858.1 coordinate 41,553,403, forward strand.
TCCCTGGCACGTCAGGGCTCTACTCGGACAGTCACGTGTGTGCTTGTGGATGACAGCCATTGAAGGGACAGATGTAGAGGGCAGAGTCCAGGAGAGAAGGAACTCAACCTTCCAGCTGTCCTCTCCCAGGGCACGTGCACACGGAGTACTGCCAACCAGGAGACTCCCCCGAGTCTCGGTGTTGGTTTTTTTTTTTGGGGGGGGGGTGTCTTCACAGTGACCTTCCCAGGTCTCCAAAGGTTCAACTGATATTGTGTGGCCTGTTGCCCCCACCATAAATCACAGCATTAGTCTAAGATACCCAGTGCTCCAAGCCCCATTTAAACGCTCACCAGGCGGCACATTCTGGTGTCTTTGCGCTGTTCTCTCTGGGGGATTGGGGGCTTGGTGATGTGCAGGTGGGAACGAGTCTCTTGTGCAGTGTAGAGCTTTTCTGCTATGAGGAAGGATCCGAATGGTCTTCCTCCTGGGTTCCTGGCAGGTTGTCTCTAAGCCTTTGGAACTTCTCACATGTCTTTGTTGCTCATCATGGGTCTTCACGGCTCATGAAAATAAGGTGACTTTGTGGCATGTGTGTCCCCAGGGAGCTCATGCTTCCAGGACAACTCAAGGTGACAGCAACCACTCCAGAAACACAAGAATATGTTTGGAAACTTGGGCCTTTGGGTCACAAGCTATCATTGGAGCTTCAGGAAAAGGAAGGTTCCTGAACATTGCATTTAATCACATGACCGGTGACTCAGTTAAGTGTGCTCTTTATAATGAGACCCTGACCAAAACTCTAAATTCCAGACACTGGTGAGACTTTCAGGTTGGAGACGCAGCAGAAAGTTGGGAGGGTGAAGCGTCACGATTCCACAGTCAGGGACATCACAGTAGTCGGGAGTCGCCCTGCACTCTCTTACGGGTCTTCATTTGGCTCATCCTGATGACTCCCGATAAGAAAAATATAATTAGCTGAGCAGTGGTAGTGTATGCCTTTAACCCCAGCACTCAGGAGTTTGAGGCCAGCCTGGTCTACACAGCGAGTTCCAGGACAGCCAGGGCTACACAGAGAAACCCTGTCTCAAAAACAAAAGCAAAAGAAAAATACAATCACAGACATAATGATTTCCTGGGTTCTGGGTTCTAGCAAATAATGGATTCTGAGGAGACCCTGGGAACCCCCACATTTATACACAATACAAGTGGTATGAGAACCCTCTAAGCTTATGACTGTCCTCTTCATAAAGGAAGGGCTGATCCTTTAACCTTTTGTGTGGAATCTGCATGTCTTCAGGTGGCTTGTGCCAGAATTAAATTGCTATTGGTGTTAGTATGTGATTTAGGAGAATGATGCCAACCCCTGAAGGGACTGTTTGGAAAAAGGAAGGACAAAAGGTCAGGTGATAGGCTGGAGAGATGACTCAGAGGTTAAGAGCACTGGCTGCTCTTCCAGAGGTCCTGAGTTCAATTCCCAGCAACCACATGGTGACTCCCAACCATCTATAATGAGATCTAGTGCCCTGTTCTAGTGTGCAGGTTTATATGCAGAGCACTCATAATATATATGCCAGGTGATGATAAAGTTTTCATTCTTGGGTGACCACAGGGTTGCTTTGGTACTGAAGAATACTCATGCCAGCCTGGTCTACATAGTGTGTTCCAGAATAGCCAAGGCTACATAGAAAGATCTTGTCTCAAAAACAAACAAACAAGAAAAAAAAACCAGAGTAGTAGTGCTGTGGTATGTTAGTGGTGGGGGGTTTTGAGATGATGGATTCAATTCCTAGGGAAGGGACTCTGATAAATGAGGCAAAGGACAGCAATAAGAAAAAGCAGGGCCTGGAGAGATGGCCAGTGTTTAAGAATACACACTAGTGCTGATATGTAAAACTGAATGGTATTGTAAAATAAAATAAAAGGGAAAAAAAAAAAGAAAAAAAGAATACACACTACTCTTTCAGAGGGTTGGAGTTCAGTTCCTGGCACCTACACATGGCAGATCACACCTACCTAGAACTCCAGCTCCAAGTGACTCCTTGGGCACTTGCTCACACACTCTCTCTCTCTTTCTTTAAAATTCTTTTAAAAAAAATAAAAATATAGAAATAGGATGTGGGGGGTAGCTTTCCTGGGAAAGGTGAAGTCCTGGCCTTGACCCCAGCACTGCATAAGCAAAGCGTGGTGGCTCCTACCTCTAATCCCAGCACTCGGGAGGTGGAGAATTACAAATTCAACGTCAGTCTGAAGGTCATCCTCAGCTATTCAGGAAGTTGGAGGCCACCTTGGGCTACATGAGACCCCGTCTCAAAAATTAAACTTGTGAGATGGCTCAGTGAGTCTCACTGTGTAGCCCAAGCTGGGTTCCAATTCTCAATCCTCCTGCCTCACCCACTTGATTGTAGGCATACAGCACCACACCACTCCCAAAGGGATTGATCACCTTCTGTGGAGCAAAGATCAGGCCCTGGCACAGCAGCCTTTGAACACCTTCCCAGCATAATCTCTGATACTTTGGACTAGAGACTTTCTAGCTGGTAGTAATTAGTAGCTTACTATCAGATATTAGTTGAAATTTCCCCTAAAACTAAAGGGCATGAGATATTGTTGGCAACTGAAAGACTATGGCATCCTGGGAAATGTTGGAATAATGCTCTCAGAAAGAGGGCTGTGCCCTATGGACACCCTCAATGGACCCACAGTTTGTTTTATGAATGTCTATTTCAAGGTGAGCATGGAGTATGATGTTTTGATGGAAGAAAACAAGAAGTCAACTCCATGGGCTGAATTGAGACTTTGCCATTGAATTTGGGTTTCACCAACTCCTGAGCAGGCACTAATGGCCCAGTTCATAATGGTCAGGCAGAAAGATAATGGAAAAACATTAACCTTAAAGGTTTGAGGATATAGCTCAGTTGGTAGACTACCTGTCTGTCATACAGGAAGTCGATAAATGGGGCAGGGTGGTCCATTCCTATAATCCCATTACTCAGGAGGTGGAGGCAGGAGGATCAGAAGTTCAAGATCACCCTTGGCTCCATATCTAGCTCAAGGCCACTCCAGGATGCATAAGACCTTGAATGGAGAAGGAGTAGGAGAATTGGAACAGGCAGTTAAGACGTTTGTCATGTACAGCAGGGAACAGTGAGAGATAAAGATGTGAAAGACCAGCTTGCACACCTTCACACATGTGTGCTCACACTCACCATTCGGGGAGCTCTGAAGGACTGTCTGTTAGTACAGGCCCCTGCTTTTCTGGGTGACTTAGAGAGCAGGTATGGAGGACCTGACTAGCCAGTTCTTCTTGTGGGGGAAGGGAACAGTCCAGCTGTTTTCCTGTCGTCTGAGCTTGCTCTCTCTTCCCTGATGCCTTGGTCCCAGGAGCAGGACTGTGGCTACACGTGCCAGAAGCCAGGGTGGTTCCCAAGTGAGGACATGAAGCTGGGACTATCAGTCTTCCTGTAGAAGTTCCCAAGGGCCTGCAGTTTGTAACCAGGCACTTCAAACTATAAGCAGCCTGAAGACCCTCCCATTTATAACTGGCGTCTGAAGTGACGTTTGATTAGACTGTGCCCTAAACGTGAAATTGGTTAGTATCAGAACTGAATTGACTACTTCACAGCTATTTTGACCTTTGCCAAGATTCTTTTTTGATTAAATAACTAATTAATTAATTAAATTTGTATTAATTAATTTTGTTTTTTTGAGACAGGATCTCTCTATGTAGCCTTGGCTGTCCTGGAACTCACTGTGTAAACCAGGTTGGCCTCAAACTCATAGAGATCCACCACCTTTGCCTCCCAAGTGCTGGGATTAAAGACGTGTGCCACCATGCCTGGCTCATACTTTTATTTATTATTTTATGTTTAGGAGTGTTATGCCTGCCTGTAAGTGCATCCTATGTGTGCAGTGCCTGTGGAGGCCAGAAGAGGGCATCAGATGCCCTGAAACTGCAGTCAGAGATGGTTGAGATTTGCCATGTGGGTGCTGGGAACTGAACCCAGGTCCTCTGCAAGAGCAGCAAATGCTCTTAGGTGCTAAGCCAACTTTCGTGGCCGCTGGCCAAGACTCACAACAGCACCATCCTATGTATCTGGACATTTCCACTTAGCATAGAACTTATGTAGAAGACGCAGTGTTGGGATCAGTCAGACTATGGCAGTATTTGAAAGAATTGATGAAGACTAATGGATTTCAAGAGACAAACAATCTTGCCCAATAACCTCTGTGGGTGTGTTTTACACTAATTTGATAGCCCTCCTTGATCTATTGTCGTGCCTGAGGACCAACTTGGTGGAAGTACTTAGTTCAGAAACTACTACAGGTCTTCTCAGGCCAGCCTGTTCCTTTGGCACTCTGTCTGGGGGATGCTCTTGCTCCATCTCCCAGTGTATTTGATCATCAGTACCAGTGTCCCCATATGAGTCACTTACATTAGGCAGTTAAGTTACCAACATGTCAGCACCCCACCACATCACGTGCCGTTCAGTTTCATTATAGACGACGAGTCTGTGAAAATCACAGGGAAATTTTCTGTGCCTCATCTATTTGCCAAATATCATGTGCATGCATCACTGCTGGCGTGGGGCTGTGTGTGTTCATTATTTTCTAGGTTGGTTGGGAACAAAGTCAGTCACCCTATCTCAGTGCACAAGCTTGGACCAGATCTGGTTCCCATGGTGCCTTATTATATTATGGAGCCCAGGCTTTCCCAAGGGAGGGCACAAGTGGTCCTCGGAAGAGTAGCTATCCTTCCCAGTGTCCCAAGGGGTGTGTCTTCTGCCTTTGGAGTAAGGGAGGTCAGAGTGCATGCATATTTTAAGTCTCCAGAGAATATGGTAAAGGCCATGAGATTGTCCCTTGCAGCTGGCAGCTGGGCCGGGGGGTGTTGCCCATGACTACTTGGCCTCAACATTCATTAAATAACCAGGAGGCCCTGCTGGAGCTGTGCACTGCCCATCCCCAGGGCTGGATCCTGGCATTATCTAGCATTATTCATGGACTTGGCCTGATCCTCCTCTTCACTTCTCCAACCTTTGTTCCCCTCCTGGGAGAGATCTCCTGCTCTAATTAATCTTTTCCTCTGAATGCTTCTCTTCATTGAAAGTAAGTCCAGGCTGAGCTTAGCCGCACACGTTTGTTAATCTCAGCACCCAGGAGGCTGAGGCAAGAGAATCTAGAATTTGAGACGAGCATGAGCTTCACTGTAACAACCTATCTCATTAAAAAAAAAAAAGGCAGAGGCAGGTGGATCTGTGTGAGTTCAAGGCCAGGCTAAGTTGTACAGTGAGACCCTGTCTCAAAAATAAACACAGAAAATAACTAGAAACTATAAGCCCAGTGCTCATCCGTTAAGAGCACTTCCAGAGAACTTCGGTTCAATTCCCAACATGTCCATTTGATGTGAAGTCACTTGGTGGCCTCTGGGGACTGTATCCTTCCCCCACACTCTTTCTTCTTTTTTTTAATTAAAAAATTACATGTGTATGTGTGTGGGCATGTGCATGTGAGTGCAGTGTCCTTAGAAGCCAGAAGAGGGCATCAGATCCCCTGGGTTACAAGAGGTTGTGAACTACTTGCAGAGGATGCTGGGAACTGAATTCAAGTCCTCAGCATCACTAGAATGTGCTCTTAACTGCTGGTCCGTCTCTCCAGCCCCCTCCCCCCTCATCTCTCTCGCCCTTTCTCTCTTTTGAGTCTCGCTCTGTAACCCAGACTGGCCTCAAACTCCCGTCAGTCCTCCTGCCTCAGTGCTGGGTTTGCAGGTGTAAGCCACTACAAATAGTTACGAGAAGCATACCCTAGTGTTTGTTCTACACTGGTACAGTGCTTTCTGTCCCAAGACAGAACTTTATAGAGTTCTGAGCATTTTCATTTACATCCAAGTCTGCACAGCTGCTTTCATGACCCCCTTTAATATCTACAGCGATTTCTGGAAAGTGATTTAATAGTTCAGTTTGTTCACTGCCCATCTGCCAGCCATTTGCTATGCCCTATGAATCATTAAAACCTACCCACAAAGACTTTTTAAAAGAAAAATTGTGTGTGTGTAGGGAAGGAGGAGGTGTGTGTGTGTGTGTGTGTATGTGTGTGTGTGTGTATGTGTGTAGGGAGAGGTGTGTGTGTGTGTGTGTGTGTGTGTGTGTGTGTGTGTGTGTGTAGGGAGGGGTGTGTGTATATGTGTGTAGGGAGGGAGGGATGTATGTGTGTGTGTGTGTGTGTGTGTGTGTGTGTGTGTGTGTGTAGGGAAGGAGGGGTGTGTGTAGGGAGGCATGTGTGTGTCTGTGTGTGTATGTAGGGAGGGAGGTGTGGGGAGGAAGGAGGTGTGTGTGTGTGTGTGTGTGTGTGTGTGTGTGTGTGTGTGTGTGTAGGAAAGTGTGTGTGTGTACATACCCCTCTGCATGTACATGTGTGAGACCAGAGACTGATGGCTGATGTCTTCCTTTTAGGCATAGGGACTTTTACCATTCAATTTTGCCATTACCATGAGGACAACAGCATAGACCATGCCAGTAACTGTTCTTACCTTCTGCCAAACCACCTATCAGCAGAGGACATGGCCTTCCAGAAGGACCCTGTGTACACTTCTAAGCCCAGTAACTTTCTGTGGGTCATAGAGAGTTGTTCACAGGACAAGCTTCTTCAGGGCTGTCTACAGATGGCCCCGGGGAAAGGACGCTGCCTGCCCATAGAAGCAATAGGCACCTCCCTGAATCCCCAATCTGTGCGCTCGGGAACAAATGATTGCATCATAGAAAGGGTTTCAAGGGCACAGCCTACTCCTTCTTTTCACAGGGCTTCTCTATGCAGCCCCATCTGTCCTGGGATCTCCCTCTGTAGACCAGGCTGGCCTCGAACTCAGAGATCTGCCTGCCTCTGCCTCCCAAGTTCTGGGATTAAAGGTGTGCACCACCACACCAAACTTGGGGAAGATTTATTAAGGCATTTCCACAGCCAGGCCTAGAGACACATGGCTTTAATCCCAGCACTGGGGAGGCAGGGGCAGGCAGGTCTCTGATTTGGATGTCGGACAGCTAGGGCCACCTGAGGAAGACGTTGTCGTTGTTGTCGTTGTCCCCCACACCCCAGCCCCCTTTACTGACCATTCCACCCGACTGTCTCTGCAGCCAGATCTACTGCCATGGGGAGCTCCTTCACCAAGTTCAGATGGCAAAGCTCTACCAAGACGACAAGCACTTTGTGGACATGTCGCTGGCCACGTCTCCAGGTAAAACCACCTTGCCTTCTACCTACAGTAGGCAGATGTGGGAGCAGCATAAGCTTCCCTGATCAGGATGTGTCTCGGGGTACCCCACGGACCCCTCGATGTCCCCTGCTCTCCAGAGGAGGTCCTGCAGAGATTCAGCGAGCTGGCCATGGCACACAACCACAGTATCCCCAGGGAACAGCTTCAGGAGTTTGTCCAGCGTTACTTCCAGCCTGTGGGACAGGAGCTGCAGTCCTGGATCCCAGAAGACTGGACAGACAGGTACCACTCTGGAGAGAAGACAGGGACAGGGTCCCTCTCTTGGGCCTGCCTCCATGAACCCGGTGGGGTCATCTTTTCTAGCCCTCAGTTCCTGCAAAAGGTCTCAGATGCCAAGCTGCGTGCCTGGGCGAAGGAACTGCACCAGATCTGGAAAAAGCTGGGAAAGAAGGTATCAGTGGCCTGGGCCTGCTTCATGGCCTAGCTAACTGCTCCGGGGATGGGACAGAGCCATGCCTGTTGACCCACAATACCCGAAAGCACAGATATTTCCTAAGAACACAGCCCACATCGCTGATCCCTAAGTAGAATCCTTCTAGAAAGCTTCTAATCCCTCACACCCTCCAGAGAACCATCCATGCCGACCAAGCTAGTCCTGCTACCTGTGGGCTGCCCAATGCTGGCCCCCTGCAGCCTGGAGGTGCATGGCAGAGGTTCATGCCCTCTGCCTCCCCCCCACCCCCCACTTCTTGAGCTTTAGGAATAGCCCCAGTCCCAAGGATAGTCATTTTGGCTGCATGTGGCCAGCCTGTGTTCAGCCCAGTGCTGAGGGCCTCTCTTCCCTGCCCGGTGATCTGCCCTAAGACTGCCCAGGACCAGCCAGTCCAGTAGGCCCATACCTGACCCCCATTCTGCTGCTTGCTGACAATGATCCAGGCAGGTTGAGCTCCCTGATAACACATTAGACCTGGCAGAAACAGGCCGAAGAAGGACCCGAGGGGCTCCATGCCGGTCTTCGATACTCCCGATCTCCTCAACTGCCCCTGGGGAAAGAGCATGGGTTTCATTATTCAAGAAGGAGTGGGAGAGAGTGTCCCACCTTCTTTGGCTTCAAGTGGCAGCAGGGATGTTGGGGGGAGACCTCTACTAGCATTGCCTCATCTGGATCACCACAAAGGACACCGCCAGTAGTCGCCTGCCTGATGCCATGTGCAGTGGCCGGGCTTCAGCATACCATCAAGTTGAGCCAGGACCCCAGAGGCTGGCAGGTGCAGAGTGAGGACTCTAAGACTCCCAGAAGTTGGCCTGGGCTCCACGGCATGGCAGAAGGGAGGAGAGAACCAGTCTCCCCAGCCAGGGCTGCCAGGCCCCCTGCCCCCACCCTCCGCAGGCGCCACCCTCAGGCTGATGCTGGGCTCCCCTCTCCCCTCTTTCTTGACTCCAGATGAAGCCAGAACTTCTCATCCACCCCGAGAGGTCCTCCCTGATCTACTCAGAACACCCCTTTATTGTACCTGGAGGGCGTTTCGTCGAATTCTACTACTGGTGAGTGTCCATGCCCGAGAGGCTAGGGGCTCATGGAGGCTGGCAGAACCATGCGGTGGGGAACCCAGGGCCAGCCCCCTCCAACATGGGAGTGAAGGGCAGAGGGGAAAGGCTGGGTGATGTGTGCCTACTCCTTCCATCAGGGATTCCTACTGGGTGATGGAAGGTCTGCTTCTCTCCGAGATGGCCTCAACGGTGAAGGGCATGCTACAGAACTTTCTGGATCTGGTGAAGACGTAAGAAAGAATCATAAGCAGGGAGCTGGGCTTGCCTTGCTGCTGGGCCAGGGAGTACCTAAGCAGAGTCCCTCTTGGCAGCTACGGACATATCCCCAATGGTGGACGTGTGTATTACCTGCAACGGAGCCAACCCCCACTCCTGACTCTCATGATGGACCTATACGTGACTCACACCCAGGATGTCAGCTTCCTGCAGTGGGTACCCTGCCCATGCTGGCCTGCTGGCATATCCTGTGCTGGAGACTCCCCAGGGCCAAGGGCAGTGGCTATGTACATGGTCTGAGGTGTTGCTTGCCCCACCCAGGGAGAACATTGGAACCCTAGCCTCGGAGCTGGACTTCTGGACTGTGAACAGAACTGTCTCTGTGAGCTCAGGAGGGCAAAGCTATGCCTTGAACCGTTACTATGTCCCTTATGGGGGACCCAGGTGAGAAACTGGCCTGCCATCCGCCCCTTGTCTGCTCACTCTGATGGGAGCATCTCTGTGGACCTAGAGCTGGAGGGGGTGACTAAGCTTATCGGACGCCGCCCTGAGAGCCTTAGGTCCCCTTATGCTGTGTGTGTCAGGGGGGCGGGGGGCTGAGTTAAGATGACGAGCCTTCCGGTTGAGCCGAGTGGCTTAGTACCTACTGATGCCAAGCCGTTGTCCTCCTCTTCGCCAGGCCAGAGTCCTACAGTAAGGATGAGGAGCTGGCGAACACTGTGTCAGAAGGTAAACAGGAAGAGGAGGAGGAGGAGGAAGGGCTGATGGGAGGGGCTTGAGCCTCCGCACACTTCTGGCTTCGATCTGTGGCTGCTTGCCCCTCCAGTCAGTTCTGGCCTGGGGTTGCTATTCTGTCCTTACAGGGGACCGAGAGACTCTGTGGGCTGAGCTTAAGGCTGGGGCTGAGTCTGGCTGGGACTTCTCTTCACGCTGGCTTGTCGGAGGCCCAAGCCCTGATTTGCTTAGCAGCATCCGAACCAGCAAAATGGTACCTGTCGACCTGAATGCTTTCCTGTGCCAAGCAGAGGAACTGATGAGTCACTTCTACTCTAGACTAGGTGAGTACCCCGTGAAAGGAGACAGTCCAGGGTGGGCTCCTACACCAGCCTTGGCCATGGAACTGGAGGCTCCCCAGCCAGTTGGAGCCTTCACCTCGACAGAGGCATTGACGGAAGACAAGGTCTCAGGAGCCCACCCTTGTCTTCACATCCCCGTCCCTTTTGCTCTAGGGCCAGTGAGGGGACACTCTGGTGCATACATCAGATCTCTCCATTCCCCAAGGCTTTCCTTAGCTCCTTCAGAGCAAGAGTCGTCAGAATGATGAATTTGGGAGACCCTGTGAGCTGGGCAGGGCCATTAGTTCAAGGAGCCATGGATTCTAGCGGGCACCGGGGAATCACCGTCCTGGTCCCTAGGATTCTTAGCTTGTGTGGGCACCGCGTACGGAAGAGGGCAAAGTAAAGACATCTAAAGCCAGGGACGCAAGGGCTGTGCTCAGGTTCCTGCCTGGTGAGGCTAACGGCGGTGTGCCACACAGGGAACGACGCCCAGGCCACAAAGTACAGAAACCTACGGTCCCAGCGCTTGGCCGCCATGGAGGCCGTCCTGTGGGACGAGCAGAAGGGAGCCTGGTTCGACTATGACTTGGAAAAAGGGAAGAAGAACCTGGAGTTTTACCCCTCCAACCTCACCCCACTCTGGGCTGGCTGCTTCTCAGACCCTAGCGTCATTGACAAGGCTCTGAAATACCTGGAGGTGAGGGGACTGGGGGCGGGTCTGGCATCCTGGAGGCAGGACCCTCCCTTCCCTGCTGGGGTGCTTGTCTCAGCCCGCAAGTCTCTCTGAGGCCACTGGGAGCAGCCGTGAGGCGGGAAGGGAAGGATCAGGAGGGGCGGATCTGCCTTCCCTGAGGGCCCAGTGTCCTTGGCTCTGGCTTCAGCCACCACCCACAGTCACATCAGTGCCTGGAACCTTCTAGGACAACCAGATCTTGACCTACCAGAATGGGATCCCGACTTCTCTTCGCAACACAGGCCAGCAGTGGGATTTCCCCAATGCCTGGGCCCCCCTGCAGGACCTGGTCATCAGAGGTAGGAAAACCGGCAGCTGGTAGGCCCAGCCTGCCTCTCCTTCCCTCCAATCCCAGGCCCCGGATTAAGAACATGTGAGTCCATAGGTCCAGAAAGGAGATCTGAGGGCCTAGACCCCCTTCCTGCCATGGGGAGAGAAAGGCCCAGGCTTCTGTTCTGCCCAGGATGGGGTCTCTGAATATTCAGGCCTTGTCTGGGGTGGGGTCTTAGGTTTGGCCAAGTCAGCTTCCCCACGGACTCAAGAGGTGGCTTTCCAGCTCGCCCAGAATTGGATCAGAACCAACTTCAAAGTCTACTCCCAAACGTCAGCAATGTATGAGAAGGTGAGCAGCTGGCTGGGGGTATGCCTGTCTCATCAGGGTCTCCTTCCAGGATGCAATGAATGTGTCAGGCATTGCCAGGCTTGAGACAGCAGAGCCGACACAGTGCGGCCCCCAGTGGCCGTTCTTGGGCACTGCAGGGGCCTGAGCATCAGCCTGGTGCAGACTTGCGTTCCTTGGGGGCGGGGGTTGTCCCTATAGCTAGGGTGGTTGGCTTAGGCGCAGTACCCACCTCTAACTCGGGCTTTTGTCCCTAGTATGACATGAGCAACGGTGGACATCCAGGTGGAGGAGGGGAGTATGAAGTTCAGGTGAGCAACTAGTGTAAGCTGGTCAACACCATTCCAGGCAACTCCTGGGATCTGCTGTCCCCCAGAACATGTATGTGCCCTTAGGTCTGAGACGCTCAGTGAGCGAGCCTATGAGGGGAGATTCTGAATGGTAATCATCTGTGCTCCTGAGGCCACAATCACTGGGGAGGGGGGATCCCCAAAACAGGGCTTGGGGGCCTCAGTGATCTGGCCTCTCTCCAGGAAGGATTTGGTTGGACCAACGGAGTGGCTCTGGTGCTTCTGGACCGCTATGGCGACCAGCTGACTTCAGGGACCCAGTTGGCTTCCCTGGGACTCCACTCCCTAGTGGCTGCCCTTCTTGTCAGCCTTCTGCCATGGTGACCACAAGGAAAAGAATGGCCTCCCTGTGGGAACTTCCTCCACTGGCTCCACCGTTCCCTTCTCCTGCCTCACACCCCCACCTCCCAGCTGTCCTGTTCACAGCGCACCGGGACAAGAAGTGATCAGGAGGTCAAGACTGGGGACGGAGTTCCCTCCGGTAGCCTGCACTAGGGTGGAAAGCCCTACTCCCGAGAAAACTGAATCCAAATGCCTGAAGCACCCCACAGGGTACCACATACAACCTGGACTTCCACACACACGTACATAGTCAAAATGCTTTTTATTATTGTTCTGCTGAAATGCTTACAAATACTGCAAAACACCCAGCCAGGCCCAGCAACCGAGGGTCCAGTGCTGGGGAGGGCAGGGAGGGTTGCTTAGTGTTAAGGCGCAAAGGCTGAAGCCAGCCAGCTGAAGACGTGATCCCCACTCTTTTCCCATCGCCCCTGGGAAACTGAGGGAGGGTACCACAGCTCGGGGCCTCTGCTTCCGCCCTCCCCACCCACAGCTCAAGCTTCCTTCGGGACGGCCCGAGCCACCCTCCTTCCCCGCTGGGAACTAATCCCGTCAGACTGGGAGGACAGATCTTAGCTTCCTCTCCCTCAGTGCCGCCGTTCGTTCGTTCCTCTGGTCTGGGATCCCCCAACACCATCCCTTCTGGCTCTAAGCAAGGCACGGTGGAAGGTGAGGGCTGGACCTGGGGCTTGAGACCAACGCAGCAGGGGGGGCGGGGCTTGAGACCAACGCAGCAAGGGGGGCGGGGTTTCCTCCTGCCACGTGACACGCCCCCAGGCCTGGGGTGGAGAGATGATGGCACGTACCTTCACGTGGCCCACAGCTGAAGCAGTGGGCTGAGCCACAGAGTGGCCGTGGCGATTAGTGTGTAACCATGGTGATGGAGCAGTCACCATGGGGACCATGGTGATGGGTCTGCAACACGAGGATGGGGCTGGACCTCCAGGATGACACCTGAGGTCTCTGGTCCTTGAGCAAAGTAGTGGAAAGTATGGAGAGGTGGGAGAACGAGGAGGCAGAATGGGGCTGGGCAGTGCAGGCCTGAGTGGTTCCCCAACTCTACCACGTGGCTCTGCTCAGCACCCCCCAGGCCCCTGCACAGGGGGTGAGATGAGAAGGGGATCTTTGGCAGATTCTGGTACCATAATTTGTCCTTTACAAAGAGAAAACAAGCTGGAGCGAGCGAGTGCCAGGACCGAGTTGAGAGGCCAGCTCTGCGACTCCTCTTCAGGCCTGCCAGACCCAGGAGGGAACCCCGAGCTTCTGGGCTCCCCAGCACACAACAAAGCCTCTCCCTCTTCCTCTCCTCTCCGCCGGCCCTTTAGGGACCCAAGCCCCACCCTCAAGCACCAAACTCCTCACAGAACAATTTGTCTTCTTGCACAAAAGCCCTGGGGGGGACTCGACTACATCCTGAGCCTCTGCGGCCCGGTGCCCAGTGTGCCGCCGTCGCCAGGGATAAGCCGAGCAGCAAGTGGCAGGGCATGGGTCCTGCGGCCGACCTGGGGACCCAGGAGGGGCATGGTAGTTAGTTCATGAACTGAGTGTAGCCCTCAGCTCCTGTGACGATGACGTCCATCCAGATGCGCATGGCCTCTGCAGATGGGGCCACCATGTAGTACAGCCGGTCATGGGTCTTCACGCAGAAGGTGAGGGCAGGATTCGGACTCTGCCAAGGCAAGACAGGAAGTGCTAAGGTGGAACTCCATTGTCCAGAACATTCTGTTCACCTGCCTCTTGTCTGCCTCTTTCCTCCAAGTCCCAGGAAATCCTGAATTTATGACTGAGCGAGCCTTTTTTGGCCGGGGGGTGGTGGTGGTTGGAGGGGGCGGAGAATACAGGGGTTCAAGAGAGGGTTTCTTTGTGTAGCCCTGGCTGTCCTGGAACTCTGCAGACCAGGCTGGCCTCCAACTCATAGAAATCCACCCATCTCTGCCTCCTAAGTGCCGGGATTAAAGGTGTGTGCCACCACCACCTGGCCTAAGGCCGAGTCTTAAACAGGCCAGAGCCGAGTCCCCAGGGGTCCCCAGGTTTCTGTTCTAACACGTGGCAGTATTAGGCTCTCTAAACCCTTGAAACCCCAAAAGGCGCATGCCTCAGTTCCAAAATGAATATAATAGAATCTGTCACAAGGGTTGTCCCAGTGAGAACCAGATTCTCTTCTAGGGCAAAAAGAGGCAGGAAAAGGCTCTGGCCCAGACCCTAGAGGAGCAGAGGTCAGGGTTAGGTGGGGTCTGAGGGCTGGCAAGAGACAGGGCAGCTTGCATAAGGCTAGCTGGCTCAGCCTCCAACCACTCCTTTTTATCAATTCCAATCTAGTGCTGCACTTGCCCACCGACCCCCTCCAGCCTGTACTGTCCGCCTCCCTCCGGGCTACACTAGCTGTCAGGGCCAGAGAGGAAGGCAACAAGCGGGGTCCAATCCACAGGGGCTCCTTGCTCCCTCCTCTCTCTGGCCTGGAGCTCGTTAGAGGAACGGAAGGGGGAGTCAGGGGTCAGGGGCCGTAGGACATAGGAGCTGTTAATGTGAGCAGTTCTGGTTAAAGGCGTGTGGGCTAGGGGTACCTCAGTCACCATAGTGAAGTGGAAAAGCCTCTTCTGGGAGGGGGAGAGGAAGAAAGGAAGAGAACACTGGTAAAAAGAGTGAGGAGGAAGCGGAGCCTGGGCAGAGGACAGGCCCAAGGCCGTTGGGCCCAGAACATGCCGCGACACCCCTTCCCGGTGGCTGTCCCCGCAGCCACACCCTGGTCCCCGCTGCCTCACCTTGGCTGCGCTGCGCAGGTGGTCATAGTACACTTCCTCGATGGCCTGGAAGTAGATGACCCCCTTCAGCTTTGTTTCGTGCTTGTCTGCAAAGGAATGGGGGTGGACTGAGCGGAACGGGGCGCTCTGAGGGTGAACTGAGCGGAACGGGGCGCTCTGAGGGTGGACTGAGCGGCACGGGGCGCTCTGAGGGTGGACTGAGCGGAACAGAGCACCGAGCGCCCCGGTCTGAGCTCTCGTCCTCATCTGGGGAATGGCTTGCAGTCTTGGCTTCTACAACTCCAACCCTGAGTCCCAGAGGGAACCTCGGCACAGGTGTAACGTAAATTGGAACTCTGCTGAGGTGCGATCTACCGGAAGTCAAAGCTACAGCCCGCGGGAGCAAAACTGGCGAAGCTCTTCTGGAGAATTCGACCACGTCAATCAAAAGTAGGGCGCTTGGAATCCCAACAATTTGCTGAGGCTGAGGCAGGATGATTTTGAGTTCCAGGCCAGCTTAAAATAATAATCTCTAAAATGCTAGTCAGTGGTGGCACAGGATTTTAATCCCAACACTCGGGAGGCAGAGGCAAGTGGATCTCTGAGTTCGAGGCCAGCCTGGTCTACAGAGTGAGTTCCAGGACAGCCGGGGTTACACAGAGAAACCCTGTTCCCAAAAAACAAAACAAAACAAAACAAAAACCCTCTAAAATAATAATTAAACAAATAATTAAACAAATCTAAATAATAAACTAGAAAAAAGACTTTGATCTTTCTAGGCCAAAGTTCCAGGCCAAGCAGAACTACATAGTGAGACCCTGTATCAACAAACAAATAACAAAAAATAATTTATTGGATGTATATAAAAATAACAGCTTTACAATAGTCACTACAGATTGTTTTGTTTTTCGAGACAGGGTTTCTCTGTGTAGCCCTGGCTGTCCTGGAACTCGCTCTGTAGACCTGGCTGGCCTCGAACTCACAAAGATCCACCTGCCTTTGTAGTGCTGGGATTGAAGGCGTGCGCCACCACTGCCTGGCAGCTTGTTATAAGCACACTAACTATCCCCCCGTGGAGATGGGTTAGCTAATTAGAGTGTTCCACCAGAGTGGTGGAAGGGTACACAGCTGCTGTTCTAGAAGATGATACAGAATTTGTGTGTGTTTGTGTTGTACGGACACATGTGTGAGGATGTGCATGCCCGTGCACACACACTCAAGAGGCCAGAGGAGGATGTCACTCTCTACCATATTCCCTTGAGACAGGGTCTCTCACTGAACCTGGAGCTGGGTTGGCAGCCAGCAAACCCCAGCCATCCTCCTGTCTCCACCTGTCAGTGCTGGGGTAACAGGTATACATGGGGTACACAGAATACTGGGATTGGCACTCAGGTCCTCTACCCACCAGGCCATCTCTCCAGCCCCCAGAAACATTTGATACAGGTGTAGGTGGGAGAATAAATCTATAAAACCCACCGAGTGTTAAGTATACAGTTGTAGATGTATTTGAAACAGAAAAACTGCTAAGAGACCTTAAGGCAAACAGGACAAGGTATTAGCTGCTACCATGTATGTATGAGAAGGGGATAAGAATGTTGTTAGTTGGAGTATGTGCACACCTAAACCCCCAGCATTTGAGAACCACAGGCAAGAGGATAAAGAGTTCAAGACCAGTTCTGACTACATAGTGAGCTTGAGGCCAACCTGGGCTACATGAGACGGCGTCTTACCTTAAAAACAAAACAAAACAAAACAAAACAAAACAAAACAAAACAAAAAAAAAACACTGATCCAATGGTACAGCCCACACTAGCTCCGGTCCTGTGGGAGATGACGGTGCCCATCACTAAACTCCGAAGTGAGAGCTATTAGGATGCTTCTCCCATGGTCCCTTCCCACACTGCCGGTTATTTCAAGCCCAATCCCCTGCCCTAGACTCCTAAAGGTCCTGCCCTAGCCTCCAGCCCTGCTACTCACCTGCCCGACAACGCGGGATGAGTCTGAAAACAAGCCTGCTGCCTCAGTGTACAATGCCTCTGACGGTTCCTCTTTGGAGAACCAGCTACCTCTGTGTCCTGGCACAGACCAGTGCCAAGGCATCCCTCCAGCTTGCCTCACAGCCTCCTCCACACTGAGTTCTGTGGCGTCGCTACACTTCTCACTTGGAAAAGCAGCCTCACTCTTCCTACACTAGGACCAGCTCTTCCCGCCCATATTCTTGGCAAACTCCTCACCAACCTTCAAAACCCACTGCAGACCACTACAACAGAAAAACATGGATCCTCGGCGCAGTCCTCGACACACTGAATCTGAACCTTTGTTTTCTACATGCGTGTCCTCCTCCAACAGCAAGAGCTACGTGCCAGGCACACCACAGGTGCTCAGTCACTGTAGAATGACCGAGGCCTAGGTACTGGCATCTGAAAAGAAATCACAAACCCTTTCTGCCGGGAAGCTACAACACGGTGAGAAGGTACAGGCCCGCAGCCTCTTCATATGCCAGTGTGGCTAGGGGTTCAGGAGTACCCTGCCCCATCTGAGGGTGTTAGAGTGTGGGAGGCGACAGCCCATTCCGAGCATCCAGCGGAGCCTGGCACGGAACACGGCATCTGTCACTACAGCGTTACGCTCAGGGCTGATGTCACAGGGCAGACAGGGATGAGTGGAAGAGGGTGGGACCCACTCCAAGGAAGGTGGAGCCTCTGAGGGGCTCACCCAGGTTAGTCTCTGTTGTGATTTCCTGTAGGAAGGAAGAGGGGGCAGGCCCAACAGGCAAGGCACACCCAGGTCCTGGCGTAGCCCCACACCGTCTCAACATTTCCTCCTCTGACATAAGAAGCCTGGCCACCCTCCCGCGGTCCCCTCCCCCCCTTCTTTCACTGGAAATAGTAACAGGCTCCTGCCCACACTTCCGTCCCGCCCACTTATCCTTGGTCTTGTGAAATCTGGCTTCTGCCTCCTTGCGTGGTGAGAAGCCTTCTCTCCACAAATCTCAGTCTCGGAGTCAAATGGCCCTTGGGCCACATCATTCTTGGCCTTCGGGCACTATCTATCATTGCTGGCGACACCTTGGGCTTACAAATGTCTGTTCCCTTGGCCGGCTTCCTTCTCTGTCCCCGCTGCCCGCCTAAATGTGATCTCCTTTTGTTTCATAGACACGAAGCGAGATCACATGTGCCAAGTGCCAGCCCAGCACCTGGCATGCACTCAGAGCCAGCTCCCTGCTTCCTGCCCTTCTGCCTCTGCCGATTCCGTCCTGCTCTTCCCCACAAGTGGCCGTCTCTCCCCTCTGCTCTGCCTCGTGGGTGCTCTGACACCTTGGACAATTAGGCTTTCTGAGTCCCATTTTCCTTACATATAAATTAGGAGTACATTCTGGCAAAAATGAGATGAGCCGATGCATCTAGAGTACTGATCGTGCAAGTGTCTGATGAACAGGACTTGCATGCGCTGAGACTAGTACTCCCAAGACGTTCAACTAGGGTCTCCCCCACAGCCTAGCCTTTCTCCTGGACTTAGCTCAACGCACCTCAGCCTTCACATGTCCGAAGTGGAGCTCTGCTTCCCAGGCTGACAAGGTCCCTCTACTGTCCTAGCCTAGGCTTCCGCCTCTCCACATCCAGGACCCAGGGTGATCAGGGAAGGCTTCTCAAGTGGGTAAAAGGTGAGAGGGGGCAAGCAGGGCACTGGCCTGGGCATTCGTGACCCCCAGCCCTCCCCTTTCCAGTTTCGTAGGTGGTGGGGCTCAGTGACTGGCAGGCAGGTGTGGCATGTGTTACCCCCCAGCTGACGCACTTAATGTCAGGGCAAAGCCCCTCAGGCCTCTCTTGTCCTCTGCTAACATGACCAGCAATGTTCCAGAGAGGCTCACTGTGAGGCAAGGACAGCCAGCCCATAATGCATGACACACTCATGTCAGGCACGGGAAGGGGCTCAGGGGACCACTGATCACCGCACCGTCTAGCCCTCGTTGACTAGAGGGCCACACAGCACCTCATGCTCCAAGTAGGAAAATCCAAGATATTCTGGGGGATCAGAGTCGATGCTAGAGACTGGGGGAGGGAGAGGAAGAGGAAGAGCAGAGCTGAATAAGGCCCCTGGCTCCTGGGTCGTCCCAAGAGTCCTGGATACTGCTTAACTGATGACCTTGAAGTTTCTGAGGGAGACCAAGGGGCAGTTCCCAGGCCAAATTGTGTACCCAGTGTCTGAGTGCTGCCCTGTTAGCTAGCAAACCCACTCACTGTGCTTTAACTCTCGGCTTGGCAGCCGCCTTCCTGACAGTATGCACCAGGGGGAGAGCATGGCCATCCTGTCAGCAGGGCCGAGAGCAGGGACTGGAGTTTTAGATGCTCCACAACGCCGCAGAGCGAAGGAACACGTGATGAACGAAAGAATGAATGTGAACCGGGAACCCTACATTTTCAGTGTGTGTGTGTGTGGGGGGGGGCGGGGACTCAAAGCCCATCAGAGCCTCTGCCTCTCTAGCTGGAAGCTTGGCCTCCTGCTGGCAGACCAGCCAAGCCCGCTGTCGGAGCCCAGGGGTCCCAGCCCTGACTGGCCCGAGGGCAGCCTGTGGGAACTCACCCACGTAATAGGAAAGGGTGCGCTTGAGCCGATCAAAGACAAACCAGCGCTTCTTCCACGATTTAATCTTGCCGCCCATCTTGATCAAGTAGCCGCGGCAGACCTGGTGGGGAGCAACACCGGAGAACTCTACAGACATGGAAGCCCCTGGGCCTCCCTCCCCAAGCAGCTCCTTCAGTACCGGTCACCGCCCCTGCATCGACAGAGGCCACCCCCAACGTCTCAGGCAGGCACACAGGATACTAGGACAGACGGAGATCACAATTCCAAGGCGCGCCCTCCACCCCCGACGACGACGACGGAAATCCCCTCTCCCAACGGCCTGAGCCACTCGGGTCTGGTACCTTGCTGCTGAGCACCACATGTAGGCAGGTGTCCACCCCGTGGCCTGACGACTCTATGTGGGTCTTCAAGTCAAAGTCCTCCTTCCGGTTGGGCAGGTAGCGGGTAAGAGGCCGTGCCTGGGGACGAAGGGCGGGGATGGCAAAGTTATTTCTCTTCTCTCATCAGTCCCTTGTTCTTAGGCCTGAACCTCCCACAACTTCCCAGCACCCGCTCTGGACCCCTGTGGTTGTTGCCCCTGGTTTCACAGGACTTGGCACCGGCGTGGAGACCTAGCCTGCCTGTGCTGACTCTACCCAGGCCCAGGCAAAATGCTGAGCAGCTCCTTGCCTCCGTTCCCCACCTGTGACAATGACAGCCACTGCTGGCCTCTCTTGTCCCTCCCGACAGAATGAACAAGAGGCCGGTACGAACATGTTTTGGGGAAACAAGCCCTGTGGGAGAGCTGTGCCCTAGGGGTGGGATGCAGTTCAGTGGAGGAACTGCTCCCTAGCACTCTCAAGGCCCCGCGTTGGTCACCTCGGCAGGGAGGGCCCAGAAGACCCCAGCCTGGGAGGGACTATGGAGACTCAGTCAGAAGGAGCAGCCCGGCTGAGTTCTACAGTTCTCCCGGGGTCAGGGACCAGGCACACAGGTAGACGTCCTTGCCCAGACCCCCTCTCCTTCCCCCTGCTCATATCCCAGGTAAAGTCTGGTTTTGAGCAATGAGAGACTTTTGCCTGAGGAGGCCAGTGTCTCTCAGAGATATAAACTAAATGCTAGTAAGGCTGTCCACAGGTGAGAGAGACTGAAGCCCAAAGGCCCCGTGAGGTGAAAGGGCTGGGACACAAGGAGTGCGCCATGCAAGACGGGCAGCTGGCAGACGGTGTGGCATAAACTCACAAAGCTGCAACAAGGCCCCCTGAGAGGCCAAGGCAGCCATTCTGGGTCTTGGCAACCAGCTCCTGTCACATCTGGAGCCATATCCAGAGTCCCACGTCTTTGTCCCTCTCTATATATGACTTTGTACTGGTTTTTCAGAGGTGCCTTTCTTCAGACCCTAGCTGATTCCAAAGACATACAGGAGGCCTGCGACAGCTTCACACCCCACCCTCCCCAACACGCATGCACGCACTCATGTACACACACACACACACACACACACACACACACACATGCACGCACGGACACACGCACACACACACATGCACGCACACACACACACACACATGCAGACACGCGCGCGTGCGCGCACATGCACACGCACGCATTTATGTACATACACACACACATGCATGCACACTCATGTATGCACTCTATGCACACACACACACACACACACACACGCACGGGCGCGCATGTGCACACACACATGTGCACTTTGACGAACCCTAGTGGGTCTGCTTTTTGTGTCCAGCGAGTCCCGGGTAGAATGCTGTCTGTGCCAAGCCCGCAGTAATCTTTTCTGGAGAGCAGGCTCCACAGCCGGCAGGGAGGCCGGCTTCCTGTCCCCCGCCCCGCCATGCCAACCACTCACCTGGGAAAACTGTTTCTCCCGCAGCTTCACCTCCTTCTCCACCAGCTGCTGCCTGCGGGCGCTCTCGCTCTGCAGCCTCCTTTCCACCTGCTCCCGCCTCCGCCGCTCCTCCTCCAGGGCCTGCCTCCGCAGTTCCATCTCCCGCTCCTGCCCGAAAAGCCAGGGCTCAGTGCCCTCAAGCCTGGACAGAGCCACAAAGGCACCGACCCTGGACAATGGCCTGGCTGAGCAAGCATGTCCTCAAAGACCACCCTCTCCTGGCTACGCATCAACACTTCAAACACTGGTTCAGTCACCGCTCTATGGCTGCGACCCTACGAAGTCCCTTACCCTCTCTAACCTCACTAGGAAGATGGGCTTCAACTTGTCTGCTTCTGGGAGAGGGGCAAAAATTCAAAGAAGTTAGACCTGCCATCAGACTCCAGCACAAAAAAAAAAAAAATAGCACTCAATGAAGTGGGTCTTGTATAACTTTCTTTCATTGAGACAGGGTCTCATGTTACTCTGGCTGGCCTAGAACTCACCAAGATCCACCCACCTCTGCCTCCCAAGTGCTGGGATTAAATAAAGGTGTACACCATCACACCTGGTTATAACTTACAAAATAAACAAATAAAAGATTGCATTTTTATTTATTTCTCTCTCTCTCTGTGTGCATGTGCCTTTGCACTCAGGTGTGACTGTGCACTCACATGTGCATGTCATGCACGTGCAGGTGTCCACAGAGGCTAGAAGAGGGTCAGATCCCTAGGACCTGGAGTCACAGGCAATTGTGACGTCAGTGTTAGGAAGCAAACTGGTCCTCTGCAGGAGCAGCAAGGCCTCTCAACGGCCGAGCGTCTCTCCAGCCCCAGGCTCGGACATCTTTATCTGGATTCCTAGGACGAGTGTTAGCTAGCCACTGCTTTTGACAGCTGGTACATACAGTCCTTTCCCAATCACTGGCTTAATGAGGCTCTCTAAAATTCTACATGTAACATTCACTGTTGAATTTCAAATTTCATGGGCAAAAAAATTATGGGGATGAAGGTCACAAGTCTTCATCAGTAGAGACCCCTGCACTATTTTTTTTTTACAGCTCAAAAGTCAGCATCATCTCCAACTTTCCTCCAAGAGAGGTTTGGACATTTGCCTGAATGTGGTGTAAAAAACACGAAGACATCCTTTTCAGGTGGTCCTCCATCCACAGGGTCAGTTCCTCCTCTTTTTTTTTTCAAGCCCCTGTGATTCCTCGGTTCCATTTACTGGTTCTCAATTAAGAGATTGAGGGGTTTTTGTTGTAGCCTGCTTGGTTAATTTGGTTTGTTTGTTTTTTGAGACAGATTTCCCAGCCAACACCTCTGCCCTGGCTTACTGCCTTTTTTTTGGGGGGGGTCCTCTACCTCAACCCCACTTTCTGCTTTTCCTAACTATCCCCAAGGAGACTGTTCCTCTCTACTTAGGTTCCCACACAGGATGGGGCACGAGGCCGAAGCTCCCCTACAGGAAACCCATGGCTGGACACAGTGACAATGGCTTGTGTTCCACAGGGGTGTGACACTGTCACCTACCCAGGCCACACCTGAGAAACGCAAACTTCCACTGTCTAGTTAGTGTGTGTGGAAGGGCTTGGGGTACAGGGCAGGCACTGGCAGGCGGGGCTCACCACCTGCGGCCTCCTGGCTCCTCCAGTCA
This sequence comes from Peromyscus maniculatus bairdii, assembly GCF_049852395.1. NCBI lineage: Eukaryota > Metazoa > Chordata > Mammalia > Rodentia > Cricetidae > Peromyscus > Peromyscus maniculatus. The sequence goes on from NC_134858.1 coordinate 41,576,315, forward strand.
GCCTCACCCTGGACTCCATGAGCCGGCTCTTCTCTGCATGGGCTTCCTTCAGCATCTTCTCCATCTCCTCAATCTTGCCCATGTCCAGACCGCTGGCGCTAGGGAGGGAAGGGGAAGAGAGAGCTCGTCAAACGCGTCCCAGGGCTTCTGGCGCAAGCAAGCAAGCAAGCAGCGGGCTGGAGGCGGGAGGCACCTGGACATGTTGTCAGGGGAGCAGACTGAATTGCCTCCTGTCGAGATGCTGGTCTCCATGCTGTCTGAGCTCTCCAGGCTCAGTGTGTCATAAGCGTGTTCACCCTCCTCGCCACGCTCCCTGCCAGCAGGCAGGTGGTGCAGGATGGACCGGTGCATGAGCGCGGGGAAGCCGGAGGGGCCCGCTGGGAAGGGCGCGGCGCCATGCAAGGCGTCCCATTGGCACTGGGCCTCGGCCGCCGCTCTCTGCTTCAGCTCAGCCAGGCGCCGCCGCTGCTCCTCGATCACCTGGTGCCCTGCGGCGGGAGGGACAGGGGGATTCATCGCGGGGATCCTCACTCACGGGGGAAGGGAACACGCTGGAGCATCACAGAGAGGAGGCAAGCAGGAAGAGGCTAACACAGAGCAGGCCCTGCCCCACAGCTGTCCTGTGCCCACAGCTCCGGGCCGGTGGCCCCTGCAGTTGTGTGGGCCGGTGTTTACAGTCTGACTTCAGGCCTCTTTCTGCATCCTGAGCGCGCGCGCGCGCGCACACACACACACACACACACACACACACACACACACACACACACACACACGGCACCGCAACTGCCCTGTGGTGCCCAGGCAGCATGCCAGCCAGCTGTTCCAGCTCTCAACGGAGGCCCGCAGAGATGAGCAGGGCACATGCACCCACCACGTCTACTGGGGAAGGAGGAGGGGAGCTGGTGGGAACCCCTGGACGGCGCAGGCCCCCAGCAATGCAGAAGCAAGTGCAGCCAGCGCAGGAGAGAAGGTAAGGAAGGGGACTGGAGGGCACAGCCAAGGGCAACAGGGAGGTGAGCTGGAAGGGAAGCCAGCCAGGCACCCTAGCCCAGCGAGGTCTGGACGGGGGTGGGGTGGGGAGGGGGGGTATGGGGGTGGGGAGATGCCAGCAGGCAGCAGAGCCTGGGCAGGGCAGAGCCTGGGCAGGGCGGAGCCTGGGCAGGGTACATCATGCTAACTCAGGACAGGGGGCTGCCTGGCCAAAGCGATGTCCTCAGGCACCAATGCTCTACCTGCTGGGTCGTCGGGTGGGAGGGGCTCGGCAGGAAGTAACTCAACTGGTGTGGGGCCCCCCCGGGCAGAGGGTGCAGGAGAGAGACACAGAGGGGATAAGAGGAGAGAGAGGCACAGACATGGGCTTTCAAAACAACTGAGACACACACAGACACTGTCTGAAGAGCCAGTGTCTCAGGAAACCATTTCTGGAGGTCATCATCACCCCCCACCACTGCTTCCAATGTCTACCCCACTCGGTCAACAAAAACGTCCCCTCATCGGATGGGCCCTCTAAGATGCCCTCAGACCCTTTGTCCCCTGTCCTTGGGTCTTCTGAAAGCTCCCAGGAAGATCTTCTTCATGAGACCTGAGTCTTTTCCGCTCTTGCCCAGATCCCAGTGATAGGAAACACCCTGTGAGAGGGCTGAGCATGCGTGAGGTGACGGAGGATCTGGCCGGGGAATGGAGGCAGGGGCAGGCTGGCATTACAGCTTCTTACCCTTCTGCTGTAGGGCCAGCTGGCGCTTGGTCTCAATGTCCTGCAGCGTGGCTGCCAGGTTGCGAGGAAGGCTGCTGGTGCCATTCTGGGAGAGCAGGGCACTCTGGGGGTGGGGGGAGAATGTAGGAGCGCTAGTATTGGGGCCCAGCAGACGCCACCCCCACCCTACGGTCTGCATGAATAGCCTCAGCCTCTGCCCAACATGGCTGTCTCCATCCCCAACACCACACATGTCCTCAGACCTTTGGTGATGGACTACGGCCCAGGGTAGCCACGCTGAGCTGTGACGAGGATGACGAGGAGCCTGAGGAGGAGGGGAGAGGGCCACTGCGGGTCCGGGGCAGAGGGCTGGTGGCCTCGCCATCCATCTTGGAGCGGTAAACCTGGAAGGGAAAGAAACTGCCCAGTGATCATCCAGCTTCCCACTGGCTGCCACTTCACAGCTCCTGGATCAGCTGGGATCCAAGGTCCTACCCCAGCCCAGGGCCTCTGGGACCTCCTGGCTCCAGCAGTCAACAAGGCTGAGTCTCCTAAGCCAGGCCAGTGGGCAGACGCTACTGGCAATTGTCCAGCCTCCTTCCCAGGCCCTTCCTCCCGGAGCTAATCTCCAGCCCAGTCCTGGATCCGAGGAAGGACCTATAAACTGACCCATGCAGAAGTCAGCGTCTGCCGGACAGAGCTGGGCAGGAGACTAAGCGGAGGCCATGAACAGGCTGTGTGGCCTTGAGCCACACACCTCCCCGCCCTACACCTGGGCTTTCTCATCTGCAAAGGAAAGGGCAGAGCTGGACTGAGTAACAGCCAAACTGCCCGACCGTGCTGACATGCGGCGAATCTGGTCTTTGGAGTCAGGAGCGCCGGGTCTCCATACTGCTTCCTAGCTGAGTGGCTTGGGTAAGATCACTTTGTTTCCCCCTATGCCTCAGCCTTTGATCTATACAATGAGTGCTAACACTATCTACCTCAAAGGCCTGTGTGTGTGTGTGTGGGGGGGGGGGGATTCAATGCATCAAAAGTTGTCAAAGTCTCCAGCCAGCTGGGCATCCGATAGAGGGACCACATGTGTTACATGAATCAGAGCCTCCCGAAGGGACCACAAGGTGTTAGCTGAAGTCACAGCCTCAAGTACAGCTCCTTCACTGAAGAGTGAGTTTTGGAGGTGGAATTACGGGCTCGACGGCACGTCAGCGGAGCAAAATTGGGTGGAAGACTACCCAAGCGCCCTTGCCTCCCACGGTCAGCACAGTGCTGGAAGACTCAGACAGGACAGTGGTCACACAGGTAACTTTCTACGGCTGTCACTTCCGCGAACCTCTATTGCTCTTTTCTGCCTCCACGCGTCACCCCTGAGGAGACCAGGAGAACGAAACACCAGCCGTTCCCGTGGGTCACACTAGTCCCACCTGCAGCAGGCCCAGGGGCATGTCAACCCCCCCCCACCTCCACCCCCCCCCCCCCCCGTTCCAAGTGAACAACTCTGGAGAAAACTCCCTTCCAATGGTCAGTCAATCCCGATACCCTTGGACTCAGGGGCTGGACGGCCCAGCCCCCCAGCTTCCCAAAGTATCAGGATGGCAAGATGGCTGCCCAGGAAAAGACCCTTGCTGCCCTCTCCGGGCTTACGGGCCCCTCCTTGCCCTGCTGGGTAACCCCATGACCCAAGGTACGCATTGTGCCCGAAGGACCGGCAGCAGGTGCTCAGAGCGGCCAGGAACAGGACCTGGGGAAGACAGGCGGTGACGGTTACCTGCAGCTGACGGGAAGCTTTGACAGGCAGAGGCGGGGGAGAGGAGCGAGGGGAGGCTGCGGCGGCGGCGGCAGTGGCCAGGCCAGTCCCCAGCCCGGCCATCAGCTCCTGGTACCACCGCTCTAAGTCTACAGCGGGGAGCAGCAGCTTCTCCATCTGGAGGGGCGGGGGGAAGGCGAGGATGGAGAGGAAGGGCCAAGACAGGAGGGGAGCGACGGGAAGAAGAAAAGGGAGGAGGAAAGGTAGAGAGGGAGGCCATGCCAGGGGAATGGGAAGGAAGGTGTGAGGGAGGGAGGAAGGACGGGGGGAGAGCAGAAGGAGAAGGAAGAGAAAAACAGTGAGACAACAGCCGCGCTAACTGTGCTAAGAGCAAAGAGAAACAGTCAGGGCCCAAGTTCCAGAGCACGGACCGGAGCGATGCCAGCAGCCGGGCAGCCGGCACCTGCAGGCGTCGGGCACGGCCCTAGGCCCTCTGCTGGCGTCAAACGCAGAAGCCAGTGAGCAGGGGTAACACACACAGTCACACCAGCCGTGGAACGGGGGCGGCAAGGACACACAGACCACCAACCTTAGATGAAGGCGTGACGGAAGCGAAGGAAGAGAAGGGCAGCGTGGGAGGAAGACGGGTGATGGGAACCAGGTCCTGGGAGGCAGAAGCCCAGGAAGACAGGCCTGGCGAAGGGGTTGGGGGCATGGGTGAGGTGCCCCACATCGCTTTTAGCTGCTCAAGCGTCACGTACTTGAGAGGCGGCCAGCCACAGGAGGGAATACAAAAGGTTAATGGGAGTAGAACCCAAGACAGCGGCCCTGACCACTGGGGAAGGGGGACGGCGGAAATATAGAAAGAGACCGACCCTGGGAGAGCGCCAGCATCCTCTCAGCAAAGTCTCTCCTTGGAGACCAGGAGACAGGGTGTGTCCCTCCCAGGCCACTAAGGTGCTGAGGAGAGCTCCCAAGGTCCCCATGGAAGAAAGTGAACCGCGCTCCACCCTCGATGCCAAAGCTCAAGACCCTGCCTGCCCCTGACCCCCACCCAGGCTGAGAGGTCACGGAGGCCCTTGGGCACAGGTGGGCACACTCTGTGGCTGGTACCTCGCTGCCAGGCAGGGACGGGGGGAGCCTGCTGGGGCAGGTAGCAGAAGCAGAGGGGTCCAAGCGAGGGCACAGCTGGAGAACCTCAGCCAGGCTCACATACTCCTAGGGCGCCCAGGGTGGGGGAGAAAGATGATGTTAACAGGTTCAGCCAAGCATTCATCACCCCACACGTCATGCCAGGCTCGAGTCATCACTTCACGTCGGTGCAGAATCCACAGGGGGACAGGGCCCTCGGTATCTGACTGTGGGGAAAGTGGGCATGAAAGGGCAGGCAGAACCTACCGTGAAAGGCTCCGCTCGACCTCTACTTTGGAGACGAGCATTGCAATTTAGCTGCTGCCCCAAGGAAAACCAACACATCCATCTATGGATTGGCCCTGGGCTGAGAGCAGGTGAGGATGCCCAGAGAAGGCCTTCCAAAAGCCCAACGAAAAGCAGGGCCTAGCTCCGACCGCCCCGTCCGCCTCTATCACACTGGGCATCCCCAGTTGGGCACACGCATGCAGCACTAATCATGGCACTGCCCAGGAAGAGGATCGGTCCCCAAGGGTCGATCATCAGAACAGGGGAGTGGAGATACCACTAGGGCTTGAGCAAGACAAGCTCTGAGAAACAGGCCTGACATTAGCCGACAGCAACTTCTGACCCAGCAGGAAAACGGGCTGGGTAAGTACTTGGGAAGGTGTCAGCCCGCTTCACTGGAGGCTGGTGGACCGGGACTATGATACTCCGTCACCTGTCCTCAAGCCCTGAGATTATCTGGGTGCTGGCCACCCACAGGAAGCTTCACCTAAGCACAGGATCCTTAGGCTGCCTATCCAGGGGGTCCCATCTAGCCCCAGAGTCAGACTATCTTCTGGGGTCAAAGAAGAGGAAGATGAGCCAGAGAATTCAGTGTGTTGTGAACAACCGGGAACGACATGCAGACTGCATGCGACTTAAAACGCAAATTAGCGCTATTGTCTCTCGCATGGGCCAGACACTCCGTGCACGGAACGAAGGTACGCTCTCACAGACTCTCAGACTGCCAGCCAAAGGATATGCCACATGCCCTTCAGCCCTCCCTGGGAAGATCGGGAGGCAGGCGTTTGGGGGGCAGGCAGACAGGCAGAGGGCAAAGCAGAGCAGGCAGTCAGCTGCGGTTACCTCGTGTGCTTTGGGACAGAGCTGAGTGGAAGCAGGAGGGGTTAAGGGAACAGAGGAGGCCCCAGCCTGAGAAGACCTTGGGGACGGGCCCAGAGCCTTGTTCTCCAGCCCCATCTCTGAGGACTCGGAGATGAGAAGCTGAGCCTACAAGAGGATATACATGGTGAGAGAAGCCTCACCCGAACCCTCAGCTCAACCCCCTGCCCCAGACCTAAGCTGTTTGGGCAACAAGACAGAGAAGAAGAGGGAAGAAATATCAGGAAACCAGTCACGTCCTGACTGGACTTCGCACACCAGATGTGAAGATTTAGGAAAGAACCATTCAACTCAAGGCCCACTTCCAGGCCGAAAGCCTAGATTCAGACAGAAGCCCAAGAGGCCCAGGGTAAGGACCCCTGCGTCCCTGTATTCCTCTTCAAGGGAGGTCCACCCAGTCCTGAACCTTTCTAAATTCTCAGCTCTCCACCATCACCACCACGCCTCCTAGGGCCCCAGGGCCTCTCGTAAATACTCAGCCACCCAAAAGTGTGAGGTGCTCAAGGCAACTAGAGGCCTGTGGCTGTGGAGAGCCAAAGGTCAGCCCTCAACCACCCAGGAGGAAGGCGGCACACCTTGCTCCAGAGCCTCTCAGATCCCCCAGCCTAAAGCTGGGGCTAACCCAGCCAGGTTACCTCTTTGAGGGTCGAGGTGGTCTTTGGAAAAGGCCTGCCGCCCGTGAGCGAATGATATCTCCTCTCGAGCGCCGTCAATTTCTCTTTCTCCTGGAGGCCAGAACGGCAGGGTCAGAGCCACAGGAGCAAGAGAGGGGATCCCCCCCCCCCCGCCCCGCTCCTGTGCTGGCAATCCCACCCCAGCTTTCTCTCCCTCGACCACCCCGTGTCTCTCTCGGGACCCAAGGCCAGATACCTTTTGCAGAAGCTGCAGGGCGGCATTCTTGTCCCGGGCCAGACGCTCTGACTCCTGCACTGCTTGGGCCCGGATCTGGCCAGCCTGACTGTCCAGTACAGCCAGGCGCTCCTGAGGAAACGGGATGCAATCAGGCCCTGGAGGGACATAACTCAGCCCAAAGCTTGGCTGATTCTCCTGTCCAAAGACCCAGGACTCTGTGAAGGCAACATCACACTCTCCTGCTTGGCCTCCACTCACCCCGGAAGAATTCTGGCTAAAGGGGTCAGCTCCTTCTCTTGTTCCCTCCTCCCCCACCCAGTGACCCTTGTGTCCTCAGGCACATTAGCCAGAGACCAGTCCTCTCGTCTAATCCCTCATCCCACAGCCAACGGTTCCCAAAGCCTGGTGACACCGAACAGTTAGACCTCTGCCCATGCCCACCCCACCCCCTACCCAACACACACACATCATCCCTGGAATCCAGGCTCTCCACTTCCTGCTGGGCTTTGCTCTCTCTCTCTCAATCTTTAGCTCCACTCTACATTTCTCCACAACATCTTCCTAAAACAGCCTTTGAATCTTGTTTGCTCCTCTGAATTTCCTCACCATCCTAAAAAGAACACTTTTTTAAACACCGTATTACTTAAGTAATTTCGTTTGCTTGACTTTGGTTTTTTGGTCTTGCTGTATAATCCAAACCGGCCTTAAATCCACTAGATAATCCAGGCTTGCTTTAACACACTCTGTAAGTCCAGACTGGCCTTCAACAGACTTTGGAGTCTAGGCAAGTCTTCAACTCACGGCAATCCCCTTGCCTCAGCCCTCTGAGATCTGAACCGTCATGCCCCACCTTTTCCTTTGGATTTGAGATGAGGTCTCCTTGGGCTGGACTTGAACTCCTGGACTCAGGCAGTCTTCTGCCTCAGCCACCAGAGACACTGAGACACATCCTTAGAACTCCAGTGTGGACCACAACACTGGCTCTTCAGGAACTTTTAAAAAAACTCAACAAGTCGGGGCTGGAGAGATGGCTCAGGGGTTAAGGGCACTGGCTGCCCTTCCAGAGGACCCAGGTTCATTTCCCAGCATCCATACAGCAGCTCACAACTGCCTGTAACTCCAGTCCCAGGGGAGCCAACACAGGCACGGTATTCACACACACAGGAAGGCAGAACATTCAGGTAAAATAAAAACAAACAAAAAAGAGCAAGGCCGGATCACCCATCTCCTCAAAACCTTTCAGTGGCTCTTTACCACCCACAGAGCAGAACACAAACTCCTGACCCCCGCACTGGAGGGCTGGCTCTCAGGACTGGTGCCCCGCCTGCTTGTCCCTCCATACACGTGGCTCCACCAAGCTGTACTCTAAGCTGTACCTCTGTAGACTCATCTGTCACCCTCTCGGCCCAGGAGGGCCATTCCAAGTCTTTCCCACTATCCTGAGGCTCCTCCTCCAAGGCCAGGCTGAATGCTGCCTCCTCTCCAGAGCCGTCCGTCCTCGGCTGCTAGTCCATTTCCCTGTTCCTGCCTATGCATTCACATTAGTCTAGATCCATCCACCTTGTCTTACTGTGATCCGTGACTGCGTCTCCACCACCACCTCCACCCCCTCTGTAAGATCAGAGGCAGGACCAGGGTCATGTCTGTCTCCACAACCCCACAGGGCTTACCCCAGCGCCTGGCTCAACAACCATGTGATAAAAGAAAATGAAAATATTTTGAGAGGAAAAGATGAGAGCTAGGCAAAATATGTCCAAAAATTAATCTTGGACAGTCTCAAACCACCACTCTTCGGAGCAGCACACGGGAGGGGAGGCACGAAGAAGGCAGCTATCCTAAACTCGCAGTCAGCCCACGCAAAAACCGGAAACATTAGACAGGAACTCTCGCAGCTCCAGCCGCCACGGATTCGGAACGGAGGAGGACTGGGGTGCGGCTGGGTGTCTTTTCATCTGTTACTTCATCTAACCTTAGGAAGCAGGTGCCTTTATGCCCCGTTTTAGAGATGAGAACACGGACGTGTTTAGAAGTTAGAATCTCTTGGGTAGTTAGTGGTAGACTCAGGACTAGAACCAGACCTGTAGGATTCCAGGACCAGCTTTCCCAACCACTCTCAACCACAGTGGACGGATACAATAGCTCTCCAGGGAGGACAGAGCCTGAAGGGACTCCGGAGATACAAGGGAAAGCTCAGAGAAGGGAGTATAGGAAAGAATGTCATAACACACACACACACACACACACACACACACACACACACACCCAGGTCCTAGGCTGGCCACAAAGAGGAAAGACACAGTCCCTGAGGCTGAGTCCCTCCCAGACCTCCAGTGAGTGGACCAGCTGAGTCCCTCCATGCATGCCTGCCTGCCTGCCTGCCTTCTCTCCAGGTGAAGAGGGAGAACATCGAAGAGCCAACCCAGACCACAGCAGCACAGCAGAAACGCCTTGGGCCTTGAAACCTAGCGGGCTTGGGCTCTCACTCTGACTCAGGAAGTTTATACACTGAAGGCTCTGTGCAAACCGGTTACTCATCTATAAACGAGGCAGAGTGCCCACCTTATGAGATACCCTAAGAACAGCACAAGAAAACCCAAGGGAAGGTCCTAGAAGGGTGTCTGGCACATGAGCTTGGAAAACGTTAGTTTTCTTCCTTTCTTAGATCAGGACAAGAGGCGCACTTTAAGAATGTATTTATTTTATGCGTATAAGTGTGCCTGAGTGTACGTCTGTGTACCATGTAGGTACAGGAACTGGAGAAGGTCAGAAAAGGTGTTGGATCCCCTGGAACTGGGGTTAGAGATGATTATAAACCACTATGCGGGTGATGGGAATCGAATGGGTCCCTTGGAATACTCTTCAATACTGAGCCATCTCTCCAGTCCCCCCAATAGATGCATTTTTAGGCAGAACAGCTCAGGGAGGGGAACAAGGGATCTGGGCCTATGACATTCAGTCGTCCCCCCCCTACCACCAAACCCGGGCTGGCCGACAAGCCCCCGTCTCGCCACACCTGAACTCTACCCCCTAGACCTCACTGTCCTCGCCTCCCATACTCAGTGTAGCCAGGAAACTGCACATGACCATTGTATGGGCCTCTGACACGGGAATCATAGACTTGGCCATCACGTAGGCCATCCTCCCTAACCCTCTCCTGCCCCATCCATCTGTCGCTGTCTACACTCGGTGTGGCTGAGACCAGCACAGGACCACAGCTTTAGCCACCAGAGGTGACCAGAGACAGTGCCCCATCTTCTCACTTTGTGTAGTCATGCCTGAGCTGGACCAAAGCAGGAGATTCCTACTGTCAGGTAGACAAGCCAGCATCCAGACCTTGGGTCTCTGTGCATCCCAGCACTTCCAACAGCTCCAGAAAGGCAGGGGCAGGGATGGAGGTATAGCTGAATGGCAGAATATGGGCTTGGCATACAGAAGGCCCTGGGCTCAAGCGCGACATTCAAGATGACATCCAAGGGTAGTCAAGACACCTCAGCCAGTTTCCTCCTCCATCTCCATCTCTCCTTGACTGGCCAAGCCACTGCCAGCTCCCCATGTGAGCCAATCCCACTTTCCTTTGAGAAACTGGAGAGCCACGGCTCAGTACTACTGGCTATTCTTGCCGAGCCCTGTTCACCTTCACACTGCCTTTACCTATGAATTTCACACCAGCCCTACAGTTCCCATTTTTACTGACAATCACTAGGAAAAGACACACAAAAGGCTGTCGTCTGTGTCGTTAACCTTCACAAAGTCACAGGCTGCGGGGCTCAACCCCAGGTCCCTAGCCTCCATCGGTCACCGGGGCTGTGGGGGAGTGAGCAGCGCACACCTTCCTCTTGGTCACGCTGCGCAGCAGCTCAGCCTTGCTCCGCAGCAGCCCCTGGCCGGCCAGCTCCCGCTCCTCCTCCGCGCGACTCTCCCGCTCCAGCTGCTGGAACTCCAGGTCCTCAAAGAGCTTTGTCTCCGTCTCCAGAGCGTCTGCCTCCTTCAACGACAGCGACACCCGGGGTTGGGTGGGGGTGCTCTCAAAGCCACTCTGGGCCAGGCCACAGAGCCATGAGTTCATGGGGGCTGGACCCGGGGAAACTGGGGAAGAAACCGGCCCCACCGCCCAAACTCCCTCTGCTCGGTTGGCGGAGCCCTTTTCGTGGACATCGCGGTCTGGAGCGCTGATCCCCACCCAACCTTGCCGGTCCCCTTTCCAAGCCACTGCACCGACCCTAGTGTCCGGCAGGTACTGCAGGGGCCAGGTGGTCCCGTCCCACCGCTCTCCTGTCTTCGGTCTGGGCGGTGGCCCACGGGGGCCAGGGGGAGGGGGCTGGTGGAACTGACCCTTCTCAGCTGCTCCTGTAACTGTTCCCGCACAGACTCGGGGCAGTTATCGAGCTGCGTCTGGAGCTCGGCGTAGAGCGCCTGGCGGGCCTCCAGGTGCCTCCGTCCCGCGGCCAGCTCCGCCCTCTCCTGGTCGGCGGGAGGGGAGGGAGGCGGGGCACAGGGGAGAGAGAACACACACTCCTCAACTCCGGCCCGGCGCGGGGGGGGGGGGGCGCAGGGGGGGACACCCGGAGTGGGGGGCAAGCACCGAGACAGAAGACAGCAGGAGAGGAAGGAGGGCACGTGGGAGAGGAGGCGTGGAGCAGAGGTGTGAGACGGGACTCAGGCCGGGGGGTGGGACGGGGGACGGGGGGACGGGAGGGGGACGGTGTAACAAAGGCAGAGGTGTGGGGGCAGGGTGGAAATGTTGGTCCCTTTAGAAACTAGTTTAGGTAGGTCCTAGGACGGGACCTTCCGTTTCCGCTCCAAACCAGAGTCAAAGCTGGTGCGTCGTGGCAAGAACTGAGCCTCGAGCTCTGCCACCGTCCCGAGACCAAAATTTAACCCTGGGGAAAATGGGAGTGGTGGGAAGAGTTAAATCCAGGAGTTGAGGGTGCAGGGGGAGCTGAGGATAGCAGAGCTACAGCGGTGCGGCAAGGGGACCCCAGCCCAACCCCCACGGCCTCCCTCCCCTCCTGCCCAGGGTGGGGGTGGGGTGCCAGCAAAGCAGGCTGAACTTCAGTAGGGATGAGGGTTGCAATTAGTTCGGCCCGTTGCCATGGTAATAGGAGCCCCAGGAGTGGATACAGGGAGGAGGTGGATGGCTCTGTCTGGGGCGAGATGACACCTCTGAGGGCGGAAAGGGGGACTAGGGGAGGAGATGGTGAGTCACCCCTCCGAAGGACAGGCAGAGGAGAAACTGTGATTACTGATTCCAAAGCCAGAGTGGGGCCATGGGCTGGAAAGCTGGGAGGGAGATCATGAGAACCTTCTCACCACCACCATCACCGTCACCACCTCCAACACCTGGACCAACCAGAGGGGAGGCCAAGTCCAGGCCTCTGAGCAATCTCGGTTAAGTGAGGCTAGCCAGGTTGCTTGTGGAATGCCTCACCTCTAAGGAATATAGTCCCATGCTGCAACTGCCCAGCTCACCTACCCACCTACCCAGAGGGAAGGCCTTGATCAGGCCAGGCCCTGAGGTCCAGACACCACTGCCTTTGAATTATCCTGTGTTCTAGGAGGCCTCCAGGAGGAAAGGAGGGAAGGGACCGTCTAGATTCAGCAAGGATGGGTAGCCACTCAGTGGGCGGAAAGGCCCTGTCCAAGCCCTCCAAGGCTGTGCCCACATCTGGACCTCCATATCACTCAGCTCCAAAGGGCGAGGCAGGAAAGACACACTCCAACCCCTGCCCTTCAACATTCTGGAGGCAGCAGCCCAGGCCTTTCCAGTAGGAGGTGCTGTCTGGGCAGAACAATTCTTGGACCATGCACACCTTTCCCCAACACACACACACACACACACACACACACACACACTCACACACACACACACACACACACACACACACACACACCCTTCCTCATACCTCTCCTGCCAATGATCCACTAAGCAAAATTTAGCTGTGCCTTCCTGCCAGTTCCTTTCTGATCATGGGGTCCCACACCAAGAAAAGAAGGAGGCAACATTAGAAGGGAGAGGCCAGGGGCACAAAGGCACCCATGGAGTTAGTAAAGCTGGCATGACCCAGCCCTGCCTGGGTGGCCTGGCAGTTAGGGGCATGCGGAGAGCCCAGGACAGTGATTAGAAGGGGCGTTAGTGCAGGCCTGGTCGGCAAGCATGGGGTTAATTTGGCACAGAATCTCGGAGTGTGGTTTTGGGGGCCAGAGCCAAAGCTCCATTTAAAAAAAAAAAAGAGGAGGTGGGGAGGCATTGAATTAAGATTCTCAAAATTGAGAAAAAGAGGAAGATAACTTTCAAAAAAAAATAATAATAATCCAGAAGGAAAATTAAACTTCTTAGAAAAATACTGTCAAATCCAGAAATAGATGAACCCTCTCCACTTCAGAGCTTTTGGCACGCTGTTGGGCGTCTTGGACATGGCTGGCACAACCCCCGTGGGACGCAGCAGCCCCTGAAGACGGGCACGGAATCTGAAAGGGGCAGGAGCTGGGACTATCTGGGACGGGAGGCTGCAGACCCTGATGACAGGAAACAGAGACCTGTGGGCCATCTCCCAAAGACCACATCCTAAGCACCTGAGGCATGCTCGAGGGAGGGCTTCTCCTCCTGGTGGGTCCCAAACCTGAATCATGCCCCCCACCCCAGCGGCACCAGTCCTTCGGGCTGTGCCCACTGCCCAAGAAAGGGCTTTTAGCACTTGCTAGAAGAACCGCGCAGGCTCCAGAATGGCAGGCACCCAGGCAACCAGAGGTAGCACAGAGATCCAGATAAATGAGACCCCAAACACCAGCCCAGCCCCTGGCAGTACCATCCAAGCTTGTACCTTCCAGAGAGAAGAACCCCTCATCCCTGGAGGGTTACAGAGACCATCTGGTGAGCAGGATGGATGTGGAAGGATGCACAGAGACCATGTGATGTGCAGGTTGGATGTGGAGGGATGTACAGAGACCATGTGGTGTGCAGGATGGATGTGGAAGGATGCACAGAGACCATGTGGTGTGCAGGTTGGATGTGGAGGGATGTACAGAGACCATGTGGTGTGCAGGATGGATGTGGAGGGATGTACAGCCCTAGGAAAAGCATTTCTCGTACTCTTCTGGGCCACTGGTGGTCAGGTATGGGTTACCTTGTCCCTCTCCTTCTGGATGCCCGTCTCCAAGGCCACCAACTTCTCCTGCAGCTGGTCCATCGCCCTCTGTTCTTTCTGCAGCAATGTTCTCTCTGCCTCCCTCTCCCCCTGCAGCAACGCCCTCTCCATTTCAGCCTAGACAGACACCAGGACCCTCATCAAGACAGGGAACATGGGGTGGGGTCCCCCCACAGGGCCTGCACACATCCCGGCCGGCTCACCTCTCGGGCTGCCTCCTGCAGCTGCTGCTCCAGCTCCTTGACTCGGACCTTCAGCTGCTCTACTCGCCCCAGCACCTGAGCCCTCTCCTCTTCCACGGCCAGCACCTCTCCCTGGAGCTTCCCGCTCGGAGCATCTTCATGCTGGAGGGGAGAGGGCCACCCTTGGAGGAAGTCTAGAGCCTTCCAGGGTCAGGCAGACTAAGAGGGTGGATCGCACATTCCTCAAACAACTTGAAAAGGGTAACGAGTCTAAAACAGGAGACCACTTTCCTCCCAGCCAGGAAGCTCAGCTATAGGGAAAACATTTACCGGAGTGCCTGAGCTGGGTGGGGCCCCCAAGAAAAACAGGCCATAAAGCACATTTATAGCTTGGGAAAGTCATGGTCACCTCCCTTTTCCTCCTCGCTCCCAGTTGCTCACCTCTGGTCTCAATCAAACCTTGATCCTTTCTCACTCTCCCTCCTCACCGGGCCCTAGCATTCCCATCAGCCCCTGGTCCCGCCCCCCAGCCCCCTAACCTCCTGCTGGGTGCTCTCTGTGCTACTGCACTCTTCTTTGAGATTTTCTTCATCAGAGCGTTCCATGCTCTCCCACAGGCGCTGGGAGGCAGCTCCGGACTCCTCACCGCTCCTTCCAGAGACCACCGTGGCTCCTGTCAAGCCTCTGGAGGGCCTCCGGCCTGCCAATGCCAGTGCTGCGGTGGCCTCTCCAATACTGGGCAGTTCCCCAGATTCGGGGCCCCCGTCAGCCCGGCTGTACTCGGCACACAGGTTCAGGATGGTCTCCAGGCGTTGGCGTTCCTAGGGACAATGGACGGGCAGAGCATGAGGAGCAGAAGTCTGAGACCCAGCGTGGCCCGAGTCGGGGTGTGCTGAACACCAGGGATTCTGGGCCCAGCATCGTGAGGACAGCCTCCACCTCAGGATCTGTGGGAAGGACAAGTGTAGTGTCGCACACCTTTAATCCCAGCACTCTGGAGGGCAGAGACTGCTGGCACATCTCAGAATCTGAGGCCAGCCTGGTCTACATAGTGAGATTCAGGCCAGCCAGCCAAAGACTAGTGAGACACTAACTAAACAAAAATAAAGAAATGAAAAATTCAGCCGGGCAATAGTGGCACACACCTTTGATCCCAGCACTCAGGAGGCAGAGGCAGGCAGATCTTCATGAGTTTGAGGACAGTTCTATCTATAGATCTAGTTCCAGAACAGCCAGGGCTACACAATGAAACCCTATCTCAGAAAACCAAAATTAATTAATTAATTAATTAATTAATTAGAAACTCTTGTGGGAGGAGGAGGGAAAGAGGGCCCCTCAAAAGTGGGCAAGAGACCAAGGCAGTTATGCCACCTGTCCATGTGGCTGGTGCGTCCCATCGTCCTGTTTACTTTTCCTTTCCTTCTGCCCTAGGACGGGGCTTCTTCATAGTCACACAAGGACCCATCCAAACGCACACGGGAACACACAGGGGTAGGCAGCCTGAAGACCACGCTGAGACGCGGAGCCATCCGGGTCCTCATGCCAACACAGGTTCATTCACAGGCCCCCTCCCTCCCCACAAGGGCACACTGATCCACCGGTTCTGCTACCCAGGCACACACAGAAGACACTCCATGCGCCCTAGGAGGCACATCAGCATTAACAGGTAGGTACACACAAAGACACCAGCCCTGACCTGCACACGCACCGATAAACACAGTCTGCTGGGTGGGCACCTGCAGACAGACAAGGCCGGAAAGCAGACCACAGGCCACAGGACCTGACAGTCCAGACACAGAGAGAAAAGGCAGCTAGGACGCTGTCGTCCTTCCCTGTCCCACCTCAGCTCCAAGTCACTCGGGCAGCCAACCCTTTGCTCCTTACCGGCAACGTAAGCTAGCCAGGTGTGAGCAAGTACTCTATGGTCTGTCAATCTATTCTCCCACTAAATCCTGACGCAGAAATGGTCACCTCTCGGGTGCCTAGGAAGTGAGGGAACAATGGTAGTCATGTTCCTGGTCTCTATCCTCCTCATCTACATAAATATAAAAACCCCCAGCCTTGACTTTCAAGCCCAGATCCTGACTGAGTTTCTGGGGTCTCTGACATCACATCGCTCGCTCACACCACCTACATTTGAGCCTCAACTTCCCATCCCACAACACTTACCCAGCTTCCTTCCTGCTGCTGGCCAAGTTGTGTGGCAAAAAACCCAGGAACCAAGCCTCAGCACCCAGAAGGCTGGGCCTATGCCTCACCCCCGCCCTAGGACCCAGATAAGCAGCCTGGCTAAGGTAGGAGAGGCAGGGTGCGGGCGGGCGGGCGGGCAGCCTCTGACTTAAAGTGGCAGGTGGGGCAGGTTGGGGCTAGTGGTGAGGTGTGTACCTGTGTGTGGGGATGGGGGTGGGGAGGCTGGGCCCAGCATTGCTATGCCAGGTTCACCGTCCCTCTCAGGACGAAGATCCAGGGTAGCCACAGTACAACAGCAATAAGAAGATGTAACAAGGAAAACGAGGGGTCCTGCCCCCCCACAAGGATGCTGCCCCACACCCTCACTCCAAAAGGACCAGCTGCTTCCCACATTCTCTGGGCAAATGTCCTCCTCAAACCAATTCCAGGGTACCCGTGTCCCCCCAAACCCTGGGCTTCTGCTCTCAAGAGAAGGAAGGGAGAATCCATGTTCTTGTGTGTGGGCTTCGAGCATATAGACAGCAGCCAATACCCCTGGAGTCCTGGAGCTCCCTATGCTATTTGGGGGAATCCCAGCCCTCTCCCAGCTCAGATGCCATCTCTAGGACAGCTGCCCAGAACCACACCCAGACTCGGCAGCACCACATTTATGCACACAGACACATACAATCATCACAGAGGCAGGCCGGGGGCTGCCCACCCTGTTCTCACCTCTTCCTTAGTACCATACTCTTAGAGGACCCACCTGGGCCAGAGTAAGTGGTTCACGCCCACTCAGAGAGGCCAAAGAGAAGCAAGGGGGGGGGGGGCGAGAGCTTTCCTAAAGCACGAGCCCCAGATAAAGGTGCTTTGCCGTGCAAACCTGATGACCTGAGTTTGCATCCTGGGACCCATGGAAAGGTGGAAGAAAAGAAGGACTGTAAAAACTGTCCTCTGGCCACACACTCACCATGCCATGGGCCCCCATCAGCACCCGCACTGGCAATAAATAAATGCTTTAAAACAGGAAGCCGCCAGTTCTGGTGGTGCAGGGGAGTAGGATTTGCTGCAGAAGACAGAGGCAGGAGGATCTGGAGTTCGAGGCCAGCCTGGGACACATATAGCCAGGTGGAGGTGGCGCACGCCTTTAATCCCAGCACTTGGGAGGCAGAGGCAGGTGGATCTCTGTGAGTTGGAGGCCAGCCTGGTCTACAGAGCGAGTTCCAGGACAGCCAGGGCTGTCTCGAAAAACAACAACAAAGATGAATAAGAAAATAAAGAGCCACTGAGGAAGACCGTATCCTCTGACCTCTGGCCTACACACAGACACACCCCTGCAGAGGCATGCACACACACATGCAAAAGTAAGTGAACATGTAAAAAGCCTTAGAGATTTCAAAGAAGGTTCCTCTTCACAGTACCAGGATCGTGAGATCCTGGTCACTTATCCTGAAGGTTTATCCTGAAGCAGCC
This sequence comes from Peromyscus maniculatus bairdii, assembly GCF_049852395.1. Lineage (NCBI taxonomy): Eukaryota > Metazoa > Chordata > Mammalia > Rodentia > Cricetidae > Peromyscus > Peromyscus maniculatus. Next base: position 41,593,874 of record NC_134858.1, read on the forward strand.
CAGGCCCTGTGCACGGCCAGCTGGCCTGCCCCCATCTTGGCAGAGGCACTGCCCTAGGCAGCGGCGGCCTCCCTGGCATCGGCTCACCAGTCTCTCCATCTCCTGTTCCCGGAGCCGCTCTTGGCGCTGCCGACGGTGGTACTCCAAGAGATCGTCCTCGTTGTCACTGATCTCCGTGATGCTGTTTTTCCTCTCCCTTGAGATGGGCACCCGCAAATCCCCACTAGAAAGCTTCCTCTGGGCACGGGGGCTCTGACGAGGTGAAGCCCCAGTGAGGGAGCCCAGGCTATAGGCTGGACTCAGCCTGCCACTGAAGCTCCCTTTGCGAGGCGCCAGGGACTCCCCGAGTGTAGGCGAGGGACTCCGAGTCCTGCGGCCCCGCGCTCCCAGAGTCAGGGAGAAGTCCTCTGGCGAGGTCCCATGGGCTGCCCAGCGCCGGGGTCGGGGACTCTCAGCCACCTCCCTGCTTAGCTTGGGATCTGGGGTAGTCCGGGCGGGCAGTGGGGACAGAGCCCTTCGAGACAGGGATGGACTCAAGGGGGGCAGTTCTCGCATACTGTCCAGGCCTCGCCGGCCCAAGCGGGGACTCTCAGGAGGCTGGAGCGTCCGGGTGGCTGACCCATCTGAAAATGTCCGGCCCACCAGTTGTCGAGAGGGGCTGGTCGTTAACACCCGCTCTGTGCCTGGAGGCTCCCGGAAAGGGCTGGGAGGGCGGTCCTGGAGTGTGCCAATCTTGTTGCGGGGAGCAGGAACTGGAGGCTGGAATTTGGGGCTGCCAGGAATACTGGTGGGCTGGCTGCGGGCACCAGAAGGTGGGTATTCACTCAGGCTGATGGCCACCACGGGCAACTGCCCACCTGGTCGGGGGCTCTCAGTGGTTCTACGGGCCTCCGCCAAGACGGTGGCCGCAGGACTGTCAGTCAGAAGACCCCGGAGACCAGGGCTGGGAGGTCTCTCGTGACCCCCTTTCCTGCCCAGCCGGGGACTTTCAGAGGAGCGGGCTACACTTGGACGAGACTGTGGGGGCTGCAGAGCCAAATGGTAGCTGGAGGAACGGGCAGGCACCAGTGGGGGCACAGAAGGTCCTGGCTCCTGCCCGCTGGGTGAGTGGCTGGCACAGCTTCCACTGCTGGCTGGTGAGGAGAGCGGAGAGAACGCTGGAGAGGTGTTCTCGTAGCTGGAGCCCATGGACATGGCACCGGGGCTGGTTGGAGGGGACAGCAGGTAGCGCCCGCCATTAGCCATCGGTGACAGTGGCGATGTGGCTGCAGGCTTCTTGCCAGCAGCTCCAGGCTCCTCCAGTACCAACGAGTCCATGATTTCCTGCAGGTCCTTCTCAATAGAGCTCACCAGGGAAGTGTGGCTGGCACAGGCTGCCGGCCCTCGGGTTGCTGGCTGCGCCGTGTGGTTCCTGTTCATCAGGCTTTCCGATTCAGCTGAGGGGAAACGCAAAGAGGCCTCAAGCTCTGGTTTTTTTGGCTTTAGGGAGCCACGCACATTGCACAAGCAAGAAAGTACCACCCAGCCTCATCCTAGGGCAGTGGGGCCAGGAGAGCCGCGTTCTGGCACCAGGCTGCTCTGCCACTGACCTGTTCTGCAACCTTAGCCAAGCTCCTGTGCCCCGAGTTTCCCTCCCATAAAGGAAGATGATAGGGAGGACCTTCCTGGCTCTAACACCGAATGACTCAGGACAGAGTCAGCAACAATACCAGGTACTTACTTCTAAGCCTAGCTGTTTCTAACTCACCCCAACAGTACAGTCCTCCTGGCCCTGGTGTCCCCAACTTTCTGTACCTCTCTTTCAGGAAAAGCAAGTGGGCTCACTGAGAAAGAATGCGGACCTACTATGGAGCTGGCCAGAAGTTCCAGGGCTTTTTAGTCTAAGAGGACACGAGAGCCTCCCAATGCGACCGTCAGGGGCTGGGGTCAGGGGCTCCAGGGCTGGATGAGCAGTGAAAGCCGGGCCAGCTTATCCAATCCAGCACAGGAAAGGGATCTGCTAATGGCTGGTTCCTGGAAGCCTGGCTGAGGAGCCTCGGGGTACAGCTTAGTGTCTCCAATGATTCCATTAAACCACACCAGCGAGAGCTGGCTGTGGCCTGGCACTAGCCCTTGTCAACCAACCAGGAGTTTAGACCCAAACAGCTAAAGGAGTGACATGACCAGGCAGGGGTGGGGACCAAGCGAGCAGCCCCCAGGGGACTGAAAGACATAGGAGTAGCAAGTGGAGAAAAAGATAGGTTCTCACGGCTGACTTTGGGTCCTAATTAGTCCGCGCGGTCGCCATGTGTTCCAGTGACCACCTGCCTTTCCCGAAGTCACCAGACTCTATAGGCCACTAACCATCACCCCACCAAGTGAACCTGGCATACATGGTCCCCTGCCACAGCCCCAGCATTGGCCCCCTCTAGTTCCACAGCCATCTGAAGGCCACTGCAGAGCTTAGGGTGGCTTACACACTGCTGGCTTCCCCATCTGCACCCCACCCCACCCCAGGCAGCTGGCTGAGGGGCCTGTGTGGATTCCTAGAACAATCACCAATTCTCCTCTGAGGATCAATAATTCACACACAAGCTGCAGCTGCTCTCTGAGTCATCGGGAGGTTGGCATGGCATGGCCTGAGGGCTAAGTAGTGCCGCCATCGGGCATGATCACCAGCAGGTGGGACCCAGAGGCCACTAAGGATTCATCATCATATCCAGGTCCCCTTGAATGACGCACTCTGGTGATAGCACAAGAGGGCCAGAGTCCCAGACACTGAGTGGCATCTTCCAAGGCAGCAGGGTTCCAGGCTAACAGAATCTTATATATTAGGCACATAACTTCCCAGCTTGAGCCAAGCAGCACTGCCTTGGCTCTTTTCCAGTGACCCTATGGCCTAGCATTCTCCACCAGTCCGTGGCAGGTGGCAGTGAGCCCAGACCATTGGTATTGTCCTGCCCTAACCCTCCAAGAGTAGTTGGAATGGGCAAGGATACATGTCCAAGGGGTGCCACTTACCCAGCCTCGTGTCCCAGCTGGATACTTACCAGAGCCAGGGTTGTAGGAGGGCCCTGGGGCCCGGCCCCCTGTTGGAATCATACTCTTCATCCACTTGGCTTCAGCGGGGTGGTTAAAGCGCAGGAAGGTGGACTGACCCAGACACAACATGCAGCCTGCAGAGAAAGCAATCACTTAGAAGCCACCCCAGCCACAACGCTAACACGCTTACCCTCAGCTCCCGAGAGCCAACCCTGCCTATACTCACACTGTCCGTACAACGCATATCTGACCTGCCTCTCCCTGCGATGGAACCCACTGACGAACTCCACAGCAAATGTCAGAGTAGGAAAGATCACTGGCAGATAAGTTCCCAAAATCAGAGTCCTCCCGCTAGCTCCTCACTAGCTACGACATCTTCAGGTGACGCCACTCCACCTCCAAGCTAGTTCTCTCATAAAAACGGGACACTTGATACTACAGAGCTCCCAGAGTTACTAAGACTGTACATGTGAAAATTCTCTAGAAGGAGAAAAAGGTTTTCAGAAAAAAATGAACACTCAGGAGCTGGAAAGATGGCTAGTGGGTCAAGAGCACTTGCTGTTCCTGCGGAAGACTGGGATTTGGTTCCCAGCATCTACAAGGTAGCTCAAAACCAACTGGTAACTCCAGTTCCAAGGGCTGTGATACCTTCTTCTGAGGTCTGAGGGCACCAGGCATACATGTGGTACCCTTACACACGGGCAAGCAAAACACTCCACATAAAATAAATAAATCAAAGAAAGAAAGAAAGAAAGAAAGAAAGAAAGAAAGAAAGAAAGAAAGAAAGAAAGAAAGAAAGAAAGAAAGAAAGAAAGAACAATCAACACCGATGTGTCCCTGTGATCTGTTGAACTGCCCCTTAGGTAAAGGGCTTAGTCTGAGAGGCAGCATCTTCCAGAGTCACACACACACACACACACACACACACACACACACACACACACACACACACACACGGTGACAAGTAAAACACCACAGATCAGTCAGGTGCCCTGGCGGGGCTCAGAATTTACTCCGATCCCTTCCTATGCTGTGACTTCAGGAGGGCTACCACCCTCTCTGAGCATCTAGAGAGCGAGCTCTTCACTTTTTTGGACAAAGCATCCCTGGCTGTCTCTTGGTCTGCCGCAGAATCTAGCCAGTTTTATGCCACTGGGCTCAGCTTGAGCCAAACACATTCCCAGGCAAGAGACACAAGCCCAGTCCTGCCCAGGAAGTACGAGTGCATAGAAGGAGGTGGGTATGTGGGAGCCAGAAAACGTAGCCAGGGGCTCAGGAGTGTGCACAGCAGCAGGTGTGCCCACAAGCGCCTAAGCCTGGCTGGCAGGATTCCTCCTCCTGGCCATGCCAGGTGTTTCCAGGCTCCTGCAGAAGACACTGCACTGGAAGGTGCCAGAGCCCCAGGGCTCTCTACGACCTAGCCTTCCAATTTGTCCACACTCCCGGCCCCAACCTCCTGGCTACCCAATCTGGTGCTACTCAGAGCCCCATGCTTCGCGCCAGTCCGGGCTAAGACTGGCAGGGAAGCCTGCATTCCAGGACGTTGAGGCAGTTCAGCTCAGGGAAGGCTGCAAGGGCAAGGGACATCCCAGGCCAAATGGGTACTTTGACAGGACCCCCACACACACTGAGCTCAGAGGCCTGATCCTGAGACCCTGGACACTGAGGGGCTGACAGTCTAAGACGCCCACCCACAGCAGAAAACTATAGGGGACAAAGCCACCCACTACTTTGGCACACCCACAGGCCCTCCCAGGCAGACGGCACCATCAGTTCTAAAGGCTGATGGGTGGTTGAGAGAGCAGGGAAAGCCTGGCCTGCCAAGCCACCAATCAGAGGAGCTAATCCCATAGTAATCATAACTGGCATAAATAATAGTCACCCAAGCCATCCACCTAATTACAACTACAGCTGTTTCAGAGAAAGCCAGCCGCCCCCTCCCCTTTCAGGCAAATATTTAACAGTCTAATTAATGATGAGTTTTAAGGGTAGACAGGGTCACTCAACTCCAGGGGGATGGGGGCAAGGGGCTGCGGCTGACCACACAGTCCAAACTGGGCAGCAGGTGGGGAGGATAGGCGGAGTCTATCCAAATAGTGCCAGAGCCACCCAAGGAGCACTGGGTAGCTAGGGACCCTCTACCCTGGCACCTACAGCCTGGAGTCACTGCGCTGCCCTGCCCCCCACAGGGGGTGTGGCCATGTTGCTCCGGGCTATAAATAGTGGTGCCAGGCACTGGCGCTGTATTAATAGAGTGGGCAGGAGGGCAGCGGAACAGAGACCAGAGGAGCTCTGGCCCAAATTAACTTACTATTTGTACTCAGGGGCCCCAGGCATTGCTCCAACCCTGGCACCTCCTGCCCCCAGCGACCTGAATAGTCCGTCGATGTTAGGAAGCCCCTGTCTGCTCAGACTCCACATCCCCAGGACTAGCTCTCTCCAGAATCCCAGGAAACCCTGGTCATCCAACCCGAGTCAAAGTCCCTGCTTTGTCCTCCCTGCCTAGAAGGACTCAGGGTCCAGCGGTGTACAGGTGGGTGGAGGAGCTGCACATCTGGAGGGAAGACACTAGGCAAAGGAGAGGGTGGATCCTGTTTGCGAGATGCAGAAGGGAAACACCCCACGCCGACTCACACACCGACACTCAGAAACCATACAGGCTCACGGCCATATGGGCAGACATGCTGCACACTCGGAGCGACAGCCACTGCCCGGCTGGCCACACAAATAGAATGGACTGGCCAAAGGGAAGTTGGGTGATGGGAGAGAGACCGTGGCTCTTCCCATCGGAGACTCTTTTAGTCATAGCACAGGGTCCCTCAACCTAAGCAGGACCCCTCAACAGGCTCCGGAGGCGGGTCCCATGGAGCAGACTGCTTCCCCGGTGGTGGGGAAGATGGGGTCTGCACAGCCACTCAGTAACTCAGACCCCCACTCAAAGGCGTTCTGAGCACAACCACCCGTCAGATTCACAGCCTCAGGCTCCCAAAGAGGGGCGAGGACCCCATTCTCTTCCTTGCGTCCCCCCTTCCCAGGACGCCCCTCCCAGCCGGAGCGTCTACGCCCGGTTGCCTGGGGCAGTGGCTGGCCGGGCTGAGGACTCACCGCTGAACCCGGACCTCCAGACCGTTGGCTCCCACTAGCCTGGGCCCTGCAGGTCGCCCGCCTGCCCTGGGCCTTTGAGGGGGCGGGCCGACCTCCCGCGCCGCCGGCTCCAGGCGCGGTGCAAGCAGCCAGGCAGCGAGCAGCCGCCAATGCCCGGGGAGGGGCGGGCCGGCCACCAGTGGCGGGGGAAGGGAGCCAGAGAGGGAGGGACAAAGGCGAGGAGGAGGGGAAGAGGAAGTGATGGAGGAGAAGAGTGTGGAGCTGGATGGAGAGGGCGGGGTGGGAGGGAGGATGCCACCAGGCGGCGGGCTGGGGAATCCGCGCTTGGGGCCGGAGGGATAGTGGGACAGGCAGGAGAGGTTCCCAGGAAGATGACGCTGGAAGTTAAGGTGAGAGGTAAACAGAAGCCAGAAGATGGAGAGCCAGAGGTCGGAGTGATCCTGGGCTCTGTCTCACCTAGAGTAGGAAGCCTGTGACTGAAGCCCATGGCTGGGGGCCAGTGTCACCTTGGGGCAGTCACAATTTCTGGCCTGGTGGCCTTGGATTCCTTATCCACTGAATGCAGAGGATGGCCTCAGTGACAGCAGAAGACATTTTAGGACTCCACAGAGGAGGGAGAAAAGAGTAGGAATCCCCCATGGGGTCCAGCTATGGTCGCTAGGGTCAGCTATGACCCTCAGTCTAACACTGTGTGACAAGGTCACCCTGGATTGAGTGCTCAGGCCAAGGCAGTGTTCTGTGCAATGCAAACAACACTCATCTCAGCTCCTGTCACCACCTAGCTGCTTTTTCTTCTGGCCCCCACCCACCAGGGCTCACCCCCGTTGACCCAGGCTGCACGGTGTCCTTCTCCAGAGCCAGCCCACAGGCCAGCCCTCCTTTTTCTTATGTGGTAGCTGCAGCAAAGGCCTGGGCCCCTATGAAGACCCCTTTCTGGGAGGTAGTAAGTAGTGGGTGCCTTTAATCTCAGCACTCGGGAGGCAGAGACAGGAGGATCACTGTGAGTTTGAGGCCAGCCTGGTCTACAGAGTTAGTTCGAGGACCACCAGGGCTACACAGAGAAGCCCTCTTTCGAAAAACCAGGGCGGGGGGACAGGCCTTTCTGAGGCTGAAAAGATGGTTCAGTGTTTAGAAGCACTGGCTGTTCTCCTAGAGGACCTGGGTTCAATTCCCAGCACCCACACGGCACTTTATAACTGTAACTCTAGCTCCAGGGGATCCACCTCCCTCTTCTGGGCATTCTGTGGACACGAGGCACACATGTTATACAGACATACATATAGGCAAAACATTCATATACATAAAATGATATATATATACATATTAATTTAAAGACCCTTGCTGTCTGGAGCCCCCACGGTCAAGCAAACAAACATTATGAACCAGACTGGTACACACCACCTAGCTGGGGCCCCAGGGAGTTGCTTTTAACCTAGAGACCTGGTTCTGTGCGCCAGACCCTCACAAGACAACTCAGACACACTGTGTGCTGAGCAGCCCGGGGAGTTCCAACTGTCCTCTCCAATACACACCAACACTGCCCAGTCACACTGATACCCCCTCAGCCAGGCGCACACTGAGTCAAACACCCACATTATACACGCTCTGTCACACACAGTTATTGTCACATTTCCACGTCCCCAGCCCTCTCCCCTCTTAGTTTTAGACTTATTTGAGCAGAGCTAGCCTTTCAAATCAGCCCCTGGGGGGACTCTGAAATAAAAAGCCAGCTTCCTTAGAGACATAATGAGAGAATTTTCCATTCTTGTTCAATAGGTCACTGTTGCACCCGCTCACTCACTGGCATACTATACATGCCCACGTGCAAACACACACCAACACACTCACAGGTACACAGGAAACTTATTTCCCTTCTGAAGAAAAAAAAAAAAAAAAGAAGAACCATGTAGGGTCAAACGTAAAACGAAGGGAGGCGTCAGAAACAAAGACTCCCCAGGAAGAGTGAGTCACCCGTCTGGAAACTGTGATGGCCAGCTGGACCGACCCAGGCAGCCAGGGCTAGGCGGCCAGGGAGAAACCGGTGCAGAGGGCAGGAACAAGAAGCCGGGAGCTCCCAACCTTCACGCCTGCCCTCCTTCCCTTGAGTTTCCCTAGTAAAGATCGTTATCAGTCCTAACAGAGAGCTCGGAGGCTCCCTGCCCAGTTCACGGAAGGAATAACATAACCAACCGGGAGGAAGAGGGTGAGCCCGAAGCCCTGGATCACAGGATGGCAGCGGGCACCCCAGGAATCCTGGCTATCCCGGAGCTCCTTCCCACCAATGGGGGATTTAAGACAGTGGCAGCTCCTGCTGGTTGTTGATTGGGGAACCTACTGTCTAGACAGCCCAGGCCCTGAGCTGTGTGGCTCTCTGGAGTCTCTCTTCCTTACTCCCCTCCCAAATCTTTCATGTGGTTTGGAGCTGTGGTCCTAGGGTGGAGCAGCCTAGACCCCAGACTGAGATGCCTCCACCTCATTTCCTTGGTCCCTCTCCCAGCTCCACCCCTTGCTCTGTAGAGAAGAGGGCAGCATGGAACGTGCCAAGATGCCTGGGTACAGGGGTGGCTCCCTCACATGTTCATTTCTCTAGGCTAAAGGTTGCCATCTGTTTTCTGGTCCCCTCCCCCTCCCCTGGACCAAGCATACTCCTGACTAGAAGAGCCTGTCACTACCATCTCTGCTTGCCCTGAAGCGCGCCATTCCAAGCTGCCTATGGCTGGGCATAGTGCCCAGAATGATGCTTCTTCTAGGGCCCGGCCCAACCAAAGAAGGCTTCTTGTTATTCCCATGATGTCCTTTTACCTCTCAAAGAAGATCCCCCGTATAAGGCCAGAGTAGACAGACAATATGCCCGGAAAAAAGTGTGTGTGTGTGTGTGTGTGTGTGTGTGTGTGTGTGTGCGCGCACATGTGTGTGTACATGCTGAACCTTGTGCTGCTAGATACGTGCTCTACCACTGAGCTACACTCCCAGTCCTCTTGTGATCCTCTTGTACACATGACATGCCACGGAGTTCTCATAGGACAACACAGAAATACACACATAGACATTTCAGTGCCGTCAGTTCTGAGTTCACCCACCCCCCATCTGAATACACTGGTCTGTAAACACAAGGAAAGACACAAATAAACACCAAAATACACGGGCCCAGAGACACAAACACATCCGGAGATACATAAACACAGTCCAGTTACCCAGACACACAGAGATAGCACATGCACCCCCGCACCACCCAGTAACCAAGGAAACGCACTCCCAAGAATGTCCGGACTGGGGCCAGGCAGGGCTGGGCTTGGTGCCTTGCTCCAGCGATGAGACAAGGAAACCCTCAGCTCCTCGAAGCCAAGGGGAGCGGGGGGCTAGGAAGAACACCCATTCCTTTGTGTCTCCGCCTACCCTGCCAAGCTTCAGAAACAGGCGAGCCCAGACAAGAAGACTGGGGTGGGGGGGTGGGGGGGCAAAGGGAGTTTAGGGTCAGGAGAGAGTAGGAGGGTACATACTTGGCAAGATGGGCTGCTGGCCTCAGGAAAGTGGGGTCACTAGGGCCACAGGAAATGCTTAAGAATCCCACCGTGGCCTTAGACCCTCCTCTCTTCCCAAGAGCTAAATGATGCCCTAGGAAGATGGACCACGGCATTAATGCGTCCACCCCATTCACTATCCATAGGGCAAGAATGCTTTTACTCCAGGGAAATGGTGGCCTTGGGGGATGTAAGACAGGGGCCAGGAGGTCTCAGAATTTGCCCGGTTTCTTCCTTCCTTTGATGCTTCGTGTCTCACTGACATATCCCTGAATCCTGGACCAGATGCTCTCCCTGACCCTGAACAGGACTGCCAGGGACGGGAGAGCTTCACAGCCAAAGCTGCAGCTTGTGAGGACTCCTCTCACTCAGTGTGAGAGACCCTGAACCCCAGCAGAAGACAGCTATGGCCCCAGCCACTGGAGGACTGGCCTCCAGGAAACATGTTATCCAAGATCTGCCATCCATACCCTGGGAGCAGAAGGGGTGAGTGGGGCCTGGTAATTCCTATGCCAGAGGTGAAGAAAGTGGCACTGAAGACCCCCACGGAGCTTGGGGAACAGTGGAGTGGGTGGGGTTTCCCCTGTAAAGGGCTTCTAGCCAATGGGCTTCTGCTTAGAGCCAGGCACTGATCAAGCCCAAGCCTCCATTCTTTCTAATATGAACCTGATTCACAGAGATCCTCCTGCTTCTGCCGCCGGAGTGCTGGGATTAGAGCTGTGTGCCATCACACACATCGAAGTCCCTTCATAAAAAGGCTCACAAATGGCTGGGTGTGGTAGATCACACCTTTAATCCCAGCACTCGGGAGGCAGGGGCTGGTGGATCTCTGTGAGTTTGAGGCCAGCCTGGGCTACAGAGTGAGTTCTAGGGCAGCCAGGACGACACAGAGAAACCCTGTCTCGAAAAACCAAAAATAAATAAACAAATAAATAAAATACGACTCGCAAATGACCTAATGATGCTTAGAGCCTATTTCCAAGGAGAATATATCTGGCCTATTCAAAGTACTGCCTAGCCGGCCCTTACCTGCCTAGGAACCATGGTAATGAGGGGACTTTACACACCAGGGCCTCCCTTCCCAACAGAGCAGCCAGGTGCCTTAGGAAACAAAGGAGCAGCCACAGCCATGACCCCAAGCTACTGTGCGGCAGGAACAGGCACGTCCTCACTCAGATTTTTCCACCGGAGTCTGCCCTTGCCCCACCCCCTCGGGGGATTTCATCCTCTAAGGCATCTCAAAACAACTTCCTCTTGACATCACAGGACACCTCTGGTCCTTCCTCACTGCTGCTCCACCGCTCCTTCCCTACAATTCCCATACCCAGGCGCCTCCCGACAGCAGGAATTAAAAACCTCTTCTCTCCATGCGGTGTGTGCAGAGTGGGGAGGGGGGAATAAAAGAGGTCTAGGAGAGTCTGGATGCTGGGGTGGGGTGGGGTGGGGTGGGGTGCGCTTCAAGACCTCCGACATCGACACTGAACCCGAGTACAGCTAGTCATCCAGCTCACGTAGGGACCACTGCAGCAGGCTCCGCCCCTTACCTAACATGCACAAGCTATGGAGCAGAGACCCCCTGTTGGTGTGGCGAGATCAAACCTTACCCTGAGTGAGCCGGGTAGGCTGCCGAACAGGGAGGCCATCGATAGTGCAGACGTTGCCGCAAGGGTAGAGGGTGAGAGTACCCCTCAGATTCTCGATGTAGCAGTGCTCTGGAGCCAGGCCTGGACCCTGCAGCGAGATATCCCTGGCCGCGGAGCCAATCACTGTCCTCCCTGGAGACACGAATGGAGTCAGAATGGTCACTCAGGCTGAGAAGTCAAGGAGACGGCAATGGGGCCCCTGTGGAAATGTATTTCTATCTCCTACTTGTGTTGAGACTCTGGCCTGTTGAGTCTGGCTGTCCCCAGTATGTCCTCGCTGGAGCCAGTAAGTGGTAGAAACTCTCCCAAGTGTGAAAACTCTGTGTCTGGGTGGGATGATCCAGAGAGGGGCCAGAGAACTCAGACAGCCCAGCAGCAGAGAAGGGGAACCTCCATCTGTTGCCCTGTCTCCCTTTTTCTCCTCTTTCCTACTCTCCTGTCTTCTTAGAAATGCCCCCTTCTCTCTCTAGTCCTTCTGTTACCAGCTGCCTCCTCTCTCCCTTCCTCTCTCCTGTTCTCTCTCTCTCTCTCTCTCTCTCTCTCTCTCTCTCTCTCTCTCTCCCTCTCCAGTGTCGCCTCTCCCCTCCATCCTTCCCTGGTAGAGCCCCCGGGACTGGCATTTGGAGAATGTGGAGAATGCAGCATCACCCAGGCAACAGGTGCAGCCAGGAAGGGAGAAGGGCAGGCAAAAGCCGTGCCAGGGCCTCCTCTTAGGATGTGTGCCCTCGGTTCCCATTTTCTCATGTTCCACATAGTTGTCTCCCATGCCAGACATCATCCTGGAGCAAGGCCAGGGGTGGCGGCTCACTTCTTGACCCCCACAGGTTACTAAAAACCAGTTTACCTGCCAAAGGCGGCAGACAGTCAAGGAGGCAGAGACAAGGCAAGCTTGGCTCGCACACGGCAGAAGGGCCCCCCCACGTACAGCCTCCGGGGCAGGAATGCCTTCCGTGATGGAGAGGGCAGACGCCATGCCCTGCCAGCTCTTAGCTTACCTTCCTCCAGCGGCAGGAGGGTGATGGCTGTGCTGAGTCTGCCGCTGCCCAGGCTCACCAGATGAGGTTTGTCCGTCTGCACCTTGAGTCCTTTGCCTGTCTCAATCAGGTCCAGTGGACCTTTCTGCAGGTAAAGTGGGTGGAAGGTGAGGCTTAGAGACTCCAGGCCAGGACCTGAGCACTCTGCTCCCAGTTCCACCTACCCACACTCCAGCCCCTGGCCTGCTCCGAAAGACTCTTGAGGTGGGTGAAAGTCAGCACAAAAATCTTACGCCGAGCGTTACTGCACTAAGTTCTAATTACATCCGAATCTGGGCCACGAGCTCGTCCCACTGGATTTATTCTCAAGCCTAGGCTCAACTGCCCCCTTTGTTTATGAAAACAGAAACAAGGAGGGGGCACTGTAGCTGGTAGGAGGGACTCAGTAGGGGAGGGCCAGTGTAGCTCCTAGAAGGCTTGTCCTGGATACCCATAGGGCTGTGGCTGGCTAAACTGAACTACAAGGGAGGATGGCGGCATGAACCAGGAGAGTGATCCTGCCAGAGAGACTCTGTAAACCGATTTCAGACTTTCACAGAGGTGTTTCGGGCTGAACCAATTAACCTGACGCGGATCAACACTGAGCTGGTAAGAGGTTTGCAATTAGGGATGGGCGGCAGGCAAAATACTGCTGCCCTCATCCGTGGACTTAGACGACCGATGGGTAAAAGAGATGAACCCAAGGCTGGAGAAATGATGCAGTGGTTTAAGTGTGTGCTACTCTTGCAGAAGACCCAAGTTCAGTTCGCAGCACGCACATCAGAAGGTTCCTGTCATTCCAGCCCCAGAGGTATTCGAGTCCCCTGCCCTCCTTGGGTACCTGCACTTCACATGCATGTACTCACACATAAACATAATTCAAAATAAAAATAAAACTTAAAAAAGAAAAGATCTGGGGGCTGGAGAGATGGCTCAGTGGTTAGGAGCACTGGCTGCTCTTCCAGAGGTCCTGGGGTGGCTCACAACCATCTGTAATGAGATCTGGCATGCAGACAGAACACAGTATACAAAATAAATAAATAAATCTTTAAAAACAAAAAGAAAAGAAAAGAAAAGATCTGAACCCACCCTCACCAGGAGCCCTCTTTTTTTTTTTTTTTTTTTTTTTTTTTTGGTTTTTTGAGACAGGGTTTCTCTGTGTAGTTTTGGTGCCTGTCCTGGATCTCACTCTGTAGACCAGGCTGGCGTCGAACTTACAGAGATCCATCTGGCTTTGCCTCCCAAGTGCTGGGACTAAAGGCGTGTGCCACCACCGCCGGCACCAGGAGCCCTCTTAGCCTATGGCCCCAGCCCATGTACCTGCACCACAGCCTCGGTCTTGCCTGCAGGGCCTAGCTGGTTCCTGCCGAGAGTGTCCATGGTCCTGGTCTTCTAGAGCTCCTGGGAACACAGTAAAAAGCAGGTAAGCGGGAAGGTAAGGGATGAAAAAGGAGAGAAATGGGTTCTTTAACTTTTTTTTTTTTATTTTTTTTTTTGGTTTTTAGAGACAGGGTTTCTCTGTGTAGCTTTGCGCCTTTCCTGGAGCTCACTTGGTAGCCCAGGCTGGCCTCGAACTCACAGAGATCCGCCTGACTCTGCCTCCCAAGTGCTGGGATTAAAGGCGTGCGCCACCAACGCCCGGCTTCTTTTTTTTTTTTAATTAATTTTTTTCGTTGGTGTTTTGCCGTGAGTGTTATCCCCTGGAATGAGAGTTACAGACAGTTTTGAGCTGCCATGTGGGGGCTGGGAATTGAACCCAGGTCCTCTGGAGGAACAGTCAGCTCTTAACCTCTGAGCTATCTCTCCAGCCCCCCAAAATGGGTTGTTCTTGTGGCAGGGTTCTCGGGGCAAAGCCAGCAGCAGCCACTGTTATCCCCAGTACACACACATAGAGGAAAGGTGGAGAAAAGCTAAGGAGCTTGGGGGAGGAGGGAACCGAGGGAAGACATCCTCTGCCTCCATTCAGTTCCCAGCTACAGCACACGGACACTACACCAGGCCAGTCCTGATCCTTGCCGCCACAAGCACAAACAGCCCCATAGCTGTAGCCCATGTTTCTGCGTTTTCTTGCTCTACACTTCCCAGATCCCAGGACTTAGCCGCAGAGGACATCCTATCCCCCAGCCATCTGGAGCCTTAAACCGAGCAGGCAGGGCCTACCAAGAGAAGAACAAAGTCCAAGGGAGCCCCTCCAAGGACACTGATAGCGGGAGACCAGCCAGGTGGGTATCAGGGCTGATCTGAGCGCCACCCCTCCCCAACCTTTCCTTGTCCTCCTCTCCCTTTGTCTTTTTCCCCAAGGGTCTTAATAGGATGTTTTCTTAAAGGAGACAGAGAGGAGAAACCCAGACATTCCTGTCATGTCTGTATGAGAAAGCTACCTCTCTTCATATAATCAGCTATGAAATCTCAGTACCAGGTGTCGAAGACTCTGGGCTCTTCACTGGCAAAGTCCAGAACCCAGACTTGAATCCCCTGCCTATCTATTACACCTCGATAGATCTGTCAGTTACATTTTTATAAAGTATTTGAAGACCAAGTAGTATGCTAGGCTGCACCTCGTGCAAAGCACTCTGGGAATGGCACCTACTGAGAGCCGTGTAACTTTGAAGTCTCTGCCATTGACCACCACACTCCCCACTCCTCGGTCCCAGGTTTATGATTTTGGTATGTGACCTTTGTGTATGAACATGCTGCCACCCCATCAGGGTTTCCTTCCACTCTCTCCCCCAGCTACCAGACAGGTGGCTTGCAAAGGAAGTCAAGACAGGAGCCGACATTCCAAGGAGTGTCTGCTCCTGAGAGTGGATCTCTCAGGCCCTCAGCCATGGAGTTACTAAATTTACCCTTCCCACTTCCACCCTTCCTGGCCTGGCCTTCTTCATCTCTGTCACCATTTCCACCCAAGTTGGCAGAAAAGAGGCAGGAACAGTGCCTGGGACCCACCCCAGGACTGCCTGGGAAGAGGGAAGACAGAGGTCACTAACACACACAAAGGCCCACACGGGCCAAGCTGCTCTCCAGAAGCACTGGCTGCAGGGAGCGTTCTAAAGACAGAGTGCTATAGGTTTGTCCGTCTCTCTCCTTTTCTCTTTCTTTAAGATTAAAGGCCTGTGCCACCACCAGCCATCTCCAGGGCTTTTTGTATGCTTGGCAAACATTCTGCCAAATGAGCTATAACCCCAGGACCCCGGTGGGTTTCGTTGCTGTTTTTTTGAGACAGGGTCTCTGTCTGTAGTTGTCCTAGGATTTACTACGGAGCCAGGCTGGTTTAGAACTCCTGTTTTTCCCCTCTCAATTGCTGGGTTTACAGGCAGGGGAGCCGCCAGGCCTGGACTGGGTTAAGTCAGTAAACTCTTCTCATTTGAGTCAATCTTCTATAAAAGCAGAATAATAATAATTAAAGAAAAATTAGCCAGAACAGGGCTTGTCTAGAACAGTGCTTGCCTGGGGCTAGGAGCAGAACAGAGATAAACTGAATAGGCACAAGATTCTTGAGGCGCTGTGTGCAACAGAAATGTTCTTTTGTGTGTGAGTGGGGGTGTGATGTGTGCACATGTGTGTCTAGGAACACGTGTGCAGAGGCCAGAGGAAGATGTCAGGTCCCTGCTGGGTCTCTCTCCGAGTTATTGCCTTGAGTCAGGGTATCTCACTGAACTAGGCTGGTGGTGAAAAAAAACCCAGCAATCCTCCTGCCTCCTCCCCACCCCCAGCTCTGGAGTTACAGACACTGGTGCTGGGCACTTGAGCTCAGGTCTTCACGTTTGATCAGCTAAGCCATCTTCCTGCAATAGGAATGTTCTAAAATTAAGATCCAATGATGGTTGCGTAGCTCTGTAAATATGCTAAAAATAATTTCACACTTAAGTTGGGTTGATTTTATGTGATATAGATTATTCCTCAAGAAACCTGTGAAGAGAGAGATTGGGAGCTGGGGAAATAACTCTTGGGTTAAGAGGACTTGTTGCTTTCCCAAAAGATTGGAGTTCTGTTCCCAGCATCCACAATGGTGGATCACAATTGTTGGTACCTCCAGTTCCAGGGATCCCACGCC
Organism: Peromyscus maniculatus bairdii; assembly: GCF_049852395.1. Taxonomy (NCBI): domain Eukaryota; kingdom Metazoa; phylum Chordata; class Mammalia; order Rodentia; family Cricetidae; genus Peromyscus; species Peromyscus maniculatus. The sequence goes on from NC_134858.1 coordinate 41,610,231, forward strand.
CTCTTCTGGGCTCCGTGGGCTCCAGACACATACCCGGAGCACAGGGTATACATGCAAGCAAAGCACCATATACATAAATACAAATCTAAGTTGTTTTAAAAATGAAAGACTATCTGAAGACCCAGGCAGTACACGAAATCACACTGCATGAACCACCAAGCAATCTAAAAGTCGCAGCTATGATCAGCTCTGGCAGGCACTCAGGTCTGGGCCTCAGTCTCCTCATCTGCCACACTGCGGTATTTGTCTATCACCCTGTGAAGCACACACTTCCACGGAATAAATTCAAGTGGAGATACAGACTGTAAAGGGAGTGGGTTAGTGAGCGAACAAGAGTTCTAGGCGAGTCAGAAGGGCATAAATAAGAAGGTGAGGTGAGAGGGAGAGATAAGGAGAGGTGTAGAGAGAAGATAAGAAACCACACAGCAATTGGAAGGTGAGAGGCTATGGCCTCAGCTCAGAAACCTAACCCACTCATGGCAGAGGAAAAAAGACACCAGACCAACCTGACCCAGGCTCAGAAGACACTTTAACACAGGGATCTATCTCACTAGGGCCCAGGCACCCTCTTCTCTGACCCTATTCCCTTGGAGAAGCAGTACTGTCCCGAGGCCCTCCACTGGCTGGCTCTCTATAGTCCCACCGGGAGGCTATCTGTATCTGGGGCTGTAATTACCCACTCTGTAGGGCACTGCTCAGGAACTCAGCTGTGCCCAGGTGCCCCCCAAAAGGCCTTTGTGGTACAGCTTCCACCGCTGAGGAGCGGGCCTGGCTCCCTGGAACCCTCCTGCACCCAGATACAAATGCCCAAGTGCCTCCTAGCCAATAAGGTGGCAGGGGTCTTGCTGTGTGAACATTATGAATTTAGGGAATGATGCCCTAGAGTATCAGGTATGGGGGGGACTCCCACAGGTAACCCCAGCCCCATCCTCAATGTGCCAAGAGCCTACAACACTGACACCTGTCTGCAGGTCCTGGGAGTCCTGGGGAGAGTCAACCAGCTCTCGAACCAGCAGGCAGTGAAAGAAGGCCCTGGGCTCCCGAAGCCCAAGATGAAAGGTCCAAAGCCAGCCTAGGAGCCAAAGGCCAGCCCCCGGCTCTCACCAGGGTCCCACAGGGCCAGCCAGTGGATCGCAATGGGCAATGCACAGCTGTAAGCCAAGGCCTTTCCGGTCACAGTGACTTTTGTCTTCCCTGCTCACATCCGCCCTCGAGGAAGGGTCACCGGCAGAGGAAGGAGTCCGGACAGGAAGGAAACTGAGGCTGGGCGGGCAGGTTACCTAGGAGAGGCGGAGCGAGAGTGTCCACCGACCAGGCGTGTAAAGAAAAAATTAGAAATAAGAAAAATAGGCAGAGAGAAAAGGCGATCTGTGGAAGCGAAGAGGCGCAGGGATTTGGAGTGTGGAATCAAGAGCCCGGAGATGAGGAATAACGAATGCTGGCTAGGAGAGCTGGGTGTGGTGTGCATGCCTGTAAACCCAGTTCCCACTACTCCGGATGTGGCTACAGGAATATCAGGCATTCAAGGCCAAGCCAAGGCCGGGGCTACATGAGACCTTGTCTCAAAAAATGACAGCAATGCTGGGGACGAGGCAGTGAGCTCAGAGGAGACTGTGGTCCCCCAGGGGGAGCCTTAGGGACTTCCAGAAGCACGCGCCTGAGTGCGCGAGTGCGACTAAGGATATCGTCCCCCATGGAAGAGGTGGCAGAGGAAGAACTATGCGCTTCAGATCATCTTGGAGGGGGAAACCGTGGGTCAGGAGGGAAAAGAGGGAGCCCCAAAAGCGGGAGAGACGTGGACAACCCAGGACAGAGAAGACAGCTAGGAAGAAAGAGTAGTTGGGGTGGCGGGTATTGGGGAGAGATGCTGGAAAGGTGCACTTCTCCAAAACCCGCAGGCTTCGTGCATCTCCGCACACCAGAGGCCTGCCCCTCCCGGGGCCACCGGGTGGGACAAGGCTGCAGTGTTGGGTTGCCTGCTGCGGCTGCCCCGCCCGCCCGGTCCGGGGACAAGCGGCCTTTCTTCAGCAGGGCTGGAGAAGAAGTCGCTTGTTTGCATGGCAGGGAAAGGGGGTGGCCTCGCAGCTGCAGGAAGGGGGCTGGTGTGTGGAAGGACGTGCGTGTCCGCGGGAGGTTGCGTGTGAGTGGAGCCGCCTGCTCGGGCAAAGCTTGCCCGCGCGTGGAGTTGCGAAGTGTGAAGTGTATGGACACCGGTGGTGTGACACTGAGCTGTCGGTGTGTAACGTGTCTTGCGGGTGCACGGAGGTGAGGCGTGGGATGCTGTGCGTGGGAGCCCTCGAGCGGATGCTCGAGTTAGTGGCCAGTCTTGTTTGTGTGGCCGCTGTGGGGGTGAGCCCAAAGTGTGATGAGTCAGTCCCCCCGGAGTCTCCGGGACCGCTGAGCTAACGGGCCCAGAATGCAGCCCCACCCGGGCTCCCTGGGTCCCCCACCGGGCCGCGCGGTCGCGGGCCAAGTCCCCGCTGCGCTGGCCTGGGCGGAAGCGTTCGCGGCGCCTGGGCAACCCCGCTCCCCGCGGCCCCACCCAGCCGCCTGCCCGCGCTTCCCCGTCCCGGGGGAGCCGGATGACGGGGCTCGGCCTCTGTGGGGGAACTCCGCGCCGCATTTGGATCCAGACCGCGGAGGCGGAGCGAGAGCCTGAGGCTCAGTCATCCCAGGTCGCCCTTGGACACTCCGGGGACCCTCAAAGACACGGGGGTCCTGGAGGAGTGCCCAGAAGACCCTAGATGTGGAAACCCCAGGACCCCTCCCTGACTCCCACTCCTCAGAGCGGGACTCCACATCTTTTGAGTCCATCCAGGAAGCTGGCCCTGGGACAAGAGTGGAGACGCCCAGGGGATCCCCCTTCCAATGGTCCTCCAGTTGTGGAGTGGGGCCTTGTGGGATGCTGTAGGCAAGTACACGCGCGCGTACTCCACCCGAGGCTCGGCGAGTGTGGGACACTGGCCGTCGGGGTGCCCACAGGAGACTCGAGATCCCGCAAGCTGGGGGGGTGGGGGTGACCTCCGCAGGGTACCAGGGCCCCCTCTGGCGGTGGCGCTGGCAACGACTCGGGAGGGCAAAAAGCAAATAGTTCGGAGAGCCGCCCGCATAGCCCCTTCCGCCGACGCACTCACCTGGCACGGCCCCTCTTTCACCCTTCTACCCAGCTCTCTGGGCCAGAACTGATCTCTCTGGTCCCGGGGACTGTCCCTTCTGCAAACCCAGCCATATACGGCGAGTGGAGCCCCAAGGCGCGTAGTGGGAGGGGCACGCTTACCTTGTGGGGAGTTGGGGGGACACCGGTCCCTTTGCCCGGCTGGGCCGCGGCGGCCTCAGGCTGGCGAGGAGGACACTGTTGCTTTTCCACAGGAGCCAGCTGAGTAGGAGGAGAGGGAGCCTGTCCCGCCCCCCTCCCGCGAGTCCCCGCCCCCATCCCGTCCTGTCCGCCTGGCCAGCTAGAGAAGACGCCCTTGTGGGGCTGGAGCCCAAGGCCCCCACCCAGCCTTTCCCACAGCAGCACCTCCCCCGCCTGCACAGCGCTCGCTTTGTTCATCTGTACAGCTGGGCTCTCCTCCACCACCGCGGCCACCACCGCACACACCCTCTCCCCCTGCCCTCCCCTTCCGACCCTCGGAGACCACCCTCCACTCTGGGCCTCGAGGCTCTTCTTCACGACCCACTCCTACCCAAGATGTTTGAATCTTCCACTGACTCCCAATGAGCCCTACCGCAGTCCTACCCCAGATTCTCGACGTCTCTTTCAGAACATCTACTGAGGGCACCCAGGTCTTTCCTTTGTCATCCCCTCCCCTTTCCTATTCCAAGCCCCATCATACAGAGCTGTAGGTAGAATTAATAATTGCACGCCAGGCTTCAGAATTTAACAAGAAGGCATGTTAAAGTGTGGTTCAAAGGACACGACCTCGGAAAGCTGAGTGGAGTCGTCCCCATCCATAGCTTCACCTCCATCACAGACCTGTCGGGTTACAGACAGCTGGAGGCAGGGCAGAAAGACACCAAGTTGGCTGGGGAGCGAGAGTGAGGAAGAAAGGAGGCGAGCGGTCTATAAACCAATGGTGAAGCCATTCGCCAAGTCAACCCCCACCCCGAAATCCAAGCTGACAGTGGACCTACCTTGCAAAGCCTGCTCTCGCCCCAGGAGACCGCTGGGAGGCCCCGTGGGAGCTCAGCTCAGCTAGCCTGGGCCTCTTTAACCTGCAGGAAAGGACTGGCAGACACTCTGCCTCAGTGAAGGAAGGAGCAGGAAGCCCCCGAGTCTGGCCTAAATTCCAGATGGGATAGGTTGGAGAAAAATTCAAAAAGAAAGTCCTCTGCAAAATGGACAAGCTCTGTTCTGGCCCAGTGGCTTTTATTTTGTGCCCTCTCTCCCTTACCCAGGGCCGGCAGGAGGCTGAACTGTAGGAGTCTGGTCATTCATTGACAGGACTAGCATTAGTGGGGAGGGGGGGCGGGGGGAGGGCACAGCTGGCTCTTGAAGGAGAGACAACCAAGCAGTGGACAAGAGGGAGGAGAGAATCCCACCTGCCACCTACTCCAGCTAACAGAGGTGAGACTGTGGACATCAGGAAGCCCCAAGGTGTATGTGTCTGCCTCTTTCTACCCTGGTGTGTTATCTGAGGCTCATGGAACAATTTCAACTGTAGTCAACCTTCTTGAGGCACACCACAACAGTAACTTTCAGGCTGTTGTAGCATCTTTGAGAAGAAAAAAAAAAAAAAGAAAACAAAACAAAATTATCTTGTTCCATATGTGAAGACCTAGCATTTGGAGCGGGGGCTCAGACGGGGTATCTTCATGCTTTTTCTTCATGCTTTTTCTTAACCTCCCGTCACTGTTTACTGACATGATCAGGAGGACTGTCAAGCAATAATTAAACCTGCCGGAGGCAGATGGTGCTGAGGCAGGGGTTTAAAAACACCTAACTTTTCTGTGTCCTTGCAATGCAGAGACCAGCTGACCCCGTGATCAGGGTTCTGTAAAATCTGTCCTATCTCTTGCTATGTCCGGCCTCTGTGTTCCCACAGTTAAGGCACTCAGGGGACTAAAGACCTCTCGCCCCCGCCCCTCCACGCTCATCCCACTCCACATCTGGAGCCCATCAAAAAGCTCAGTGCTCTCTCTCACAGTTATGCAAGAGGTCGAGCAGCTGGGAGCTCAAAGGGGGAGGAGGAGGAGTAAGAAGAAAACAGCTTTCCAAGCATGCTTCAGACTTTCCGAAATGGGGGGGGGCAAAGGCTGGGTGTGGAAGAAGGGGGGGTTCTTCAAAGCCTTTTGCACTTGCCTGTGACTGTCGGGAGTGGGTTTCCACACCCCTCCTGTTTTAACCTTGGCACAGTTCCCATTTTGTCCCTCCTCTCAAATTGTGCTCCCTCTGCCTCCGGAAGAGGGTAAAAGTCACTCATGTGGCCCCAGGCCTCTGCAGTCTACTCCCTTTCCCAGAAAGCTATCCCTCTGGTTCAACAGTTTCCTCAAGATTGAAACATTCTTTCCTTCAGGGAAGCTCCTTAAGCAGGAAGGCAAACAGCTCAAAAGAGCTTCAGGAAGTCCCTGAAACAGACCAGATTCTCTAGGCCCCTCCCTGCCAGGGTAAATAAAAGCTGCAAGTCCTTCTCCACCAAGCTGAGCTGCAGAGACGACTCCCGAGACCAGACGAGGTGACTGGAAGAGCGTTTAGACCAACTGAATCACTTGGAAAGGACACTCTCCAACCTGTTGAGTGGCCTTCAGGCTGTGCAGTGTGCCCCAGGTTCCCAGCTTTTGTGAGCTGTCACTGTGCTGAGGTGGTGGCCTTGTGATGCAGCTGTCTTCAAGTCATTCCTGCTCCTGTAAGTGACCCCAATACAACTCTTTAGTTCACCAAGTTGGACTTCGGTGGTATCTGTACTTTGGTCTGTCATGGGTTCCCTATCTAGGGTGAGTAGACATGTATGTTGTGTCTTCCCGAGAAAAGTTTTGTCATACAACACCTCGGTGACCCCTTTGGGTCCTGAACATTATTGATGTAGGTGTGGTGGCACGAATGACACCAGATACCTACTCACTGCAGCCAACTTGGTGGAAAGCATGCCCAAACTTTACCTTAACAGTAGCAAAGCAGCTCTTTTATCAGCTGATCTTAGAAAATTTGCACAGTCCACATTTGTATGCAAATACAATCAAACTGTGTGGGAAATTTGGCTAGGACTAAAAACTGGCCTTGTCTGCCTCTGTGGCTCAGGACCTGCCTATGAGCAGAGGAGAACAAGCACTCAGGACTTGGGGTACAGCACAGATGAGGAGTGCATGTTGTTTGGTATGTGGGTCGTGAAATCGGTCCCCAGCACCGAATGCACACTTACTTGGGAAATAAAATGTTGTTTCTCTCGTTGCCTTGAATTTGCAAGGCCACTCTTTCAGACAGTTCCTGCTCTGGTTTGTTAATCAACCTGATCAAATGGAGAACACCCAGGTGTTTCCCAGAATTGGAGCTGGACATTTAGGGACTATGAGGTGTTTCCAACTGTTTGACATTTTAATACAACTTGTCATCTATAATGATCACACTCAAGACCCATGTAATTGAGTTAAAAGGGTTTATGTGGGGGCCTTGGAGAGATGGCTTAGCTGTTAAGAGCACCGGCTGCTCTTGTAAAGGACCTGGGTTTAATTCCCAGCACCCACATGGTGGTTCACAACTGTCTGTAACTCCAGTATCAGGGAATACAATGTCCTCCTATGGCCCTTACTGGTAACAGGCATGAACATGGTACACAAACATACAGGTAGGCCAAACACTCATACACATAAAATAATAATTTTTAAAAAATTAAAGCAGTATGAGACAATAAAAATCATTTTAAAATCAAAGAGGGAGCTAGAAAGATGGCTCAGTTAACTAACTGCTCAAGAGGACCTGAATTCAGTTCCCAGCACCCAAATCAAGTGACTTACAAACCCCTGTAACCCTAACACCAGGAAATCTGATGCCTCTGGCCCTTGCCAGCATCTCCATTCATGTGCACCTGCCCATACACAGGCATATACACAATACACATTATTGAAACTATGAAAATAAAAATTAAAAGCCCATCAAAACAGCAAAAACATTCATATTTTGAGTAAGTTTATGGTTTTATTGAATCACATAGCTATCCTCAGTCATCCAATCACTTAGTCCCCGCCCAGTGAGTAGCAAGGTAAAAGACTTTCCCTTTTTGGCAGGGGAAAGGATGCTTCTAAAACTTCAAGGTAGTGCCAGGCAGTGGTGGCGCACGCCTTTGATCTCAGCACTCAGGAGGCAGAGCCAGGCAGATCTCTGTGAGTTCGAGGCCAGCCTGGTCTACAGAGCAAAATCCAGGGCAGGCACCAAAACTACATGGAGGAACCCTGTCTTGAAAAACCAAAAAACAACCACCACCAAAACCAAAACCAAACAACAATAAAAAATTTGAGGTAGCTTGACTTCTGTTTGTGAGCAGGAAAAGCCTAGCTGGGTCAAGTGTCTGGCTTTCGTAAAGGCTTGCTTTGTGTCAATCACAAACTCCCCAGTACAAAATGAGACATACGCTAGGGATTCTCTCCATCTTTGGATAACAGCAATGCACACCAACAATGATTGTAGATTTTCCACATATTGCCTTGAAGAAGTCCCAGAGATACAAGTATGTTTATAAAAGGGTGCAAGGGAAGGAATGGGGGGGCATGGTTGTGAAGAAGTAAGGGAGTCACGGCAAAGGCTATGTTTCTCAGAAGCCTACTAGGCAGGAAACCCTACACCAGCCTTTTCTCTCTCTCTCTCTCTCTCTCTCTCTCTCTCTCTCTCTCTCTCTCTCTCTCTCTCTCTCTCTCTTTCTGGCCTGGAACTCACAGAAATCTACCTGCCTCAGTTTCCCAAGGACCGGGATTAAAGGTGTGCACTGTGAGTGTGCCTGGTGCCCACTGGGACCAGAAGAGGGCACTAGATCCCCTGGAACTGGATTTGTGGTTGAACTGTTGTGGAATACTACTTTAACTGTGTAAAGGTGTGTTAAATTTGTTTATACTGCATTTGTTTAATTACATAAAAGTGTGTGGCATCTGTGTCTCCCTTGCCTGCCCAAGGCACCTGATTGGTCTAATAAAAAGCTGAACAGCCAATAGCTAGGCAGGAGAGGGGTAGGTGGGGCTGGCAGGCAGAATAAATAGGAGGAGAAATCTAGGAACGAGAGATAAGAGGAGCATGAGAAGAAGAAACAGGACGCGGGACACGCCTGGTGCCAGAAGCCAGGCATTCACCAGCAAGACACGAGAAACAGTGAAGGTAAGATACACGGAAAAAAGTAAAAAGCCCCGAGGTAAAAGGTAGATAAAGAGAAATAGGTTAAAAGAGCTAGCCAGAAACATGCCTAAGCTAGGCCAAACATTTAAAACTAGTAAGTCTCTGTGTCATGTTTTGGGAGCTGGTTGGTGGCCCAAAAGAAAAATCCTGGTCCAGTAAACCACAATATGGGTTCTGGGAGCCAAACCTAGATCCTCTGCAAGAGCATCAAGTGCTCTTAACCATTGAGCCACATTCTAGCCTCTAGATGTAAAGTTTAATAAACTATTTAGCCCGGCTTAGTAGTGCACACCTTTAATTCCAGCGCTCAGAAGGCAGAGGCAGGCAGATCGCTGAATTCTAGGCCAGCCTGGTCTACAAAGCAAGTTCCAGGACAGCCAGAGCTGTTACACAGAGATATCCTGTCTTGACACACTCCCCCCCACCTCCAAAAGCTATTTAGAGCTGGGCAAGTTGATGCACTGGAAGGTAGAGGTATTAGGAGTTCCAGGTTAGCTTGGACTACAATGTGAGACACTATCTCAAAAAAAAAAAATAATAATAATAATAAATAAATAAATAAAAGCAAAAACCAAAATAAGGTATGGTGTTAGCTCAGTGGATAAAGGTGCCTGCCACTAAGTTTGGGGACCTGAGTTTAATCCCTGGAACTTTTAAAGTTGCCTTTTGGCCTCCACACATGTACAGTGGCACAAATGTGCCCTGGCCCCACCTAAGTAAAATAGAGTAAAAATTTTAAATTGAAATTAAAAGGGAGTGGTGACTGCAGAGGTAGTTCAGTTGGCAAAGTGCTTGCCACGCATGCCTAAGGACCTGAATTCAATCCCCAATACCCTTGTCCAACCCGGGTTACTTTAACCTGTCCTTGTAATCCCAGTGCTGGGGAGGTGAGATAGGCAGATTCATGGAGCTTACAATACAAGGTGGATGGCTCATGAACACCTAAAGTGACCTCTGGCCTCTACTCTACATGCACACACACATTGCACCCACCCAAACATACATTATCTGTTTTATATTAATCTTAGGAATCTCTTCGGCCCTACCAGTTGTGAACAACTTCAAATTAATTGGAGGGTAGTTTCCTTTGCCAAAGCTGTATGAATTGATAGATTTGAGCTTTTGGCTACTGTTCCAAAGGTATATTCTGTGCCTTCTCTACATGGGATTAACTAATCTAGGGTAGGAGCTACAGGCCTCGTACATGAACCAGAAGGGTCAGTCAGATCTTTAGTCAGATCTAGTACTGTTGCTAACCTCCCTCAGAAGAGGCCAACAAAGTCCACTGGATGCCACAGGTTTACTGGCCAGTCAGGGCATGTGGCATGAACTGGGTCTTCATTTCATTAGATTAAGATTACAGTCCAGAGCTGGACGGTGGTGGCACACACCTTTAATCCTAGCACTCAGGAGGCAGAGCCAGGTGGATCTCTGTGAGTTCGAGGCCAGCCTGGTCTACAGAGTGAGTTCCAGGAAAGGTACAAAGCTACAGAGAAACCCTGTCTTTAAAAAAAAAAAAAAAAAAAAATTACAGTCCAGGGAGGCAAGTTTAGCACTATTAGATCAGGTAATACTTCATTTAAAAAAAAATTAAAAATTTTAAGCCTCCATCACAAAAATACTGTCATCCCTGACACTTAACTATTTATTAGGGAGGAGAATCTGCCTTCTGAACAATTTGTTCACATTCAATAGATTTTTCCAAATAAAACACAGTAAAGAAGCCTTATTTGAGAAAAGGTCTCACTATGTTGTCCTGGCTGCCCTGAAACTCATTATGTAGACTAGGCTGGCTTCAAACTCAGAGCTCCTCCTGCCTCTGCCTCTGAAGTGCTAAGATTAAAGGCACACACCATGTCTAGCAAGAAGCCTTTTGAAGGAATAACCAATTTCTAAAACATCCCTAATGTCTTCCTGGTTCATTTATTCATCACTGTTTGACAAGGGGAAGGCTTCAGAGTACTGCAGAATGTTTAAGAACTCAATTAGCACTTGGGAGGCAGAAGCAGATGGATCTCTGTAAGTTTGAGGCCAGCCTGGTCTAGAGAGCAAGTTCCAGGACAGCTAGGACTGTTTGAGACCTGTGGCAAAAAACTAATGAAGAAAAAAAGCTGGGCAGCAGTGGTGCACACCTTTAGTCTCAGCACTCAGGAAGCAGAAGCAAGCAGATCTCTGAGTTCAAGGCCAGCCTGGTCTATAGAGCTAGTTCTGGACAGCCAAAGACTACACAAAGAAACCTTTGTCTTGAAAAACCAAAAAAAGAGAGAATGCGTCATTTGTCTGACTCTAAACTGTTCCTGACAAAGTGAAGAGTCTGGATCTGGTGAAAGCTCTAAGCAGCTTTATTTAATCCTACTCAGAAACTACGCTGTCAAGAGTGTGTGTGTGCTAAAATACACACAACAGAGAGGGCACAGTACCTAGAAAAGGAGACAGGGAAATGAATACACTTGAATAGGTTATTTTCTTTTAAAAAAACATATCATTAATCTTTAATCTTAGATCCTATTACAGTACCATGAATCAGCAAGCAGACATCAAAGTTAAAGAGTCCAGTAAACATTTTATAATACTCTTTTATTTGATTAAAGAATTTGCCTTCGTTGTGTACAGTGGAATGTTATATTCCCTATGTATTTTACAGGGTTACAAAACGTCTCTCATTTTAAATATTACCCCAAAAGTAATTTCAGAAAAAAGTCTTTGTGAAATTAAACTTGACTTTAAAAATCATAGGGACAAACAACTCTGAAATACAACTGGATTAATAAGATTTCTTGTCTACTTAACTACATGACAGACTTCTTATCCCAGTCCCCTTCCTCAGAAAACCTCACATGAAAACCAAGCTGGAGATAAGGATTCTTCCCTGATGCAGTTTAGGGGAAAGGGAAAGGCCAGAACTTTCTTTGGCAAGCATCCAGCCACAGCCATTTTTGTGTGACTACTCGGCTTCATGGATAGTATACTCTTGCCATGGAGGGCCAGCTGTTCAGAACGAGAGCCCTGCTCTCCAGCCACCTGAGAGTGTGGAGGTCATCTACTATAAATTTCTGCTTCCCATTACTGGTGCCTACAGCCTTGCAGCAAAGGATCATCCAACCTGCCCACCCAGTGCAATGCTTGTGGGACTGGCTGATCCAGCCTCCATTAAAAAGGCAATGCCAAATGCAGCTGAGAAACAATTACTACATGATGACACAAAAAAGGTTGAGAGAAGAAAACAGGATTTCAGAAACGGACAGATAGGCAGATGAGGTGGAAGGAAACGGGGTATATTGGAGTAAGCTCTCTGGACATACCAATATAATCCCTTGTCTCTCAAAGTGCTACCACTCTAACGGTGAAGATGGGGTCTCCTCGGTGGTTCAGGTCTAATGGGGAATGGCACAGACTCCTCACTAGCCTCATTTCTGCTGGAAAGGAGACTGATGAAGCGCATCTGGGAGGAGGAGGAGGACATGAGGAATCTAAGTGGACAGTAACACCATGAGTGACTACTACACAGTAACTGCCCCACATGTGGTGAACTGGAAGCTGGGTAGCTCTGTCAGCAGACATGATTACATGTGGAAATGGATGTAGCCATCTTATTAGGCATCCTGAAAAGGTGTGTCCATCTGCAAGCTGCTTCTCAGCTACCTTTCATATTGACAGGAGTGGGATTCACAGCACTGCCTGTAACTGGAAAGGCAGGTCTTACAAGGGAACAACTTGGCAAAGAAACGGAACAATGGATGGACGCAGGAGAGAAAATAAGACAACCTTGTATTGCAACTTCTAGACTCTACATCCCGTAAGCAGTTCACTGGTATTGTCTAAAGTCAAGAATGGGCTAGGTAAACTTGTTCTAGGAGTGCCGAACACAATACCTACAAAGAGATGACCCCAGCGCATGACTGAGTGTACTGAAAAATAAACCGAAAGGGGTATGGAAGATTCAGATCTATAGAGAAAACTTTTTAAAACAAAGCATGAAATAGAATTATATTTAGGGATTAAAGTCAAGGGGAAACTTATATGAAGGCAGAAGAGGTGTTTACGGGACATTCCCTGGAGAGCTTGCTTTCCTACTGGCCAGTAAAACCTGCAAAGAAATCAGCAACCTTTCCCTTTATGTTAGTGTCGTCTCTTTGTCAAAGAATGTCTCTGTGACACCAGAACGCTGGGGGAGTTGGGGGTCCTTGCGCGCGGAGGATGTACACTGTATCAGGAAAAAGGGGGTCTCCAATGGCTTGTAAATTTGGAAAAAGTCTTCAGCCACTTTTGGCTTCTTCGTTATTCATCTGAAATCCTTCCTTTTCGGCTTTCTTCCCTTCTTGATATTACAGGATTTCATATTTGTCCACTAAGAAAGTGGTCTCTGTGGAAAACCTGACGGGGCTGTTTCCATCTACCTGGGTCACTTTGGTAACCTAGGAAAAGAAAAAGAATGTGATAAGAAGAAAGGACAGTGAGTTCACAAGATGTTGACTACGTTTCCATTAGAAAATGCATCGACTTCTCTAAACACGGCACTGAGAGCAACCTAGAAATACTAACAGGCACTCAGTCACACTTGCAGCTTGTGGCAGCATCTAATCTGCTCTCCAGAGAAAAACCACTGCTGTAGTACCACAGAGCAGCTGCCACAGGTCAGGTTCAGAATGAGTGGTGAGGCCCAGGGCTGCCACACAAAACCCAGGGAAGGCAGACATTCTATAAGGATGGTCGGTTAGCATTCTGACCCCAAATGCAGTGTGCTACCTCTCCTGCATTAGCTACTAAATCCACTTCTGTCGCTTGTGTCCAAAACCCCACTACACTGCAAGGTTTTTCTTTTCTTTTTAAACTTCATGTATGTCTCTCTGTGTCTGGTACCAGCAAAAGCCAAAAGTGGGCATTGGATAGGCTGGGACTAGAGTCACAGATAGTTGTGATCCATCATGTGGTACTGGGAATTGAACCCGGGTCTTCTGGAAAAGAGCACCCAATGCTCTTGACCACTGAGCCATCTCTCCAGCCCCAGAACTAGTGTTGTTGTTTTCTTCCTCCTCCTCCTCTTTTTTTTCTTCTTCTTCAAGACAGGCTTTCTCTGTGAAGCGCTAGCTGTCCTAGAACTCACTGTGTAGACTAGGCTAGCCTCAAACATAGAACTCAAGAGATCCGCCTGCCTCTGCCTCCTGAGTGATGGGATTAAAGGCTTGCGCCACCTAGCTTAAGACTAGTCTTTTCAGGGCTGGGGAAATGGCTCATGATGGTTAAGAGCACTGGCTACTCTTCCAGAGGTCTTGAGTTCAATTCCCAGAAACCACGAGATGGCTTAGAACCATCTGTAATACAGATGCCCTTTTCTATCATGCAGATGTACAGAATAGAAAAGGCACTCATATACATAAATAATTTTTTGTTTCTCAAGACAAGGTTACTCTGTGTAGCCTGGAACTCACTCTGTAAACCAGGCTGGCTTTGAAATCAAGAGAGGTCTGCCTGCCTCTGTCTCCCTAGTGCTGGTTAAAGACGAATACCACCATGTCCAGCTCCGAATTATTTTTATGTGTGTTTATTTATGTGCTTGGTGCCTGCAGAGGTCAGAAGAGGGCACTGGATCCAATGGCACTGGAGTTACAGACCATTATAAACAACCATACTGGTGCTGGGAACCAACCCAGGTCCTCTGCAAGAACCGAAAGCGCTCTTTAAATGCTGAGCTATATCTTTCTAGCCCCTACAAAAAGAAAATTTAAATGTATTTTTAAAAAAAAAAAAAAAAAAAGGGGGTCAGGAGTGGTGGTACACGCCTATAATCCCAGCACTCAGAAAGCTGAAGGGACACCTGGTCAACACAGCAAGTTCTAGGCCAGTCAGGGTTACAGGGTCAGACCCTGTTGTAAAAGGGGGAAAAGAAAAAGAAAAAAAAAGAAATGTAATGAGCAAGTCAGAAATGGAATCTGCAGAACACATCAGCTTTGATTTTTGCCTTGACATGAAACTCTGCTCCCTATCGGACACTTGTTCCGTCTTCCCCACACCTGCCCCCTGTTAGAGCAGAGTACCTGTATGTTGCAGTAATTTTTTTTGGAGATGAAGGAAACTTGAACAGGGAAGAAGTCATTGGGCTGCCCAGGAATGCTGAACTCCAGGCTGCCACTCTTATTTTTGGCATCAATCACTGGCAGACACCACTCCAAAGTATTTCGCCGACTGTCATGTCGATATTCCCCATCAATCTCACCAATCACTGGTGCACCAACACCCGATCTGTCATGAGAAACATCTGGTCATTGTAGTTATCTAGAGCTCAGAGAACTCCAACAAGGAAAGGAAAACCAACCTCAAATTTGATCAGCTGGGCAGTGGTGGAGCACGGCTTTAATCCTAGCACTCGGGAGACGAGGCAGGTGGATCTCTGTGAGTTAGAGGCCAGCCTGGTCTACAGAATGAGTTGCAGGACAGCCAGGGCTACACGGAGCAACCCTGTCTCAAAAAACAAAAAAGCTGGTGATGGAGAGATGGCTTAGAGGTTAAGAGCACTTGCTGCTCTTCCAGAGATCCTGAGTTCAGTTCCCAGCAATCACATGGTGGTTCACAACCATCTAAATGAGATCTGGTGCCCTGTTCTGGTGAGCAGGCATACATGTGGGCAGAACACTGTATACATAATAAATAAGAGAAAAGAAAAGAGAAAAAAAGCTGAGAGGTGGTGGCACAGGTCTTTAATCCCAGCACTCAGGAGGCAGAGGCAAATGGATGGATCTTTATGAATTCAAGGCCAGCTTGGTCTACAGACAGAACTAGTTCTAGGACAGCCAGGGCTCCACAGAGAAACCCTGTCTTGGGGGAGGGGGGAGTATATATCTCAAATTCTGCCTCAATTTTTCTAAAAATTATGCTGCTTAGTAACTTCAAGGATCAAAGCCCTAACTCCTTGGCTAAGGCTATCACTTCCTTTGTATAAAAAGATATCAGAATGATAGGCATTTAAGACATAGCTTTGGGCGCTAATTAGGCCTGGGAGCTAGCAGAGAACTGAGATTGCAAATGTCTAAAAATGCTTTCATTGTAAAAATCACTTTATGGTTTGCTAGCCTGTTAAGGACTTCTGAACAATGTGCGTCTTTAAATAACAATGAAAAATAAAGCAGGCTGATAGTAGGGGGAGACTTTGCATACCAGTAATAGATGTGTAATTGGATTTTTGAGAACATACTTTACTGAAGCCAATGCTAGTAAGTTTATCTGATTTATGATCTAGTGAATTATTTGGTAAATGAAAAGTGAAAGCATGCCAACAAAGTCTGGCCAAAATAGAAATAGACTGGAAAAAGAGGCGCACACAGTTGTTTTCGGTCACAGAAGAATCAGGGCTAGTTAGGATGTACTTTGCACTCCCACAAATGGCTGACAGGCAGTGTCACCTACTCCTACACATTCTAAATTTACCCTCTTTTAACTCAACAGGGACACTCAGTGCTTACATTCGGGGCAGGGTAAGGAAAACAAAGCCTACTTGAACTCTTTCCCATCAACTTTACAGTGCTCATTCCTTCTCTGCTCCAATTTCAGTTCTGACTTCTAATCTGATCAGCTCTAGATACTGGGGTAAAACGTCTCCAAAGATCTCTTCTCCAGGCCACTGCAAAACTGAACAAAGACACAGGAAACCACCATAGCCACAATTACAGAGCAGCTAGAGGCCTAAAAACCATGGCACCCTAAAATA
Source organism: Peromyscus maniculatus bairdii (assembly GCF_049852395.1). Lineage (NCBI taxonomy): Eukaryota > Metazoa > Chordata > Mammalia > Rodentia > Cricetidae > Peromyscus > Peromyscus maniculatus. Next base: position 41,626,250 of record NC_134858.1, read on the forward strand.
GTCTAGTAAAATAAATCTCAACAGAGTTTACCTGTCAGCAATGCCCAAGTCCTACCACTCTCCAAGGTACCCATTTATTGTTCTGGAGGAAGAACTGACTTGTGAAGTTGGTCACCCTATTATTTTACTTCTTACAAAATAGGGTCTTTTTTTTTTTTTTTTTTTTTTAATAGCCTTGAAATTGTAACTCTCCTGTCTCTAACTCTCAAGGACTAAAACTACAGGTGTGTTGGTTAATCCTATTAATGGGGACACTGGTAATATAGCATATTTTTTAAAAATGGAAATAAGAATGACTAAAATTAGATTTGACCAAGATAAATCCCCCAGTAATCAAAGGAAACAAAACTAAAAATTAAGTATCATTTTGTTGCAATAAAACTGAGGAATATAACAATAGAGATACTCTGATTCACAATTAAATCCTCTATTTCCTTGTAGCAGTGGTTGAGAGGTAGAGGAGAAAAGCTGAGGTGCACTGTTGAAGTAATGTCAGTGCACACTCTACTGGAAACGTATAAGGAAGCAAATTTAAGGCACAGAATACTTCCAGAGGACCCTAGAGAATATGCCATTGAAATATACATCACTGGAACTAAAACTTTGAGCTGTAAGTGTGACAGGAATCCTGTTTGCAACAGGGTCTCATTCTGTAGCCTAGGTTGACTTGAAATGCAAACTGGAGGGGGATCCTCCTGTTTTGGTCTCCCTAGTGCTCTGGGATTAGTGTTTAAGCCACCACAAATGGCTTGACATGCATGTCTATCTTGCTGTGCTGACAGTTTCCTAGGTGTATACATGTCAAAACTAACTGCACTGGTAACATCACCCTGGCAGGGTTTCTCTATGTGTAGCCCTGGCTGTCCTGGAACTCACTGTGTAGACCAGGCTGGCCCCTAACTCAGAGATCCACCTGCCTCTGTATCCCGAGTGCTTGGATTAAAGGTGTGCACCACCACTGCCTGGCTTGCACTGCATATTTTGTCAATCATAATTTAAAGCTTCTATAAAACTTAATGAAACTGATGTAGACATTGTATCCAAAATATACTCTCCTCTTAAAAAGAAAGGAAAACTCAGTCACTGTCTGAAATGTCAAAAGAAGTCTGAGTGGAAAGCAGCTCGTCCTCCTGAATGACTACAGAAATAAGCAGAACCGAACTCAGGAAAACAGCTCCAGCACTACAAAAGGATTGCTTTGGTTTCAAAGTAAATTCCACCCCTTTGAAAATGTACAGCTTGCTGGGGTATGATGGCACTAAGAGGCAGAGGAAGACCCATCTCTGAGTGTAGGCCAGCCAAGACTACATAGTGCCTTTGTCTAAAAAACCTAACCTAACCCAAACCAAACAAGTCAGAGTACACAGCTCAATGCATAAGACCTGCAAGTCGTCTTGTAAGGCTTACAGCGTAAGTCACAGGACATTTCCATTAGCTGGCAAAGGTCCTTTTTGCTCTTTCCTCACCACATACTTTCCTCTCTACCTCCTGATTTCTGATCAAAGAGCATTACCCTCTTCTGCAAAGTCCTATGTGTCTGCCTTCTTTTACACTAGTTACCGGTTCCCACCCTCCTCTCTCCCTCACACACAGCCCTCAAACCTCTGACCCTCCTGTCTCCATCTTCCAATGCTAGAATTAAAGGCCTGTGCCGCCACTACACCAGGTTCCACAACTGGTGTGGTGGCTTTTTTTTCCCCTCTGTGTAGCCCTGGCTGTCCTGCAACTCACTCTGTAGCCCAGGCTGGCTGGAACTCACAGAGATCCTCCTGCCTCTGCCTCCCAAGTGCTGGAATTAAAGGTGTGCACCACCACATCAAACACAACTGTTTTGTTTTTTTTTTAAAGAATCAAGTATCAGCCATGTCTATTAGCTGTAAACCTAGCTACTCATGAGACTAAGGCAGGTGAATCACAAATTCAAGGCCAGCCTGGATATTTAGTGAAACCCTATCTCAAAACAGGTAAAAAGGACTGGGAATGTAGCTCAGTGGTAGAGCTCTTGCCATGCTTAAGCCCCTAGGTTTAATCGGCATTACCACAGCTGGGAAGAAAATAAGCAAACATTTCAGAATGGATATTCAGTCAAGTACTGCCTCAAGAATTCATCCCCAAACCCCAGAAACCAGTTCTAAACCCACGAAGGGAAGAGGATTATTAGGAGAATTTCACTTACGGCAGTGGGATGGTGATGACCACATCATTGAGTTCTAAATTATCTTCCTGTAGTTCATACTCTATGTTGACATCACAACCATTTCCACTTTCAGAGGGCCAGCAGTTAACTGAGAAGAAAAACAAGGCCATAACCCCTCAGTTTTAGAAAAAGAGTAGAACTGCTTCTTGGCCTTGGGGCTAAGATCAAGAGGTCGGAAGAGTGGAAAAATGTTAAGTTGGCAAATACAAGCGAACCGACAACTGCAGGTCTATAGCACCCTAATGTAAACTACACACTGATGGTTCAAAACCAGCTGTAACTCCAGCTCCAAGTGATCTCACGACCTCTTCTGGCCTTCATAGGCACCTATTCATTGGTGCATACGTTCATGCAGACACACACATACACATAAATAAAACCTTTAAAAAATTAAAATGATTAAACTATCCCAAATGCAGCAGCAATTCCATTCTGAAGACAGTCACTTTGCCATGTCAATGAAGAGAAGAGCATGCCCATCAGAGGCACCTACTTGTCAAGGGAATAAAAGATTCCTCTGTTGTCTGCAGTCTCCACTTTAGTACCCCTACGTCACTGTTGACTGGAAATGACTTCTCTGGGTTTTTCAAGCCAATCAGGGACTCTGCAGTGAAAAGCTTTTTATCCACATTTGGATGGGTCTGAGAAAGAGAAGAGAAAGAAATATGAAGTTCAGAGTGACAAGTGAATGGGGCCAACAAGATGGCTTAGCAGGTACTTGCTAAGCCCAATGACCTGAGGTCAGTCCCTGGAACCCACACAGGAGGAGGAGAAAACCAATACTCTTGAAAGTTATCCTTTGACCTCTACACACATGACACATATATGCCCACACAGACACATATATACAAGCATACAGACAGAGTAAATAAATAAGTGAACTAAAAATAAAGAAATAGGAGGTTGAAATGCAGCCCAGTTGGCAAAGTACTTGCCTACCATGCATGGGGCTCTGGGTTCAACTGCCTGTAACCCTAGCACTCTGGAGTTGGAGGTAGGATTAGGAGATTAGAAATTCAGGGTCATACTCTGTCACACAGACCTCTCTGGGCTTATATCCTTATATAAATAGGATTCGTAGTAAGTTACAATTCTTTTTAATTTTGTGGAAAGACGTGCCTTCTATAAAGACAACATTTTAGACCAGAGCTACACAATAATACCCCATCTCAATAAATAATAAATAAATAAACAAAAAACCCTGAAGGCCAAGGCTATCCAGTTGAGTACAAAGCTAGCTTGAGCAAGAGTCTGTGTTCCATTCCCAAGTATTGCAAGACAAACAACCCCAGAAAAAAGACTGCGCTAGGTAGACAAGTCTAAATACTCAATATAAAAAGCCCTCTACACACCTGTAGCTGCACCCCTTTCTTATCTTCATTTTCTACATGAAGACGAATCCGGCCAAATTTGTCATCTGAGATCCTAAGCATGATCATGCCATGCAACTCCATATTCTGTAACCCTCCATCTCTCCCACAGGTTAGTGTGATCTTTTCTTCAATCTTCATATGCACACTATAAAGGAAAAGTTTTGTCAGAAACATAGAAAGTAGGCTGGAGATGTAATTAAGTTGGTAGTGTTTATCTAGCATGCAACAAGAACTGGGTTTGATCCCCAGCTCCATATAAAACCAACTGTGATGTTACTGCTTTGGTGCACTTGGGAAGTAGGATTGGGAGAATGGTTCAGGCCACCCTCGGCTCATGAGCTCAAGGCCAATCTGAACAATAATAGACTTGGTTTTTGTTTTTTGTTTTAAAAAAAAGGGGGGCTGGCGAGATGGTTCAACTGTTAAGAACACATACTACCCAAGTTTGGTTCCCAGCAGTCCAGCTCCAGGAGATCCAATGCCGCCTTCTGGGTCCTTTTTTACCGGCACTGTGTGCACATACCATCACCCTCCCCAAATACAAATTTATACGTAATTTTAAAAGATTAAAAATAAATTTTAGAAAGAAAACAAACCAGAACTCAATGTTACTCTGGAGTATAATAGTAATTAGCCTCAATGAAAGCTTTATACTCCTTTGGGGCCAACAAGATGGCCCAGTGGGTAAAAGCACAGAGCTTAGAGACCTGAGTTCAATTTTGGAACCTACAGTGGGAAGAGAGAACCAACTTCAAAAAGCTGTCCCCAACTTTCCATACCTATACTGTGCATTAGTGTGCCCACAGTTACACACACAAAAACCATTTTTAAAAAACAGACTTATTTATTCACTAGGTGTTTTTCATGTATGTATGTATGTATGTATGTATGTATGTATGTATGTATGTATGTGCACTACCACATGCATGTTTGATGCTCGAGGTGGTCAGAAGAGGGCAACAGATCCCCTGGAACTGGAATTAGGGATGGTTGTGAACCATCAATGTGGTACTGGGAATTCAACCAAAGTAATCTGCTAGAGCAAAAAGTGCTCTTAACTTCTGAGCCATCTTTTAAGCCCTACAAACAATTTTTCTTTAAAAAAGCTTTATACTTTTGATCTAGCAAGTCCTTGTGGTGGTTACAGATTAACACTTTGCTGGCCATGGTGTTTGCAGACTCTCATTAGTCCTTTCCAGAATGTATTGTAAAGATAAATTCTCATGCATGAAACAACACAGTCTTATCCACTAAAGAGTGGTTATAGTAGCAAAAGTTTAGACGTCCACCTACATGGGGGAGGCGAGGGTATGTATACAAATGAATATTATATAGCTGTGAGAAAAAATAAAGGAAAAAACCTTCATCATGAAATCATGTTCAAGTAGACAGGGTGAAACAAGCCTACAATCTGAGCACTAGGGAAGCTGAAGCAGGAGGAGTCTCACAAATCTGAACATGGACTACTACAGTGAGTTGCCACATGTCTCAAAACAAAAGGAAGAAAAGAATAATGTTCAAAATTAAAAAATAAAATTTAAGATGGGTGGTGGTGGCACATGCCTTTAATCCTAGCACTTGGGAGGCAGAGGCAGGCAGGTCTCTGAGTTTAAGAACAGCTAAGACTGTTACTCAGAGAAACCCTGTCTGAAAAAACTGAAACCAGACAAATGTACAGAAATCCATTACTCTGTAAGCAAATTAAAAAAATATAATAAAGCCAGGTGTAGTAGTATATCCTTTTAATCCCACCACTTGGGAGGTGTAGGTGGATCTTTGTGAGTTTGAGGCCAGCCTGGTTTACATAGCAAGCTCCTGACCCTGTCTCAAAAACAAACAAAAAACTTAATTTTTTGAAAAGGAACTTGAACACTGGTACTTTGTAAAGGTGGATGATACTTCCTCTAGAACACATGGGCTATTAAATAAAAATCTCCCCCCACCCAAAAAAAAAAAAAAAAATCCAGGTGGTGGTGGCACACACCTTTAATCCCAGCACTGGGGAGGCAGAGGCAGGCAGATCTCTGAGTTCGAGGCCAGCCTGGTCTCCAAAGCGAGTTCCAGGAAAGGCGCAAAGCTACACAGAGAAACCCTGTCTCGAAAAACCAAATAAATAAATAAATGGTTATGTGGACAAGATCAAGCCAACAAGATTAGTAAACATTTTGGCAAGCAGCAGTGATAGGATTCAGGGACTTACAAAAGGGAAAATTATAAATAAAAAGGAGAGGTCATGAATGTGGAAGGAGGACATATTAAAGAGTGTCCAAGGGAAGTAAGAGTGAGAACTTAGGGGTGTGTATGATCCAGATACTGCGTATACATGTATTAAATTGTCAAAGAATATAAGGTATTCTAAAACATAATAAAATTTAAACAAAAGATACGCTTTACCAATATTTACCTATTGTTAATTAATATCATATCCCATTTGGTTCATCATCTGTATGCTCATACTCTCTCTTTAAATATTATATATATATACAAACACAATGATGTTCCCCCATGAACTACTAAGAAGGTGGTTATAAACACTGTGATAGTTTGAATGTAATTGGCCCCCATAATCTCACAGGGAGTAGAACTATTAGGAGATGTTTCAGTTGATTTCCTGCTGCCTGCAAGATACAGGACTCTTAGCTATTACTACAGCACCATGTCTGCCTGCATGCCATCATGATGATCATGAACTGAACCTCTGAAACTGTAAGCAAGCCACTCCAATTAAGTGTTTTACTTTGAAAGAGTTACTGTGGTCATGATGTCTCTTCACAGCAATAGAAACCCTAACTAAGACAAACACCTTTCACCTCTAAACACTTTATTCTTACTGTATAAGAACAAGAACTTTCTTGTACTGGGTATAGTTTGGTATCAAAGTGCTTGCCTAGCATGCATAAGGATACTCCCTTATATAACCATATTAATGCCATCATTAACTTCATAAATTTATACTGAATTAATACTTCCATTCAGCCTACCAACAGTATGTCAGTTGTCTTGTTATCACAAGATACAATACAGGATCATATCCAGGGTAAAGCACTGCATTTAGATGTCACTTAGTGACAAGTAAGTAAATTCATATAAGTAAACTCTTGGGTTTTCTTCTTTTATACCTCCAGGAATTGAACCCAGTACCTTGAAATAGGCAAGAACTATTGAACAGCATCCTAGCCTGCAAATAAATAAGTTACTTATTAACTATAATTTCGCAGGAAAAATGCAACTGAAAATCTCTAGTTGTGGTGACTTGAACGAGAACGACCTCCATTACACAAATATATTTGAATGTTTAGGCCACAGTGGTTCTCAACCTGTGGGTTGCAAGCCCTTTGGCAAACCTCTATCTCCAAAAATATTTAATTTACAATTCCTAACAGTAGCAAAATTACAGTATGAAGTAGCAATGAAAGTAATTTTTATGGTTGGGGGTCACCACAACATGAGGAATTGTATTAAACGGTTGCAGCATTAGGAAGGTTGAGAATCACTGGTTTAGGAAGAATTAGGAGATATGGCCTTTGTTGGAGGAGGTGTGTCTCTGGGGGCTAGCTTTGAGGTTTCCGAGGCACAGCAGTCCTAATCTCTTTCTCTCTGCCCGATGTCTGAGGATCAGAAGATAAGCTCTCAGCTACTGCTCCAGCACCATGCCTGCCTGCCTGCAATGCTCCTCCCAACCATGATGATCATGAACTAACCTCCCAAAACTGTAGGCAAGCTCCTAATTAAATGCTTTATTTTATATGTTGCCTTAGTAATTTGGGGGGGAGTGTTCAAGACAGGGTCTCTCTGTGTAGCCTTGGCTGTCCTCAAGCTCACAGAGATCTGCCTGCTCCTGCCCCTGGAGTGCTGGAAACAAAGGTGTGTGCCACCACTGCCAGGCTTTTTTACTCTATATACTTCAGACTATCCCCTCAGAAAGATACACACACACACACACACACACAAAAAAAAAAAAAATAAATAAAAAATAAAAAATAAAAAAAAAAAAAAAAGAAAGAAAGAAAGAAAAGAAAAAAAAAAAAACTAGCAGAGTGATGATGGCACATGACTTTGATCCCAGTGCTTGGGAGGCAGGGGCAGGCAGATCTCTGAGTTCAAGGCCAGCTTGATGTACAAATCCAGAACAGCCAGGATTGTCACAGAGAAACCCTGTCCCAGAACCCCACCCCCCAAAACAAAACAAAAACCTAACTGATATTGGTTGCCTCTACCATATGAAATTTACATGGTTGGGAAGACTTTTATACAAACACTGAATATTTTACTATAGAAATACATAACAAAAAATAATCCTACTGCTATGGGCAATTAGTAGGTACAATCTATATATATCCTATGATAGAAATATGTGTCTATATACATGTGTGCCTAGTGCCTGGTGCACCATGCATATACCTGGTGCCTACAGAAGCCAGGAGAGGGCATTGGATTCCCTCAGAACTAGAGTTACAGATGGTTGTGATCCACCATAAGGGTGCTGGAAATGAACTTGGGTCCTCTTGAAAGACAGCCAGTCAGTGCTCTTTACCACTGAGCCATCTTCCCAGCTCTTGAATTATTTTTAAGCTAGGTGAACCACAGTGGCTATAAAGAATATTTTGGGCTCGCTCTTGTTTTTTTGTCTCAGCCTCTTAGATCTTTCCAGAAACAAAGGCTCTAGACTCTACAAGAGTCTGAATCTTGGGATAATGTAAGGCTCCACTTTACCTTCACAAGAGTCTGCTCTGTGCTTGAAGTAATATCATTTAGAAGAGTCTTAAGCTAGCGGTAGGAAAAAGTCTTAAATTCTCTTTTCTATGTGATGGTTGCTTAAAAGTATGAGGCCTCTAGTGGTTAAAAACATATTCTGCTTTCTCAGAAGACCTAAGTTCACCTCCTAGCATCCATGTGGAACGGGCTCATAACAGCTTTTAACTCCAGTTCAAGAGGAATCCATTGCCCTCTTCTGGCTTCTGTGGGTACCTGCATTCACACATGCACAGACCAATACTCACATAACTTAAGCATTCTTTTTGTTTTGTTTTTTTGGACAGGGTTCCTCTGTGTAGTCCTGGCTGCCCTGGATCTCACTCTGTAGACCAGGTTGGCCTCGAACTCACAGATATCCACCTGCCTCTGCCTCCCAGAGTGCTGGGATTAAAGAAAGGCATGCGCCACCACCACCTGGCTTCGACATAGTTAAAAAAAAACAAAAATAAATCTTAAAAGAAAAAAAGCATGAAGTCTCAGCTTTTCTCAAAACAACCAAAATAGCACAAGTACCTCAGTGAGTGAAGAGATTTATCTAGCTGTAACTGTTCAGTTCTAACGGAACACAAAAGAGTCAACAGTCCGCTTTAAACACAGCTAATAGGTGTCCTTCCCGACTCATCTTTTCAGCTGACCTCAAAGCTATCAGTAACAGTAGGTCTGGTTAAGGACAAGGAATTTGAGTCTTGATTATATGAACCTGATTAACCTATCACTTAGAAAAACATCAACAACCGTTTCAGTCCTGAGATAAAAGACAAATCAAATTATACTGAATACAAATACTTAAACGACAGCATGTTAATTTCCTTTAAAAGACCTTTACAAACTTTAAAGGCTGATTCTCCTTTATAGTTTTAATTAGGAGAATAAAAAAAAAAAAACAGGACAAAATATGGGGCTGATGTAACTTTAGCCTAAATATTCAAGTTCTTTTTCTTTTGAGCTAGGTTCTCATATAGCTGAGGCTGGCCTTGAACTCCAGATCTTCCAACTTCCACCTCCCAAATTCTGGGATTACAAGCACGTACCAATGTGCCATGCTTAAGAGACAACCTACACAGTAAGCATAAAGTTACCTTTCCTAAATTAGCCAATAAAAGGCAAGTTCTAAACTTCAAAGGAAATAAATGGCTGTGAGTTTTCATGTTTAAAGTGGGGAAAATATACCTTAAGTTAGTATCTGGAATATGCTCTAAATAAAAAAAATCAATAAAAGTTAAAAGGCACAAAAATACGCAACTAGGAAGTATGCAGCCCAGGCAGTGGCAAACAGTGCACTCAGCATATGTAAAGAACACATACTGCTATTCTAGAAGAGAGTCCCAGCACCCACATCAGGTTAGCTCACAACCACCTGTTGTGGTATTTTCAAAGTGGTGAGAAGTTGTCAAACCATACAACAGGGCCCATGTGGGAGGTTTACTGAGGAGGGGAGGGGAGTGAAGGGGCAGAGACCGGTCCCTGAGGAGGAAGGAAGAGAGAGATGGGAGGTGGGCAAGGCCCGCCTTTTATAAGGAAAGGTATCGAATGCGCACAGTGGGTGCTCTTAGTGGCTGCAGCTGAGGATGTATCCTGTCAGGACCCTAAGGACGGGCCAGTACAGGTGCCTAATGCTAACACCTCTAACTCCAGCTCCAGGGCGGTCTACACTTCTAGCCTCTTCGGGCACTTGTACTGTACAAACTCACACACAGACATACACATAATTAAAAATAATAACAATAGCCAGATATGGTAGCACATATCTTTGATTCTATCACTTGGGAGGCAGAAGCAGAAGGTTCTGTTGTGAATTAGAGGCCAGCTAGGTCTACATAGTGAGACTCTGTCTTGAAGAAAAACAATAACAACAACAAAAACAATAAATTTTTAAAAGGACAATTTTTTTCTCCTTGAGACAAGGTTTCTCTGTGTTACAGTTCTGGATCTCCTGGAACTCAGAGATCTGCCTTCCTCTGCCTCCCAAGTGCTGGGATTAAGGCATGCACTGCCACTGCCACCACCACCCAGCTAAAGAGACAATTTATAAAAATTATACTGTTTGTTTTTGAAGAAGTCAGTCATTATTACCTTTCCATATTAATGGGTGGAGCATGCACTTTGGTTGCTTCCGAGGCACGTTTCCCCATATTAGAAGACATAATAGTTTCACCTTCAGATTTCAGTTTGTCCACAAAGTTATCTACTTCCTTTCCTTTGGCTCCAAGTTTCAAAGCCTTGCTGGGGCCTGAAGGTCTAAGAGAAGAGTACAAAACAAGTACATACATGATAGAAACACAACAAAGCCCCAAACATTAGTTAATAGCCTTCTACCACAAAGATTCCTCTGAAGGAATGTGAAGATCGGAGGAGGAAAGCCTGTTCCCTAGTGCTGGTGGACAATCAGAACACCGATGGTGCAATACAAACCTGCACAAATGGACAGCCATTATTAATATGTAAACATCAAGTACCCAATACCAAAGGTATAATTTTAAAATCATAAATGATCTGATGAAATTAGCATCTTCCAATCAGATAAATATGACTATGCACAAAAAAATTTTGCATGTCATTTCAGGCAGCCCAGAGATTCTTCTCAAACATTTAAGACTGAAAAACCATATTCTGGTGCTAGAGAGATGGCTCAAAGGTCAAGAGCACTTACTCTTAAAGAGGTCCCAGGTTTGGTTCCCAGCACACACATGGTGGCTCACAATCATCTCTAACTCCAGTACTGATGTACTCTCTTGACCTGTGTGGGCACCAGGCAGTCATATGGTGCACATACATACTATATGCAGGCATACAAATTAAAAAAAAAAAATCTATTTTATTTTTTAAATTGATATTTTTTTCTTTTCTTTCTTTCTTTCTCTTTCTTTCTTTTTTTTTTTTTTTTTTGGTTTTTCAAGACAGGGTTTCTCTGTGTAGCTTTGCGCCTTTCCTGGAACTCACTTTTTAAACTTGATATTCTAAGAGCACCTACTGCTCTTGCACAGGACTTGGGCTCCATGCCCAGTACACATAAGGCTTCTCATACCTGTCTATAACTCCAGTTCAAGATGATTTGACACCCAAATGAACATACATATATTCAGACAAAGAAGTCATACACACAAAATAATCTTTAAAAAGAAAACTCCAGGCTGGATGGTGATGGCGCACGCCTTTAATCCTAGTACTTGGAGGCAGAGGCAGGTGGATCTCTGTGAGTTCCAGGCCAGCCTGGTCTATGAAGTGAGCTCCAAGACAGCCAGGACTGTTACACAGAGAAACTCGTGTCTCAAAAAAACATAAGGAAAAAAAAAAATCCATGTTCTACAAACCATTAAAACCCCCTATGTCCCCAAATAAGACAAATGTCGTAATAAGTGAGAAAATCATGGCATAATTTGTAGAACTTTTTAAATAAAACGAAAAATAACACAGATATCTCTTCTATGCCTATCTTTTATGTCTCCAAATTTAGTATCACAGCTTACTTCATTAAGTCTCTCATTATTTACAGCCAACTTAGAAACCAAGTATCACTCCCACGAAACACACACATGCAGAGAGCCTTCCTCTGCATCCTAGGGTTGCTGGTAATACACTAGACCATACCTGGCTGGTGCAGGGGCCACTTTTGGTTTATCGGTCTCAATGATGGTCTCTGTGATCATGGCTGCTGTGCTGCCTCCAGACACTGCAGAACTACCAAATCCCCCAAATCCTGGTGCTTTTTTGCCCTGTCTCTCTGCATCTCTTCGGGCCTGTTGTAATTCCTTTGCTTTACGCCGCATCTCAGCCTTAGCTTCACGTTCTTGAGTCTATGGAACAAGACATACTTGTTTGTAGTTTTCAGTACAGCCTACATTAGCAAGCCAAACCAGGAAGATCAGATTAGTGAAGGCTAAGAGAAGGACACTCAAACTGGCAGTCTCAGAAGGCCTCACTCACCTCTCTGACTGCTCTGAACACTTTCTCCTCATGAGAATCCATTTCTGTGAAGGTTCTGATCTGTGCCAAGTTAACATTCTCCCTATATCCCAGGGCAACAATTTCATCAAAAGCAAAAATCAAATCAAAACAGTGCTCAGATATTTCATTTTCTTCTAAGGCGCGGCAATATTCAGGAATCTAATCATGGACAGTAACAAAAAACAAAGATTATTAATTTCATATCAGCCATGTTTCCAAGTCTTATCTTTTAAACATACATATCAAAAACAAAGCGCTTGGGAGGTGGAGGAAGGAGGATCAAGAGTTCAAGGTCATCTTCAGCTACACAGCAAGTTAAGACCTGCCCAGACTACATGAAATCTGTCTCAAAAAAAAAAAAACCACAAAAAAACAACAAAAAAAAAACCCTCAACTAACAGATCAAACAATGAGATTGGCAATGGCTCAGCAGTTAAGAGCACTGGCTGCTCTTCCAGAGGACCTGTGTTCAATCCCCAGCACCCACGTGGCAGCTCACAACTGCTTGTAACTCCAGGGGATCTGACACTCTCACACAAAATATGCATGGAGGCAAAACACCAATGCATATAAAATAAAAAATAAATCATTTAAAAAACAAACAGCCGGGCGGTGGTGGCGCACGCCTTTAATCCCAGCACTCGGGAGGCAGAGGCAGGCGAATCTCTGTGAGTTCGAGGCCAGCCTGGGCTACCAAGTGAGTTCCAGGAAAGGCGCAAAGCTACACAGAGAAACCCTGTCTTGAAAAACCAAAAAAAAAAAAAAAAAAAAAAAAAAAAAAAAAAAAAAAAAAAAAAAAAAACAAACAGAAACCTCAATCCTTTCTTAGCTTCTAGTCTTTCCTTTAAGACTTTAGGGCCTACAGAGATGGTTCAGTGGTTAAGAGTAACAGCTGCTCTTGTAAGAACCCAGGTTCGATTCCAAGCATCCAGGTGGCAGATCTCTTGACTCTAGTTCCAGGGGACCTTATGCCCTCTTCCAACCTTCCTGGGCACCAAGCGCATACATATACATACAAAGCAAAACACCACACACACAAAATTTAAAAAAAAATTAAACTAGATGTTGGCATAAAGTCTTAGGGTGCCTGTGTTTATCTGTATCAGTAGTCTTAATCTAAAAAAATTTTCCAAATCTGGGCATAGTGGCGCATACCTTTAATCCCAGCACACAGGAGGCATGCAGATTTTTATGAGCTCTAACCTGGTCTACCACAGAGAGCTCCAGGCCAGCCAGAGGTACATAGTGAGACCCTGTCTATACACCTACAGACAGACAGACACACATACACACGAGGGTGGAGGTCCAAGCAAGTTTCTGAAACACAGACATATTAAATTAGTTAAGAACTGGGGGATATGAAGGACTGGAGAGATGGCCCAGCAGTTAAAGAGCACTGGCTGCTCTTTCAGAGGACCAAGGTTCAATTCCCAGCACCCACATGGCAGCTCACAACTGTCTGTAACTCTAATTCCAGGGGATCTGACACCCTCACACCAATGCACATAAAATAAAACCAATTTAAAAAATAAGAGCTGGAATATGAAAGAAGGATTGTGCATTCTCTTCTGGAATACTTACAGCCTAGGAAGATACCCAACAAGTGGCTGCAAATGAATAAAAAGCTGTATGGGAAGGAGTGTAGCTCAATGACAAGAGTGCTTGCCTGGAATGCACAAGGCTCCAGCACTGCAAAAGAAAAGGGAGGAGGGAGCAAGCAAGCTTTTTTTTTTTTTTTTTTTTTTTTAAAGAAAAGGAATTGCATTGGTAAGTTGTTGAGATGTGGGTAGGGGTACAGAGTTCACAAATGTTACAATCAGCTATTTTAGAGTCAAAACTACTTTCAATGTAAAACAACACAAAGTCGAATCCAGGATTACAGGCCTCTTACCACTCTTGAGAAGAGCCTTAAAGTCTCCAAATCTTCTAAAATATTGCTGTTTTTGGTAGTGATCAATACCATGTACAGTTTCTCCATAGGTTGGTAGACATATCTTACACTCTCTGTTTCAACAAAAGTATGTTGTTTTCCAGTGTTCATGAGTTTTGGAAAAGCTGCTAATAAACCCTCAATCCGAGTGCGGGTCATCTCCACAAACTGTCGAGACACAATAGCCTTTCCCGCTTTCGTGCAGACCGCCGCTGCCAACAGCACCTGCCAAGAACACACGCGTTAGTAAGTACTCTACTTCTTTACGCTGCTTGCTTTCTCAGCACTTCAGGAGAGCTTCCATACTCTAGCCCATCCAGTGACATGCTTTCAAACTATACTTCATTATTTCTTTAATTACAGCAAGAGATTTATAAGACAAAGTTAAGGTAGAAGAAAACGAAGCAATTATTCCATAAATTATTCTAAAATTAAAAAAAAAAATTTTTTTTTTTTTTTGGATTTTTTGAGACAGGGTTTCTCTGTGTAACAGTCCTGGCTATCTTGGATCTCACTTTGTAGACCAGGCTGGCCTCGAACTCACAGAGATCCTGCTGCCTCTGCCTCCCAAGCGCTGTGATTAAAGGTGTGCGCCACCACCGCCCGGCTTAAAATTAAAAAAAAAAAAAAAATTTAGTTAAAAAAAAAAAAACTATAGCTTTGGCCTAGAATGTGCAAAAAGCAGGTTACACCACCCGCACTACACACAAACACACATGGAGCACTCTCTCCAAAGTCTATCCTCATTTTATATATATATATATACATATATATATATATATATATATATATATATATATATAGAGAGAGAGAGAGAGAGAGAGAGACTGACTGATCATGTGCATGTGTGGGTGTACACATGTCACAGCGTGCACCTGTGTGGAGGCCAGAAGACACCTTGAGGGAGTCAGTTCTCTCCCTCTACTATGGGTTCCAGGGATCAAACTCAGGAGTCAGGCATGGCAGCAAGTATCTTCACCAGCTGAGGCATCTCATCTGCCCTTTATACTCACACTCTTGAGTCAGTTATCACTCAGAGCTGGGTTGCAACCATACACAACAGATCAAAACTTTCTTAAAAAGTGTAGCTCTCTCCGTATCAAAGCAGAAGTCTAGTGAGGCAGACGAAAGGGTTATAAGAGCACCGCCTGAGTATGGTGGCACATGCCTAATTTCCACTCAGCACAGGTACTCAGCTTAGCCTAGATACCTGTCTCAGCCAAAGGAAACACAGGGGTGCATGAGAAGCCCCTGAGCTTCCTTTTCATTTTTACCTGGAATATGAAACCAATTAATTAAGTCTGAGTTGATCTGTCCTTTGATTAGCTTTCCCATCAGGCTCACCTTCTAGACAAGCAAACAAGCTGTGAAGTAAAAATCTACATAACCAGGTGTTTCACCTAAGTTTTGACACTGAGCAGTGATTAAGACCCAACAACCCTTCTGATGTCTCCATTTATTTCACAAAACAAATGCAGAAGGAAGAGTGGACCCTCAAATGCCAATAAGAAGAGTAGGAAAGCTAAGCCATGTTCTAATGGCCTCTTTGGGATAGGGATCCAAGAGTTCACACAAGCAACAACAAAAGATTGATACATTTGGGAAGACTCACTATTAGGATATAATATTTTAAACAACAAACCCTGGTTAAATTTCTCAACTTTAAGGAAACCTGTCCATTACAGATAAACAATTTGAAAAATAAATGTCAGTCAATATAAACAAATATCTTCACAGTGGCAATGCTTCCATCTCTCAGTACTGAAAACTAAACCCAGGGCCTCTAGCATAATAGGCAAGCATGTTATATATCCCCAGCATTTTGTCTATTTTAAAGTTTTCATCTTATTTTATTACAGGGTCTTTCTAAATTTCCTGGCTGCCTTCAAACATGTTATTTCTTCAAAGCAGCTGGGATTACAGGTGTGCATCCATTTAGTTTCAATGTATTAATAGTAGTTTTGTAATCAGTATATAAGGCTACAGTATCCAGAGAGAATACATGATCCAATCCCAGCACCTAGAGGCAGGAGAATTAGAAGCACAAGGTCATCCTGTTCTACACACAGTTCAAGGCCAGTGTAGGCTACAAAAGACCATCTGAGAGGGTGGAGGAGAGAACGAAAGTCAAAGAAAAGTTGGCTAGTTAAGGTATCTGGAAGAGAATTACCATCATGCTTATTTTTAAGCAGCAGAATAAAACAATTCATATTGAGCCAGGTGTGGTGGTGCATACTTTTAGTTCCAGCACTCAGAGACAGAGGCAGGTAGATAGGGCTCTCTGAGATCAAGACCAGTCTGGTCTATATATCAGGTTGCAGGACAGCTCGGGTTACATAGAGACCCTGTTTCAAACAAAACAAAATAACCCCCTCCAAATCCCCAAAGACTATTTGTGGTGATATTTTGATTGCATTCTGACAATAAAGTTTGCTTTGAGTCAGAGGGCAGAGCTAGCCAACAGCGAACCAAAATTAACTACAGAGGTTTTAGAGGACTGAGGAATAGGAGACAGGAAGTAATAAGGTGGGGCTGAGAGAGGATCTCAGCCCTTTTTGATGGAGGAATAGAAGAGATAGGAGGTCACTGGCGGCTTCTCCGCAGCTACTCTGATCATTCAGGTTCTTACCCCAATATCTGACTCCCAGTTTTTTATTGATAAAGAATAATTAGATAAATGCATCATCAATTCGTATTGTAAAGTATTTCATCTATATCCAGCACAAATAAGATCCCGCCACCAAACAGATCTCTATTCTTACTGATTTACTTTAAGTGAACACTGCATTTTTCTCATGTGAAATCTCAAAAGCTGATACTATCATCTGCTCCACTTCTCAAGTAAGAACCAAAGTTTAGAGAAAGCTAGATTTAAGGGATTAATACAGTTCTCCTGCATCTCTGATTCTATTAACTCTATACTGAATTTACCTTATCAGCTTGGTGGTACCCAAGGCTAAGTAAGTGTTTCACCACTCATCTCCAGTCTGTTGTTTTGTTGTTCTGCTTTGTTGTGTTTAGAGAAGGTCTCCTTATGTAGCTCTGACTGGTCTGTAACTTTCCATTCTCCTGCCTCTGCTTCCTGAAAGCTGAGATAACCTGTACGTGCCACAATGTCATGATTTATTTTATACCTATTAGTATTACACTATATTTATTTTATATCTATTATTATTACACTAGTTATCTCAGTGGTTAAGAGCATTAGCTACTCTTCCAGAGGACCCATGTTCAATTCCCAGGACCCAAATGGTAGTTCACAGCTCACTATAACTCCATTTCTAAGGTATCTGATAACTCTCTTTTGGCCTTACCTTCTTCTGGCCTTCACAGTGACCAGCCATGTACATGGTGCAGACATACAGGCAGCCAAAACACCCATACACATAGAATAATTTAAAAAGAGAGAGAGTGACCCTATCCCAAAACAAACAAAAAATCAGTAGGGGCCAGGGCACCAGTGGCACAGGCCTTTAATCCCAGCACTTGGGAGGCAGAGCCAGGCAGATCTCTGTGAACTCCAGGACAGGAACCAAAACTACACGGAGAAACTCTGTCTCAAAAAAAAAAAGGGGGGGGGATCACACCTTTAATCCTAGCACTAGGGAGGCAGAGGCAGGCAGATCTCTGTGAGTTTGAGGCTAGCCTGATCAACATATCGAGTTCCAGGGCTATACAGAGGAACCCTGTCTCAAAAACAAACAAACAAAAACTTGGTAGAGTTGCTGTGGAATAATCCTTCTGTACACTGCAAATATGTATTACTCTCATTAGCTAATAAAAAGCTGACAGGCCAGTAGCCAGGCAGGAAGCATAGGCAGGACAGCCAGACACAAAGGACTCTGGGAGGAGGAAGGGCAGAGTCAGAAGAGATGTCTTCCTGCCAGCCAGCCAGCTGCTGAGGAAGCAGCTGGCTTCCTTTTTAAATTATTCTATGTGTATGGGTGTTTTGGCTGCCTGTATGTCTGCACCATGTACATGCAGAAAATGAGGTGACAAGCCATGAGCCACATGGTGAAGCATAGATAAGAAATATGGTGTAAGTGTAAGAGTTAGCTAATAACAAGTCTTAGCTATAGGTTGAACATTTAAATTTATAAGTAAATATTAAGCCTCTGAGTGATTATTTGGGAACTGGAGGACAGGAGAGAAATGTCCGACTACATAGGGTAAAATAATCTCTCAAACAGGAAAACTCGGAGACTCTATTTGAGTCATTCCATTAACCAGATAAAAGCAAATACGACTACTGAAGGAGGATCAAAGTTCCCTATACTAAATGTAGATAAACCTCAAAACACCTAGGATACAAGTTGCAGGGTCCATGCAGGTGACATGGTCTCCAATACTAATACAGCTAGAAAGGTCATCTCTAAACAAGATAAATTTATCCTCTGCAAATAACACATCTTCTTAAATGCCTCAACATAGTAATGCTTCTCTTCATATACGCATTTACTGAAATTTAGCAACCACTGAAATAGAGCATATATTAAAAGGTAAATTCTCCTACCATGATTTTCATTAGTCTCACTATGTAGCTCTGGCTGGCCTGAAACTCACTATGATCAGAGGAACGCATAGAGCTCTGCCTGCTGGAATTAAAGGCATGCTATGACAGCTGACAACAGTTCAGCAGTTCAGCAGTAAGAGCACTTGCTGCTCTTGTAGAGAACCTGGGTTCTATTCCTAGCATCCACACAGCAATACACAACCATCTGTAACTCCAGTTCCAGGGGACCAGATATCCTTTTCTGCCCTCATCCAGACACCAAGCACGCATGTGAAGCAAAACATTCACACACATAATATTTTTAAGAGTTAATAAAAAAGAATGAATAACTATGGTTCTCAAAAGCTTTTTGAGCCTAGCGGTGGTGGTCCATCCCTTTAATCCCAGCACTTGGGAGGCAGAGGCAGGCAGATCTCTGTGGGTTTCAGACCAGCCTGGTCTATCTATAGAGCTTGTTCTAGGACAGCCAAGGCTACCAAAGAAACCTTGTCTTGAAAAACAAAATAAAACAAACAAAAAACAGAAAAACAGGAGTTCAAGACCAGCCTTATCTACTTTAGAGTTTGAGGCCGGCCTGACTTACACGAGAACCTGTCTCAATTAAAACAAAGAGCAAGATCCTCTGGTCTCCACATTTACGTGCACATCCTAAAGAGAAGATAATTGGCAGACCAAACAATTTATTTTAAGACAAGGTCTCACTGTGTAGCCCTGGCTGGCCTGGAACTCACCATTTAGGTCTGCCTCTGCAAAGTTAGAATTAAAGGTGTGCATCACCACACATAGCTCAAACAACTTAATTGTTTACATGGTTTCACTATACTGTCTGTACAGTTTAATACATGGATCACTGGCTGGAGAGATGGCTCAGTGATTCAAAGTGCTAACTGCTCTTTCCAGAGGACCTGAGTCTGGTTCCCCAGCACCTGCATTAGAAAGCTCACAACTACCATGACTTCAGTTCTAGGGGATCCGATGCCCTATTCTGCACTCTGCAGAAGGCGCTTACACACATGTGGTATACACATACACACTTATAATGTGTTTTAAATATATATATGGATCAGAAATACCTTGAATTAGGAAGTTTGCAGAATTAGGCTTCTGTTCTGCCTGCCACTAATTGTATAATCCAAGATAAGTCACTTGATTGCTTCTGAAATAACCCTAAAATATTGAGTTAACTTACATGAAACCAAAGTATCGTTGTGGTTTTTTGTTTAATCGGGTTTTGTTTTTTGGTACTGGGAATTGAATCAAGAACCTCTTACACCCATACATTATATCCAAACATTCACTCTACCTAGTACTGAGCTACTACTTCCATGCTTACTGGGTTTAAGTTTTTTTTTTTTATTGTGCGAATGTATATATGAGTTATGTAGATGTCAGCAGACCTTCTGTGAACTGAATTGGTTCTTTTATTCTACCATGTGGGTCTTGGTGGTAAAACTCAGGTTTTCTACAAATGTTTTTAAAAAACAAAACAATAAAACCTAGGGGGCTGGAGAGATGGCTCAGCACTTAAGAGTACTTGTTGCTCTTGCACAGGACAGGGGTTCATATCCTAGCATACAACAAATTGTTGTGGCAGCTCACAACAATTTGTAACTACAGTTCAAAGGATCCAATACTCTCTTCTGGCTTCTGCAAGCACCAGACACACATGTGGTACATATAAATGGATGCAGGCAACACACTACACACAAAAAAATAAATCTTTAAAAAAAAAAAAAAAAAGGCTGGGGAGTGAGGAAATATTAAAGAGTTTGCCTTGCTCTACTAAACGAACAAATGTAAAAATCAAAATTAAAAACATGGGGGCAGGGGACAGGCTGGGAGGATGGCTCAGTAGGTAAGAGTGCCTCAAAGCTCTGTAGGCATGAGGACTTGAATTTGAACCCCATCACCTACATAAAAAGCCAGCCAGGCTGGGCAGTGGTGGTGCACGCCTTTAATCCCAGCACTCAGGAGACAGAGCCAGGCAGATCTCTGTGAGTTCGAGGCCAGCCTGGGCTACAGAGCGAGATCCAGGACAGGCACCAAAACTACATGGAGAAACCCTGTCTCAAAAAACAAACAACAAAAGAAAAGGTAGCCAGAGCTGCAATATGTAGCCTTGGCTGTCCTGGAACTTGATCTATAGACCAGGCTGGCCTCGAACTCACATAGATCCACCTGCCTCTGTCTTCAAGTTCTGGGATTAAAGGCATGAGCCACTACCACCCAGCCTATTCCTCAATTATCAATGAATTTAAAAAAGTTCCAAGAACATTTTAATAAACAAGATTTGATAAAGATTATCTGTATTTGGTTTCCTAAGGCTCTAATTTTAGTATTAAAATAACACACTCTAATATACACTATGAATACTCCCCAAAACATAAAAAGAAATCACTATCCAGGCCAGTAGTGGTGGTACACACCTTAATTTCAATGCTGGGAAGACAGAGGTCAGCCTGGTCAACATAGTGAATTTCAGAACAGCCAGGTGGACAGTGAGAAACTAAAGAATGGGGACTGGAGAGATGGCTCAGCAGTTAAGAGCACTTGTTCTCGCAGAGGACCTGGGTTAGACTCCCTGCAGCCACAGGGAGGCTCACAAGTGTCCCTAACTCCAGTTCCAAGGGATCCAACACCCTCTTCAGGTGGTGCACAGACATACACGTGGGCAACATGCTTCATATACATAAAATAAAAACATCTTAAAAAATAGAAGAAAAACCATACGAACAAACAAAAACAACAGATATTAACCTTGTGGAACTGGGACTTGGGGTGGATATATGGGGAATTTTGGAAATTTTATGTCTAATACCAAAACTGGGGAAGCAAACCTACTTGCTGTATAATTCATACACCCGAGGCTGGAAAAGGAACTTCCAACGGTTTAAACACCAAACACGAATCTCTCCTCTAACCAAGTTCTCAGTGAAAGAGGGTTAATAGAACTTAGTATGACAAGCACCAAATCAGTCTGTTAGGTCTTAGGTATGCTTTCAGAACAAAAACAAAAAATAAACAAAGAGAACCTTCAAAAGATCAATCCCTAGCTGCTTGGGAACCGTAGAATCTCTTCTATTTCACGACTATCCAGATTTCAGCCGATAAAGCAAGATCTGGTGGAGTAGTCAATTCTGCTTTCTCCCTTGCTCGTCCACATCAGTGTCTCCTACCTCGTAAGAGATGAGTACCCAGAGATAAGGCCTCCGAAGGCCCCTACCAAGTCCCCGAGTACAGCCCACCCCTCCTATCCCACCCAAGAACTCCCGATCACAATATGCCACCCGCGTGTCACGCCACCTGCGCCGTAGTAGGTTCCTGGAAGACAGACACCCTGTGTCGGTCACTCCGTTCCTCAATGTTCTACACACACCGGTCCAGCCACCAATGACACCCGGTACGCGCTACCCCAGGGCCCCAGACGCTTCGGGACCCCTGGGTCCTACCAACGAGCGTCCCAAGTTACTCCCTTCCGGGGTACCTACACTTCCTCATTTTTTAAAACAAAAGGTTTAAAAAAAAAAAAAGCCGACAGAGCCGCGGTGGTGACAGGCGGCGGCGAGAAGCTGCCGCCGGGCCCAGCCTTGCGGAGCCGGAGCTCGCAGGGAGCCGGCCGGACGGGAGGACGGAAGGCCCAGGCGACAACCCCGCGCCCGGGGCGGGGGGGTGCGAGTGCCGGGCGGACGCGGCGCCGCTGCCGGCGGAGGCCTGGTGGGCGCGGCAGCTCGCCCGGGTTCCCCCGGAGGCCGCGCCGAGCCCCGGCCGCCCCGCCAGCGGGGATCCGGGCGCGGCTCCCGCGGTCGGGGCCCGGGCGGCGAGAGGACCCGGCTCGGCGCTTACCATGGTGAGGCCGCAGGTGGGGCGCACCACGCTCTGGCTCCGCTGGGGCTCGGGCTGCGGCCCAGGGAAGCGGAGCTCGGGCCGCTCCGGACCTGCTGCCCCTGACAGGAGCCTCCGCCGCTTCGCCTCTTGCCAAGATGGCGGCCCCAAGCCACGTCTCCAACCGGAAGCGGCGCGGGTCAAAGGGCGGGGGGCGGGGCCGGCAGGCACCTCCTGGGTACCAGCAGGCTGCGTCCTCCGTTAGCCCAGCACTCGCAGGGAGTTTTGACTGGAGTCCTGCAGCATCGTCATCCTTTTGTCCTGTCTTTGTGTTCACCTGCGTTTACTTGGTGTCTCTGCTGACAGTTCATAAAGCCATCCCATGGAATACATAAAACAATCCGTGTGCGTGAGGGACTAGTATCCAGAATACATAAAGAATGTTTAGAACCCTACAATAAAGCCCACATAAGGGGCCCCTCACCTGTAATCCCAGCTCTCAGGAGTCTGAGGAGGAAGATCAAAAGTTGGAGTCCAGCCGCCTAAGCGCCAGTATTGAGTTAAAGGTCAACTTGGTATACGCTGGGAGACGCCCCTCTCCCCCAAAAAAATCAAAATAAACCATCTAGGGACAGCAAGATGGATCAATCCTTAAGCCTAACAACCTGAGGTCCACCTCTGGGACCTACATGCATGGTGGAAAGTTGTCCTCCAACCCCCGAAGATGTGCGGTAGTGTGCCCGCACTTGCACCCTCACACACACACATCGCGCGCATATACATAAACAACAATAGTAAAGCTTTTTTGTTTTTTGTTTTTTCGTGGGTGGGGGGGGCGGGGCAGACAAGGTTTCTCTGTGTGGCCCTGGCTGTCCTGAAATTCTCTGTAGACCAGGCTGCCCAGCTAACAGTAACTTTTTTAAAGTAAAAAAGGAATAAAATACTGACATATGCTACAACCCTATTAACCTTGAAAACAGGTGAAAAAAAGCCAGATTGAAAGGCCACTATATGCAGTGTCCAAAACCAGGCAAATCCATAAAAGTTGAAAGTATCTAATCGGTTTCATGGAGTTCCAGAAGACTAGGAAGTGACCGCTAGTGCATGAGCAGCTTATATTTGGAGTATAAGTATTCTGGAATTAGACAGAAGCAAATATCCTAAAAGCCACTGAACTGTAGACTTTATTTTAAAAAATATGTTTTATACACACACACACAAAAATTTTTTTTTTATTGGTTTGTTTTTTGAGACAAGGTTTCTCCGTGTTACAGCTCTAGCTGTCCTGGAACTCACTCTGTAGACCAGGCTGGCCTTGAACTCACAGAGATCCACCTGCCTCTGCCTCCTGAGAGCTGGGATTAAAGGCATGCGCCACCACTGCCCAGCTTTATTTTGTTTTTAAATGATGTGTATGTGTGCTTGTGTACAAGCATGTACCTATGAATGCAGGGCTGCCTGATATGGGTGCTGGGAATTGAACTGGGGTCCTCTGGAAGATCTATTTATTTATTTATTTATTATGTATACAGTGTTCTGCGTGCATGTATGTCTGCAGTCCAGAAGAGGGCACCAGATCTCATTATAGATGGTTGTGAGCCACCATGTGGTTGCTGGGAATTGAGCTCAGGACCTCTAGGAAGAGCAGCCAGTGAGTGCTCTTAACCTCTGAGCCATCTCTGCAACACATACTCTTAACTGCTGAGCCATCTCTCTAGTTCTGAATTGTATACTTCAAACGGTGAGTTTTGTGTTTTGTGTTGGGTCCTGAGAGCTGGCTCGGCAGTTAAGGGCCTGTATTGCTCTTGCAGAAGGCCGATTTGTCAGGTTTGGTTGCCCCACCCACCAGCCCTCAAAAAAGGAAAGAAAAGAAAACGTATGTTCACAAGTATCGTTGGTAAGGAGAGCCTTAGAGGCCCTATAACATGAGTTAAAGCGGAGCAGGAATCAGACTGCCCTGTGTCTGACCCCTTCCCAGTGCCAACTGAGTGACTGGCTAAGTCACTGTACCTCTCTAAGTGTCAGTTACTCCTCTCTGAACTGGTGGTAAAACTTATTTCATACATTTGTTAAGTTAGATAATATAAAATAAATTAGACTTGTATGCCTTTAAATTAAACTATGTCTTCTGCCATAGTGATTTCTCAACAACATGTACTTATTAGTATGGACAATAAACATGTCACAAAAGTAAAACAAAAAAATTGCAATTCAAGGTTTTTTTTTTTTTTTTTTTTTGAGACCTGGTTGACCTAGACAGAACTCACTATGTAGATGAGGCTGGCCTCAAACTCACAGAAATATATTTGCCAGCCTTTGTATCCTTAGTGTTAAGATTACAGGCAATCTCATTTTTAACTTGAAGTAGCAAAAGAGGTGTATGCTAGTTAGTAGCCAAGAAGTAGAATCAACCTGTGTCCATTAACTGAATGGATGGATGAAGTAAAATATTATATGCGTGCGCGCATGCGCACGCGCACACACACACACACACACACACACACACACTTGAGATGAATAATCTACAACAAACAGCATGCACAGAACTAGAGAATAGTCTGTGAAAAAAAAATTTTTTTTTCCAGACAGGCTTTCTCTGTGTAATACTGACTATTCTGGAACTCACTCTATAAGTCAGGCTGGTCTTGAACTTAGAGATCCACCTTCTTCTACCTCCTGAGTGCTGGGATTAAAGGCATGCACCACCACTTCCGGAACATTCTATGAAATTAAAAAAAGAAAGTCAGACACAAGGCCAGGTATGGTGACACACACTTGTGATCTCAGCACTTGGGAGGTGGAGGCAGGAGAATCAAGAGTTTAAAGTCTGAGCCGGAGAGATGGCTCAGCAGTTTAAGAGAACAGGTTGCTCTTTCCAGAGGACTGGGATTCAATTCCCAGAAACCACATGGCAGTTCACAACTTTCTGTAATTCCAGTTCCAAAAGCACTGATGCCCTTTTCTTGACTCTGAGGGAGGCAGGTATGCAGGTGGTACATAAACACACATACAGGTAAACACACCCACACATATATACAAGTAAATAAATATATATTTTAAAAATTAGAAAGGCACTCAGAAATAGAAAATAAAAGTAAAAGCAAATGCATGTTTGTTTTTTAAGAAGAAAGAAATATGATTTGCTGTTCTGTTGCACAGGAAGATTGACTATAAAAAACACAATATAGCTGGGCGGTGGTGGCAAATGCTTTTAATCCTAGCACTCAGGAGGCAGAGCCAGGCGGATCTCTGTGAGTTTGAGGCCAGCCTGGTCTACAAAGAGATCCAGAACAGGCACCAAAACTACACAGAAAAATCCTGTCTTGAAAAACCAAACAAAAACGAAAAAACAAAACAAAAAAAAAACCCCACAACAACCACAATATAGTTTAGTGTGTGTATATACATATATATATATATATATATATATATGAAAAAGATAGAAGGAAGAACCCTGGATTTTTTTTTTTAACCACAAAGAAATGAGAACTGACCAGGTGTGGTGCACTGGGGAGGTGTTGGCAGGCAGATCTCTGAGCTCAAGGCCAGCCTGATCTACATAGTGAATTCCAGAACAGTCAGGGCTACAGGGAGAAACCCTGTCTCAAAAAAACTAACAAATGGGCTGGAGAGATGGCTTAGTGGTTAAGAGCACCGACTGCTCTTCCAGAGGACCTGGGTTCAGTCCCTAGCACCCACATGGCAGCTCATAGCTGTCTGTAACTCCAGTTCCAGGGGATCTGACACCCTCACACAGACATACATGCAGGCAAAACACCAATGCACATAAAATTATATATATAAAAAAACCAACAAACTGAAAGAAATAAGAACTGTTGGTGGCACACACATGGAATAGCAACATTGGAGAAGCAAAAGCAGGACAATTATGAGTTCAAGGCCAGCCTTGTCTATACAGTGAGTTCCAGCCCAGCCAGAGTTGCATCTTGAGCCCTTGTCTCAAATAAGGAAAAAAAAATGGTTGAGGACTAGAAATTATATGATTTGAATATTCTGCAATGTACACATGTATGAAAACAACACACATGTCCCATAAATCTGTGCAAGTTTTGAGTATCAATCTTTTTTTTTAATAAGTGTGTCTTATTTTCTCATCTCCCCAATTACTCCCCCTCGCCCCCCCCCCCACCCAGTTTTCTTTTTATTTATTTAGGCAAGGTTCCCCTGTGTGGCCCAGGCTAACCCTAACCTGGAGGTCTTGTCTCAGTCTCCTGAGTTTGGATTGCAGGTATGTGCAGGTCTGAACACTGTCGTCGTCACACACCCCCCCCGTCCCCGCCCCCCTTTGAGGTTTTCGAGGTAGGTTTGCTCTCTGTATAGTCCTTGTTGTCCTGAAACTCGTTTTGTAGATCAGGCTGGTCTCGGAGATCCGAGTGCCTCTGCCTTCCTAGCGCTGGGATTCCACCACTGCTCAGCAAAATAAAGTGTTTTCACTTTTATTTTTATTTATTTATTTTTTATCACCCTGTTTTATTGTTTTGGGACAGGCCCTCAGTAGCCCAGACTGGCCTCAAACTCACCAAATTTGAAGCTGACCTTGAACTTCTGATCCTCCTGCTTCTCTACCTCCCAAGTGCTGGGACTGCAGCCATGCGCCACTTCGCCAGGCTCATAATTCTCTTTAGCAAGTTAAAAACACAGGAAACAGTTAAATCCTAATCTCAGTTAAAGGAAGAATAAAGTACGTGACGCAGGGCACCGTGAGGAAAAGAGCTATCGTATCCTAGAGATGCTATAAAAGGGCTTTTAAACATTCTTGGACTTTCCCCCTGAAGAGTGTCTAAATTCTGATTAGGCTTATCTAGGACAAACTGCATGACAAGTGAGCCTTGTCTTTGAGGTGACAGTTTCCAGTCGGAGGGAAGAAATTCGACAGCCTGCCCTACCACCTTTGACCACTAGATGTCACAACCGACTCAGTTGCGGAAACCATGGACAAGCCGGCTGCTTGGCCCCCTAGAGCGCCGGGCCGCTCTATCCCAGCACCGCGTCCCTACTTCCGCCATCACCGGGAGGGGGTGGGGCGGCAGTGGGCGGGCGGTGCGGTAGGTCTCGCGATTATTCCTCCTCGCTCTCGCTCTATTTTTTTTTTTTTTTTTTTAATTTATTTATCCTTTTGCCTAGCGACTGACAACAGACGGCTTACTGCTCTTAGGGATCCCTGAAGTGGCCGGGCCTGAGAGTGAGACCCCAGTCCTAGGCTGGGGTTCTTTCCAAATAGAGGAAACGGATCCAGAGGGGCTACAGGTAATCAGTCGGTGCTCACGCCCGGACACTACCCACCGCGTTCTTCGCTCTCCGCGCCCAGCCAACTACTCTGGATCCTTGGATCTCCAGGAAACCAATGGGATCCTGTCTTCAAAACGGGTTTCCGGAAGGGTAGAGGTGATGCTTTGGGGATTAGTGGATGGGGCTGAGACTGGAGTCGGCCTTCTCTCAGGACCATCTTTCCCTTCTCGGCTTAGAGGTGACCCAACAGGCTGAACTCTGTCTAGACTCTAAAACCCCTGTAGTCCTGTACGGTCCCTCTACTCCCTCCCCATCGTCTCCCCCACCACCACCACACACACACCAGAAGCCTCAACAGCTGTGGGAAAACTGACCAAACCCGAGACGATCGCAGTCTACCTATGCATGCTGTGCTTCCCTTGAGCGCATCTTATATTAGCTTTTGTTTACTGCTGGAAAAGGTTGGATGTCTTTTTCCTCCGCAGTTCTCTCGGCGCTCAGCCAGTGCTAGCTACATAAGCGTTGAAGCTGGCTGGCCGCTTGCTCTGGGGCCAGGGGAAAGCTTGGGTGGGAGTGAGTGCGTCTCTGCGCGGAAGTCTTCAATGTATATCCCGTGGTAGGAGCTATGTAACGGACCTCCTTTTGCTTAGACCAAAATCGTTGAGAACCAGACTTACGATGAGCGTCTAGAGATTAACGACTCCGAAGAGGTTGCCAGTGTTAGCCCTCCAGCCCCAGGACATCAAGGTAAGAGAAGAAGAAAGAGACAAGAAGGGAGGTGGTTTTCAAAACGCTAGCACAGATTGGGTTCATGTTTGTATTCAGTAAGCTCCTAGGTTGCCGCAGTTTTCTCGCCAGTGGAGGGAGCAATCGGTTCATCAGATTGCAGAGTCTTGGACTGCAAACCCATCCGCTATCACTGTGTGCTTCATGTTACTGCGCTGTAGAGATTCTGCCACCGGTTCGCTGTGCTTTGTTGTTTTTTAGTTATTATCTTTAAACATTTTATGTGTATGAGTGTTGTCTTGTTTTTCTTTTTGCCTCCATGTGTGTCTGTGTACCACCTGTGTGCCTGGTGCCCTCAGAGGCCAGAAGAGGGCGTTGGATCCCCTTGAACTGGAGTTGCAAATGGTTGTGAGCTGCCATGTGGGTGCTGGGAATTGAACCCTGGGTCCTCTGGAAGATTAGCCAGTGCTCTTAATCATTGAGCCATCTCTCCAGCAGGGTTCACTGCTGTGTTTTTCTCTTTAATTCATTAAGATGAGTCATAACCTGCCCTTAACCTGCCACTCCAACCGTTATTGCAGCAGAGTTTTGGCAGAGGACTTGACAATATTCATTTATTCACTTACCCTTTTTCATATGTGGTTATTTTAGATGTTTTTTTTGTTTGTTTGGTTTTTTTTTTTTTTTTTTTTCCCCTCAAGACAAGG
Organism: Peromyscus maniculatus bairdii; assembly: GCF_049852395.1. NCBI lineage: Eukaryota > Metazoa > Chordata > Mammalia > Rodentia > Cricetidae > Peromyscus > Peromyscus maniculatus. The sequence goes on from NC_134858.1 coordinate 41,655,468, forward strand.
TTTCCCTGGCTGCCCTGCAACTCACTCTAGACCAGGCTGGCCTCCAGCTTAGAGATCTGCCTGCCTCTGCCTCCCCATTGCTGAGAATAAAGGCGTGCGCCACCACACCCAGCTCACCTAACATTTTGAATGCTTGCTATGTGCCATGTTAGCACTGGGTAATACAGTAGCAAACAAAAGACATGTCTGTATCCTGATGCTTGTAATGGTAGAAGACAAATGGCCAGTGTATAAACAGTCATTATTACAAATGTCATGTATGCATTGATGTAGGCAAATTGTTTACTGCTATGAAACGTAATGGTGATGGGTGAGATCTATTTGTGGCCAGGGAAGACTCAAGAGAAAAGACCACTGTATGATGAGAGGAGTCTGATCAGAAAGGAGGAAGAGGCAAAACAAGCAGAATGCAGAATTTCAGAGGCGGTGTTGCTGTTACGTGTAGAGTTTATTGGAGGGTTCACAGATGACAATGAGGCAGCAGGTAGAAGTGCTGTGGTAGTGGCTGGGTGGAGCTGGGAATGGTTTGGACTGTGGCATAAATAGAGACATGACACAAATACAAGACAGGCTGTGGTTACAGCATCATCAGGGCTTGCTCAGATTCGGGTCCTAAGTTGGGGATCACACCATGTATATTTTACCACAATAAACAAAAACTAAGGGGCTGGAGAGATGGCTCAGAGGTTCAGAGGGCTGGCTGTTCTTCCAGAAGACCCAGGCTCAATTCCCAGCACCCACTTGGCAGCTCACAACTGTCTGTAACTCCAGTTCCGGAGGGTCTGACACCCTCACACAGACATCCATATGTAGGCAAAACACCAATGCACATAAAAATAAAAGTAAATAAATAAAAAACTGATTGTGATTGCCAACTCAGTGTTTATTATAGTAACATATACATGGTATAGAATACTATTTTAGCCCCTTTAAATGGCATTTAAAGTTAAATGGCTTTACATACATTTACATTGTCTGGTAACTGTCACCACTGCCTTAGTTACTTTTCTGTTGCTGTGATAAGACACCATGGCCAAGGCAACTTAAAGAAGAAAGAGTTTATTTGAGGCTTACAGTTTCAGGGGATTAGAGTTCATGATGACTGAGTGAAATCATGGCCATAGGAACAGCTGAGAGCTTACATCTTTAGACAGAACCGTGAGGCGGCTAACTAGGAATGGCATGGATTTTTGAAATCTCAGAGCTCATCTCCAGTGACACACCTCCAAGCAGACCACGCTTCCTGATCCTTCCCAAACAGCTCCACCAGCTGCCAACCAAGCATTGAAACATGAGCCTCTGGGAGCTGCTCGCATTCAAAACCCCACAGCTACATTTCTAGAATTCCCTCTTGGTTAAACAGTGACTGCTGCCAGGCATGGGGGTATGTGCCTTTAGTCCAGTACTGGGGAGGCCAGGTGGATCTGGCCTCACATAGTGAATTCCAGGCTAGCCAGAGCTACATAGTGAGACCCTGCCTGAGAAACAAACAAACAAACAAACAGATCTCTTGACTCCTTTCTCTCTGCTAACCACTACTTTGCCCCTGTGAGTTTGCCTATTAGGGGTACTTCATAGGTAAATCATTGTGTCCTTTTGTGGCTGGCTCTTGTCATGTATACATGTTTCAAGGTTTGTTTATGCTATAGCATGTATCATAATTATATTCAATTTTATGGCTGAATAATATTCTATTAATAGAGTCTATTGTGTGGATATACAACGTTTTTTTTAAAGAGATTTATTTATTATGTATACAGTATTCTGCCTGCATGCCAGAGAGGGCACCAGATTACAGATGGTTGTGAGCCACCATGTGGTTGCTGGGAATTGAACTCAGGACCTCTGGAAGAGCAGCCAGCGCTCTTAACCTCTGAGCCATCCCTCCAACCCCAATATACAACATTTTTAAATACCTTCATCTCCTGACAGACAGTTGTGTTGTTCACTTGTGGCTATTGTGAACAATGTTGATATATGTGGTGCTGTACAATTGTCTGAATTGTCTGAATTCTTGTTTTCAGTACTTTTGAGTATATATATACTTTATTTTCCAAAATTACGGAATGCTTCGTGGGTTTCCATGTGATCCTTGCACAGGGGCTGTGGGAATCTCTGCATCATTCCAAATTTTAGTATATGTACTGTGGAAGTGAACATGTTGATATATACTGTGGAAGTGAACATGTTGAGTATTACTTAGCCACTAGGGTTTTTACTCTGTCATGTTTGGTTGTTATGTGTTTATTTCAAAATAGGCTTGTATTCAGTGGTGCCTAGGCTAAACTAGTACTCACTATGTATCTCAGGCTGGCCCTGAATTTGAGGTACCCTTCTTGCCTTAATCTTCAAGTGCTATAAGCTACCACGTCCAGTGACTTGAGCAAATTTATGCTCTTGCTAGCTGTGGACTTGTTTGCAGCTGGGTAATTTAATAAGTCAAAAGTGTTGATTTGCATGTGTTTGACTTAGGGTTCATCTAATATGTTTTCATGCTGGTTAGTCTGACATCTGGTTATACTTTCAATTTCAGAATATGCTGTTATTTTTACAGATTCTCTTACTGCTCATATGCCCTGATTCAAATTCAGATTCACAACTAGCTGCTATTTGCCAGGCTCTAGGTCACTCTCTTCCAGATAGGCTTTTCACTCCATCCTGTCACTGACCCCATTTAGACAATACTGACACTTGGAGAGGGTAAGTCATTTTGTGAAAGTGATAGAGTTGTCCTCAGACCGATCCTTCTATTAACCCAACACTCTTTCACTTTATTAATCACATACCTCAGTTTACCCCGGTACAGTTCAGTTTCTAGTCATATAATTGCAGGTAATAAGTTAGTATTAACATCTAGCCCAGTGCGTAAGCAAAGGAATGTTTATAGTAATGTCTTGAATTAACAGAGCTGTGACTAGAATTCAGTATCCTGTCTTTCCTCCCAAGTTTTGTTTTATTTTATTTTATTTTTGAGACAGGGTCTCACCATGTAGCCATGGCTGGCCTGGAACTCACTATGTAGATCAAGCTGGCCATGAGCTCACAGATCCACCTGCCTCTGCCTCCTTGGACCTGGGGCTAAAACATGCCATCACACCTGGCTTGTTTTTATTTGTGTGTGTGTGTGTGTGTGTGTGTGTGTGTGTGTGTGTGTGTGTGTGCCAGAGGACAACTTCCAGAAGTCCTTTCTCTTCTTTCACTGTGAGTGCTGGGGATGGAACTCAGGTCTTCAGGTTTAAAAGGCTATGCATGGGGTTTTCCCCCATCTGAGCTATCTCATTGGCTCCCTTCATGTTCCTATAAACTTTGTTACATAAAATATTGTCACTTTAGGCTGGGCATGGTGGCTTATGTCTTTTAATCCCAGAACTCAGGAGGCAGAGGCAGGTGGATTTCTGAGTTTGAGACCAGCCTGGTCTATAAAGTGAGTTCTAGGACAGCCAGGGATACACAGAGAAACCTTGTCTTGGGGGGAAAAAAGAAAAAGAAAAGAAATAAGAAAAAAAGAACCAACAATAAATAAAATGATCAATTAAAGAAGTTGTGAAGTGAACTTTTTGGTTTTGTTTGTTTTCACGATGATTTTTCACTAACTGGGAAACTCTTCCTCTAAGGCCCCCCTCTTTCTGCTGGCCTCCCTAACAAGACTATGGCCGACAACAGCAGTGACGAGTACGAAGAGGAAAACAAGGTGCAGTACAGCCCACAGCTTCCTCAGGGCTCTGGGGGTGGGTGTGAGGGGACCCGAGTCAGCAGGAAGCATGTCCCGAGCACTCACCTCTAGTGGCTTCACATTTACTGATGAGACCATCCCCGACTCAAGACTGTCATCACAGCTGGCTTTTTTTTTTTTGAAATGTGCATTGATGTTTTGAAATGTGCGTTGTGCCTGCGTGTATGTCTGTGTGATGATGTCAGAAACCCTGGAACTGGAGTAACAGACAGCTATAAGCTGCCATGTGGGTGCTAGGAATTGAACTCATGTCCTCTGGAAGAGCAGTCACTGTGCTTAACCACTGAGCCATCTCTCCATCCCCTGTAGCTGGCTTTTAGTGAGGAGCTTCATCTAAAATCGACAGTGTTTCAGAGTTTATTGATTATAAAAATTGACTAGGATACTTGCTCTTAAAAATACAGATTCCAGCTAGGCAGTGGTGGTGCACGCCTTTAATCCCAGCACTGGAAGGCTAAGGTAGGCAAATCTCTGTGAGTTTGAGGCCAGCCTGATCTACAGAGAGTTCCAGGACAGCCAGGGCTACACAGAGAAACCCTATCAAAAATGTGTGTATGTGTGTGTGTGTGTGTACATGTATTCATTGTTTGGCTAGAGATACGTCTCAGCGGTTAAGAGCACTGGTTGCTCTTCTAGAGAAAGGTTCCCAGCCCCCAGATGGCAGCTCACAACCTTATGTAACTCCCGTTCCGGGAATCTCTGTTCTCTTCTGGCCACTTTGGGCACCAGATACATACACAATAAAATAGTGATAAATAAAAGTATAGATTCGTAGTTCCCTCCCAGAATCTCAAAGGTACTGCCTAAGAACTTGTGTGTGTGTGTGTGTGTGTATAAATTTTGTTTTGTTTTATGTTTTGGAGGCAGGATTTCTCTGTGTAGCCCTAGCTGGTCTGGAACTTGCTTTTGAGAGCAGGCTGGCTTCTAACTCAGATCCACCTGTCTCTGCCTCCTGAATAAGCAGTGCTGAATAAGCAGCATAGGCAATTCGTATGCTAAGCAAGTTTGGAGTTATTGGCCCAGGGATGATTTTATTCCCAGCACTTGTGGTGATGCCAATATTTTATGAAACATCGATGTCTTAAGAAGACACAGATGTCCCTCAGCTATTATCCTGTGAGCAGTCACTTGTTTTGAGAAAGGCTGGGAACGCCATAGTCTAGCCAGTTAGGAGTGGTGCCTGTGCCCTTCATGGCACCATTTTATGCTCGGCCTCCACTCCTGGCCCATTGCTCATGTCTTATTTGTCCTTGGTTATTGTGGCATATGTCTATAATCCCAAAACTTGGGAGGCTGAGGCAGGAGGATGAAGAATTTAAGGTCAGCCTGGACTCCATAATGAGTTCCAGCACAGACTGGATTACAGAAAAACCCTGTCTCATAAACAACAAAACTCCTCACATTTTTATTGTCCTTTAATTAGGGGCATTGATGACTGGAGATTGGTACTTTCCTAGCATTCCTAAGGCCCTGGCTTTAATCCCCAGCACCATAAAACAAAGAAATGGGCTGGAGAAATGGCTCAGTAGTTACAAGCACTGGTTGCTCTTCCAGAGGACCCAGGTTCAATTCCCAGCACCTGCATGGCTGCTCACAACTGTCTGTATTCCAGTCCCAGGAGAATGAAACATCCTCTTCTGTCCTCCCTGGGCACCAAACTCTCATGTTGTGCACAGACATACATGTAAGCAAAACACCTATACACATAGAATTAAAAAGGAAAAAACAAACAACAACAAAAACTTTGGAAATTTATATGAAGAGTATTTATAGTAATGCAAGAAGCTGAAATGATACAAATTGACTACATTAAAACATTAGGAAGTAAGGTTTTTAAGGTCTCACTCTGTGACTAGTGCATCATTTTATCATACACAAGATAGTCTCCTAGTCATTTGTCTGTAGAAAGCATCTGACATTGTGTCAGGAAGTTCCCAAAGCATGACTCTGAAGAACAGTCAGAGAAAAGTAAGCCCTTTTCCTGGTTGGTCTCCACAGTTGGTGGAGCGACACTACATTCTTTGAGGCTTCATGCAGTGGACGGTAGTCAAGGCTGGTTTATCTTTCCAATTTAGTACACACCTATAACTAGAAGAAGCCATCTATTTTTGAACAATTTCTAAAACGACAGTCAATTTTTTTGTTTTTTGTTTTTGTTGAGAGGGTTTCTCTGTGTAGCCCTGGCTGTCCTGGAACTCATTCTGTAGACCAGGCTGGCCTTGAACTCACAGAGATCTGCCTACCTCTGCCTCCCAAGTAAGTGCTGGACTAAAGGCATTTGCTACCACCGCCTACTTTCCTGCATATATTTCTATGCATATATTTTCATGCACCATGTGTACCTTGTGCCCATGGAGGCTAGAAGAGGACATTGGATCCCTGAAACTGGGATTATAGATGGTTGTGAGCTGCCATGTGGGTGTTGGGAACTGAATCCAGATCCTTAACAATGCTCTTAACCCCTGAGCTATCTCCCCAGACCCTAAAAGCTACTTTTTTTTTTTTTTTTTTTTTTTTTCCGAGACAGGGTTTCTCTGTGTAGCTTTGCGCCTTTCCTGGAACTCACTTGGTAGCCCAGGCTGGCCTCGAACTCACAGAGATCCACCTGGCTCTGCCTCCCGAGTGCTGGGATTAAAGGCGTGCGCCACCACCGCCCGGCCAAAAGCTACTTTTAAAGGAGGCTAGTTGACCACCTGTCAGGTCCCAAGGGAAAGCATGCTACAGGCTACAGGCCACAGAGACAAAGATAAGGACCCTGTCCCAACTGTCTCTGCAAGTGCAGATACCACTCGACCCTCTCTCAAGGACCTGAGAGCATAGGATGGGGCATAGCCAGCCAGCTCAAAAATGTAGGCTGTTGCCGGGTGGTGGTGGCACCGCCTTTGATCGCAGCACTCAGGACGCAGAGGCAAGTGGATCTCCAGAGTGAGTTCCAGGACAGACAGGGCTACACAATAAGACCCTGTCTGGAAAAAAACAAAAACAAAAAACCCAGCAACAATGACAATGACAAAAAAAAAAAAAAAAACTCAAACAAACTTAGGCTGTAATGCCAAGGACAGAGGAGCCCTCATCCTGAACTAGAGTTCATAGTCACTTACCTCACAGGGAAAGGTACTGTAGAGAAACCACTGAGCAGAAATAGGAATCCCCTACTGTCCAGAGCTGCTTGTGTGAATCCAGGCTCAGGGTTGAGTATCCACTTATTCTCATGATAGTTTCCAGCCGTTACTCTGAGCATTCTTACAAATTAGATGCTAGGTTTCTCTATGATCTTTATGAGTTCCATATACCTATAAAGTTTCTCTGCCCCACTTCTTCTTTCCCTACTCCCTAAACTCCTCAAGTTGTCACCCTTTTCCAATGTTTATTCTATTTTTAAATTATGTTTGTGTGTCTGGGCATGTGAGTGCAGGTACTCATGGAGGCCAGAAGAGATCAGCTCCCCTTGAGCTAGTGTTACAGGAGGGGAGGTTGTGAGCTGCCTTTTGTAGGTGTCAGGAGCTAAATTCTGGTCCTCTGCAAGAGCAGTATGTGCTCTTGGCCACTGAGCTTTTTCTTCCACTCTATATGATTTGTTTTACCCTTAATTATGTATAAGTGTGTGTGTGTGTGTGTGTGTGTGTGTGTGTGTGTGTGTGTGTGCGTGTGTGTGCATGCAGGAGTGTGGGTATGTGAATGTGAGTGCGGGTACCCTGTTGTAGAATATTATTTTAAGGTCTGTTACTTTTGTTTATGGTGCATTTGTTTAACTCTGTGAAGCTGTGTTACTTTGCCTGTCTAAAACACTTGATGGTCTAATAAAGATCTAAACGGCCAATGTCGAGGCAGGAGAAAGGATAGGTGGGGCTGGCAGTCAGAGAGAATATATAGAGAAGAAATGTGGGAGGGGAGAAGCTGCAGCAGCTGGAGAAGAAGGAAGACTCTAAGGGCCAGCCACCCAGCTACACAGCAAGCCATGGAATAAGATCTACAGGAGTAAGAGAACAGGAAAAGCCCAGAGGCAAAAGCTAGATGGGATAATTTAAGTTACGGAAAACTGGCTAGCAACAAGCTAAGCTAAGGCTGGACATTTAAAAGTAAGAATAAGTCTCTGTGTGTGATTTATTTGGGAGCTGGGTGGTGGGCCCCCAAAAGAGTAAAAGCCCTATTACCTTTTTCTAAATTTAGGGCGTGAGGCTTCTGAGTAAAGTTGATGCATAGCTTCCAAGATCAAGTAACAGGTTCCTAACTATAAGTTGAGTAGACTTTGTACCCTGTTTCTAGTAGAAAACCATGGTTGGAGAATGTGCGGTTTTACTTAGCAAGGAAAGGTTCTCAGGCCCCTGGGGATGGTGCCATCTTTCTTTCTAGTGGCTAGGTGGCAGAGGTCTGTGGGCACTATGAGAACAGTGCAGAGTCAGGCATGGGAAGTGAAGTTCTCTTTCTGTAACTGTTTCTCCCCTGCCGCCCGCCTGCCCAGGAGAAGAAGAAGCCCTCACAGTTGACGCCGCAGCGGGGCTTCAGTGAAAACGATGATGATGACGACGACGATGACTCATCCGAGACTGATTCTGATGACGATGATGATGATGAGGAGCACGGAGCGCCTCTGGAAGGGTAGGAAGGACCCTGCGCCAAGGGGGATTTTGTTCAGGTGGCAGTTAGAAGAGCTTATCTGGGAATAGACTGCAGCATCTTTTGATATCGTCTGCTTAGGGTTTTCTCATGTCTCAGGAGCCTGGCATGGTGAGTTGTCATTTCTTTCTGGCTCCACTGCCTGATCTGCTCCTGTGATGTCACCCAAACTATCTGAAACGTGTGGGCTCAGCAAATACACAGGGTTAACCAAAAGCATGGCCTCTGCCTTCAGGAGCTCCCAGTTTGGGGAAGAAGTGCACTTGGGCATATACCAAAGCCTGTCTGTCTAGGGAGCAAACTACATGCACATAAGCATTTCCACTGTAGGCTGAGATCCTTCGGGACAGGAGAGAAGAGGCAAGGTTCTCGGGTGGTGCTAAGTCAACAACAACAATAACAACATTTGACTCTGTTGCAGCCCTGTTGTCACAGTGAGTCATGATTCACTCCTGTAAGTTATAATCAACATCTACACTGGGGATATAGATACAGCTCTGTGGTCATGTATTTGCCTCTGTATGTGAGGCCATGGGTCCAATCCCCAGAACTGCAAAACAAACATACAAAATATAATTACAAGCCAAGTGTAATGGCACATACCCAAAGTCTCAGCTACTTGGAAGGCTGAGATAAGAGGATCTCTTGAACCCAGTAGTTTAAGGCCAACTTGGGCAACATAGCAAGGCTTCATCTTAAAATAAACAGATTAAGTATAACAAAAAATTAAGAAGTTATGTATATAAAATTACTAGTGAACTAAATGGAGAAATAACCAATCAAAATTTTGTCTACTTGTTGAAAGTGTATGTTGCAGCCAAGTGTGGTGGCTCTGTGCTTAAGAGTGCTTCCTGCTCTTCCAGAGGACACAAGTTTGGTTCCCAGCACCTATGTTGGCTGGCTCAAATTCACCTGTTACTCCAGTTCCAGGGGATCCAGTGCCCTCTTCTGGTTTTTGCAGTGTACATGTATGTGCATGCACATGCACTAGCATATCTAGATAAAAAATAAATCTTTTCAAAAAATGTATAAAATATATTTAGTAAGTTGGACATGGTGGCAAAGACCTGTAATCCCAACACTCAGGAGGCTGAAACAGGAGTATGGCAGGCCTGTCACCAGCTTGAGCTGCATACACAACAAGGCCCTATCTCAGAAGACCCAAGGGTTGGGTCAGCTGGCACAGAGGGAAAAGGCTCCTGCCACCAAGCCTGAAGACCTGAGTTCATTCCTTGGGACCCATGAGGTGGAAGGAGAGAACCAACGCCCTCCAGTTGTCTCTGACCTTCATGCACACATCTGTTCACTTACACACCATAGCCCTCACTCACCTCCATGTGCATTCCCTGGCATGTGCGCCTGCACATGTGTGCATGCATCACATTCACCACACATGCATGCAGACATACGCATACTCAAAGATTTTTAAAAGTCATGTTGTGGGGCCTGGAGAGATGGCTCAGTGGTAAAGAGTACTGGCTGCTCTTACAGAGGACCTGGATTCAGTTCCCAGAATTCACAGGGAAGCTCACAGCTGTCTGTAACTCCAATCTCAAGGGATGTGACACAATCTTGCCTCCTTGGGCATAAAGTATAAACGTGATGCACAGACATACTTGGCAAACACCCATACACATTAATAATAATAGTAGGAGCTAGAGAGATGGCTCAGTGGTTAAGAGCCCTGGCTGCTCTTCCAGAGGACCTGAGTTCAATTCCCAGCACCCACATGGTGGTTCACAACCATCTATAATGGGATCTGATGCCCTCTTCTGGCATGTAGGCATACATGCAGACAGAGCACTTATACCTAAGAAAAAGTACATAAATAAAATTTTAAAAAATCACATGGGTTTTCTGAAGCTTTTTCCTTAGTTAGAGATCATTGAGAGGTAATTATAATCAATGTCAAAGTTTCTCTGTAAGCCATCAGGAAAGTAGGCGGGACAGGTGGTCAGTTCAGGCTCACATCGCTATGGTGCAGATCACATGGCCAGGGCCCTGCCGCCTGTGCTCCTCGAGGGTGGCTTTGACCTGCCTGTGTCTCCCTCCCCAGGGCCTACGATCCTGCAGACTATGAGCATCTGCCGGTCTCAGCTGAGATCAAGGAGCTCTTTGAGTACATCAGCCGGTAAGCATTCGAGCATCTGCTGGACCCGACCTGGCCTGCCTTGCCTGAGCCATTCCACTCCCTAGTTCCAAGCAACACTAAGTGCTTCTGATGCTTTTTGGCCCAGACATTTCTGACAATTCTGACTGCTTCCACCTTCCCTCAACTGTCTCTTGTAGGTACACACCTCAGCTGATTGATCTGGACCATAAACTGAAACCTTTCATTCCTGATTTTATTCCAGCTGTTGGGGATATTGATGCATTTTTAAAGGTACAGATGGTGCATCCTAAAAATGATTCTCCTGGGGTTTGCTCCAGCTCATCTGTTCTAATAGTTCCTCTAATTTCTCTGATGACAGTTGGCTGCCTTAATAGTCTTCATTGCATTGGAGTGCTTTTGTTTATTTGTTTGTTTTGTTTTGTTTTTCAAGACAGGGTTTTTTTGCATAGCCTTGGCTGTCTTAGAACTCACTCTTTAGACCAGGCAGGCCTCAAACTCGCAGAGATCCACCTGTCTCTGCCTCCCGAGTGCTGGGATTAAAGGTCTGTAGTGCACCACCACTGCCTGGTGTCGCATTGGAGTTCTTTTTTTTTTTTTTTTTTTTAAAGATTTATTTATTTATTATATCAGAAGAGGGGGCCAGATCTCATTATAGATGTTATGAGCCACTATGTGGGTGCTGGGAATTGAACTCAGGGCCTCTGGAAGAGCAGTTGGTGCTCTTAACCTCTGAGCCATCTCTCCAGCCCTGCATTGGAGTTCTTAGCCTTGCTGTCTCCTCAGATTCCACTCACTGGGTTATGTGATGCATTATTATGTATTTGTTCCCTAATTGACCATGAATTTAGCCCCATATTTATGCTCCATACATCATTTGGGTTCCTTCTAGATAGGACTCAGTCTAGTATAATAGAGGGACATGCTTTGTACTGTTGACACACTACTGGAAATTCACTGCTGGAAATAATAATTTCAGCAGTTTAAGGGAAACAGAAACCATGGCTCTGCTGTGAATCTCCCATTTCCTCTCAGTGCTCCTAACCTTTCTCTGAACCAGGTGCCACGTCCTGACGGAAAGCCTGACCACCTTGGCCTCTTGGTGTTAGATGAGCCATCTACAAAGCAGTCGGACCCTACTGTGCTCTCACTCTGGTTAACAGAGAATTCCAAGCAGCACAACATCACGGTAAGCTGCTGGTCTAGAGCAGGGCCCAGCGTGAAAGCAGGGGATTAGGTCAGAGGCTGCACTGACCATTGCCTGTTGAAAGGTGTGGCTTCAGACCAGCCTGGGTTTTTTTCTTTTTTGTTTTTCAAGACAGGGTTTCTCTGTGTAGTTTTGGTGCCTGTCCTGGAACTCACTATGTAGCCCAGGCTGGCCTCGAACTCACAGAGATCCATCTGGCTCTGCTTCCCAAGTGCTGGGATTAAAGGCATGCACCACCACCACCCGGCCAGCCTGGGTTTTTAGTGATGGCTTTATTGAGATAGTTTACATACCATAGGAGTCACACACACACACACACACACACACACACACACACACACATTTTTTTTTATTTGAAGATTTGCGTGTTTGTGCCTCACATGAATGCAGTGCCCATGGGGGCCAAAAGAGAGCATCAGATCTCGTGGAGCTGGAGCTACAAATGGTTGTGAGCTGCCATCTGGGTGCTGGGAATTGAACCTGGATCCTCCATAAGAGCAGCGAGTGCTCTTAACCCCTGAACCATCTCTTTAGCCCCAGGAGTCACCCTTTTAAACTGGACAGTTCACTCACTGGCTTTCAGTACATTCACGGAGTTGTATGCTTATTACTCTACAGTGCTTTTCTGTTCCAGCCACGGGTCCTGGCACTGAGCCTCCGTCACTACTTACAAAGCTTCCTCCCTTCAGAAAGGAGCCCTAGCCGGTCTCTCTTCCAGACTCGACTGTGACTAATACGCTTTGTAGTGTAAGCCGCATTTCCTTAGGCTCGTCAGTTGTTCCCACTTTCGTTAGGATCACAGCTAGAACATTCAAGTGTACGTCTTTGTATGGCGGATGTGTGATCTCTCCTGAATATATGTGGAGGAGGAGGAGGAGGAGAAGGAGGAGGAGAGCTGCCGAAATGTTTTCTGCACTGGTAGCAGTCCCACCAGCAATGAAGGAGAACTGAGAATTCTCCAAATCCTAACTTACACTTGTGATTGGCCCTTTTAATTCCTGCTGTCCTGGCAGATGTGAAATGGCATTTCACTGTGGTCAGCCCCCCTTTTACTGTGCCTCCTTCTCATGGCTCCACCAGTCTTTTTCTTTCTTTCTTTTTTTTTCTTTTTGAGACAAGCTCTCAGGTAGCCCAGGCTAGCCTCAAACTCCTGATCTTCCTGCCTCTGCTTCCCAAGTGCTGGGATTGTAGTTGGCAGGTGTGCATCACTGTGCTCAGCTATCAGCACTTTTTCTTCTCTTTTGGCTTTTTGAGATAGTGTCTGTCTATATAGCCCTGGCTGGCATGGAACCACTATAGACCAGGATGGCCCACTGGAATCTACCTACCTTTACCTCCCAAGTGCTGGGATTAAATGTGTGTGCCATCAGGCCCAGCAAACAGCACTCTTCCAATTAATAGTTTTAAATTACTGTCCTAATCTGCTTCCTGTTGCTGTGATAAACGTCATGACCAAAAACAACTTGGGAAGGAAAGGGTTAATTTGGCTAACACATCCCATGTCACAGTCCATTCATTGAGGGAAATCAAGTCAGGAACCTTATAAGCAGGAACTGAAAGTGAACTGACTTTCAGCATGGAAGAGTGCTGCTTGCTGGCTTGTTCTTCCTGCTGTTCTGGATCTCGCTCTGTAGACCAGGCTGGCCTCAAACTCACAGAGATCCGCCTGGCTCTGCCTCCCCAGTGCTGGGATTAAAAGCGTGTACCACCGCCCAGTGCTCAGCCTACTTTCTTATACACCTAAGACTGCCTGCTTAGGGGCTGGGTCCTTCCACATCAATCATCAACAGAGAAAATGCCCCCCCCCCCCCCCCCCCCCCCCCGCCACTTACCGCAGGCCAAATTAATGGAGGCAATTCCTCAACTGCTGCTCCCTCTTCTCAGATGACTTCAGCTTGTGTCAAGTTGACATAAAACAACACCACCCTGGGGCTGGAGAGATGGCTCTGAGGTTAAGAGCACCAACCAACTGCTCTTCCAAAGAACCCAGGTTCAGTTCCCAGCCACATGGCAGCTCACAACTGTGTGTAACTCCAGCTCTAAGGGACCCAACACCCTCACACAGACATGCAGTCAAAACACTAATGTTCATAAAATAAAAATAAATAAAATAAACAATTATTAAAAAAACAACACCAACACACACATATACACACACACCAACACACACACCATAAAAATTAATAAATAAAACAACTCAGTTATACAAAATAGTGGGTGTCATTATAATGTATCGCTATCATTGTTCTCCTTATTTTTCTAGCAACATATGAAAGTAAAGAGCCTGGAAGATGCAGAAAAGAACCCCAAAGCCATTGACACCTGGATCGAGAGCATCTCTGAGTTACACCGTTCTAAGCCCCCTGCGACTGTGCACTACACCAGGTGATGATGACTAGAGGTCGCTGTGTAGTCTTAGTTGGCCTTCAACTCAGTCTTCTGCTTCTGCCCCCTCGTGACAGTACATGGCAGAGACATGACTTCACCACTGTAGTTTATAGTGACTGGCACCATCTGTGACCCTCTGCTCCTGAGGAAAGGCCAAACCTGGGGGTAAAGCAGCTCCGCATGAGGTCCTTAAAAAGATGTCCATCACACTGCCTCATCTGACTTAGAAGTCGGAAGGTTGGCAGCTGCTGGCACAGACTGCAGATGCAAAGATGAGCGTTCTCTGCATCAGTACTTAGCCGGCTGCTTCAACCTCCGCCCTGGTAAATTTGCTTTCCATTCCAGGTTCTCCTGGAGCCCCAGCTTACCCAGTTGAGTGCCTTGGTTAGAGGTAGCTGACCCGTTGGTCAGTGATTCTCTTCGTATTTACTTCTCCACTCTAGGCCCATGCCTGACATTGACATGCTGATGCAGGAGTGGTCCCCAGAGTTTGAAGAGCTCTTGGGAAAGGTGAGTGGGAAGGAGCAGGAGTGAGTGTGGCATCCATCCAGGGCCCAGGGTTTTCTCTCTTCTGTGTTAGTACTCTGGCTTCTAAATGGAACTGGAACCCATGATAGAAAATAAATACATACTGTAAAGCTTGATGGTTTTGCCAACTGACCACACCTATGTAATCAACACATTAGATTAGTAAACCATACACTGCCAGCCTTCCAAAAACCCCTTCTGCTCTCCCCGTCCAAAGTGGCCACTGTCCTGTTTTTGTATTTTCTCTAAATCTTCCCCTTCCCATCCCTGCACTGGAGGTTGAACCTAGGACCTCATCCGAGGTAGGCAGTGCCCCACAAATGAGCTAGTCCTAGGACCCGCCCTCTAAACCTGCTTTTCTGCCCTCTTCTTCTCTGCATGATGGGAGACTCATCCATGCTCTAGGTCTTGTTTACTCATTTTCATAAATGAATTGTAGACTGTTCTTTAATCTGTAGTGACGGGCATTTAGAGAGTTTCCAGTTCCCGTGTATTGCGGTAACGCTCCTGGGACATCCCCTCGGCAGCCGGCTCTGATACACATGTCTCCTGCGTTACTACTGTCGGCGCCACTTTCTCTGGAGGTGTTGTCTACGTTAGAAGATGATGCCTCATTCTTAATTGCCAGATGTTTAAATCTTACCTGTCTGTCCGTCCGTCTGTCTGTCCATCCATCCATCTATCCATCCTTCCATCCATTTTCTGTCTAACAATCATCTATTTCTTGGGGATTGAACCAAGAGCTTCCTGCATATTAGACAAGTACTTTGCCTACACTACACTACACTCTAATTTTTATAACAGAGAAAAAAACTTAGGAAAAATAAAATATAGGAAAAGAAAATAGGAAACCATTTTGTTTGTTTGTTTTAGAGACAGAGTCTTATGGTGAATCCTAAATTAGAACTCACTCTATATCTAAGGTTGGCCTCCAACCCATGGGATTTCTGCTTCAACCTCCTGAGGGCTGGGATTACAGGCATAAGCCACCAGCCCACACCAAACCAACTCTTAATATTTTTTTTTAAAGATTTTTTTTATTTATTTATTATGTATACAATATTCTGCCTTCATATATCCCTGCTCACCAGAAGAGGGTGCCAGATCTCATTACAGATGGTTGTGAGCCACCATGTGGTTGCTGGGAATTGAACTCAGGATCTTTGGAAGAGCAAGCAGTGCTCTTAACCTCTGAGCCATCTCTCCAGCCCCCAACTCTTTATTTTTAATTCTTTTCACTAGCATACAAACTAACAGCTTTCATATTGACGTGTTCACACACACTGACCTGCGGTTGGTCCTGTATAGTGACGTGTTCACACACACTGACCTGCGGTTGGTTCTTTCCCGAGTCTTGTCTCCATCACTCTGTCCTCCCAGGGAACTCCTTTCCACCTTCCTGTCATGTGTATTCTGTGACCCTTCCCACTCACTCACACCCTCTTTTTTCCTTCTCAAAGGCCCCTTTCTCATTTCCTAGCCTCTTCCAACACTCACTCTCACAAAAGTACACACTTAGAAAAATTAAAATGAGAGGCCGCCTATGAGAGAACATTTGTTATTTGTCTTTCTATGTTCCTGTATATTTCATTTCATCTTTCTTTGTGGCTAAAAGAAATTCTGTTGTGTATAGGTACCCATTTTCACTCTCCATTCATCTGTTGATGGACATCTAGACTGAATCCATTTCCTGGCTATTGTGAATAAATCAGCAATAAACATGTAGGCAACCTTTGGGCATGTGCCCAGGAGTGGTAGAGCTGAGTCATATAATGGACATTCTATTTTTAGTGTTTTGTTTTTCTTTTCTTTTTTTTTTTCTTTTTCTTTTTTTTTTTTCAAGACAGGGTTTCTCTGTGTAGCTTTGGTACTTTTCCTGGATCTCACTCTATAGCCCAGGCTGGCCTCGAACTCACAGAGATCCGCCTGGCTCTGCCTCCCAAGTGCTGGGATTAAAGATGTGCACCACCACTGCCCAGCATGTTTTGTTTTTCAAGACAGGGTTTCTCTGTGTAGCCCTGGCTGTCCTGCAACTAACTCTGCAGACCCGGGTGGCTTCAAACTCAGAGAGATCCGCCTGCCTCTGCCTCCCAAGTGCTGGGATTAAAGTCCTATGCCACCACTGCCCGGCTTCCAGTCTTTTTTTGTTTGTTTGCTTTTGACAATTTCACAGTGTAGGTGCAGATGGCCTGGAACTTACTATGTAGACCAGGCTGTCCTGGAACTGGTAAAGATCTGTCCATGAGTTTTGTCTCCCAAGTGTTGGGCTTTTTTGACTGTGTCCGTCCTGTGTTGCTGCCAGGTGAGTCTGCCCACCGTTGAGATCGATTGCAGCCTGGCCGAGTACATCGACATGATCTGTGGTAAGCTCCTCCCTGCCCCTAGCCCTGTCTCTGGCAGCCGTGTTCTGGGCCTTTGGAAGGGCTTGCTGATCCCTGTACAGTGGTATCTTGATTTACAGTCTTCACTGGAAGCCAGCTGCACTGTTGGCAGCCCTCTAGGGTGGTGGTGGGCTGCACATTGAACCCCAAAGTACCTCCAGTTCTGGAGGGTGTCGGCGTCTGTCCCTGTGAGCTCTTCTCTGTTACAGCTATCCTGGACATTCCTTTCTACAAGAGCCGGATTCAGTCCCTCCACCTCCTCTTTTCCCTCTACTCAGAATTCAAGAACTCCCAGGTGAGACCGGCTGTCCAGGGCCCTGCTGTGCCTGTGTTCTCCTTGGGCTCACAGTGCCTGTTCCATGATGATGTGAGCAGCAGAGAGGACTGGGGTGTGGGGGGAAGAGAGGAGGGGCTTAAACAGAACTTAGTGAGGAGGCACACGGAAGCACGCGGCCTCAGGAGTGCGAGCAGGGAGGAGACAGACAAGGGATTTGTTTTGAAGGGATGGGTACATCGCTGTCTCTTTCAAAGATAAACCAATGCATCAGTTGGAAGTAGACTTAGGACACGTTTTGGGACATGTCTCACTATGGCCAAGGCTGACCTGGAAGTGATGGTATAACCCAGGCTAGTTTTGAACTCACAGTGATCCTCCTGCCTCATCCTCCCAGTTGCTAGGATTCCAATCCTGTGCCACCTTGCTCAGTTTAGCTTAAAGGAGTTTTAAAGTGGTCATCCTTGTTAAAATGTAGCAACTGGCACTTTCCACACTGTCTCCTCTCCCTTTTCTTGCAGCATTTTAAAGCTCTGGCTGAAGGCAAGAAAGCATTCACCCCTCCCTCCAACTCGGCCTCCCAGGCTGGGGACGCAGAGACGCTGACTTTCATCTGAGCCGCCTCCTAGGGCTGCTTCAAAGTCAGATGAAGACATGGTCTTTGGTGGAGCTTAACATCTGCCTGCCCTACAGCTGGCTCAGGCAGCACAGGTCCTGCTGCCCATCTGCAAGTGCAGGGCACACATTTACCACTGGGCTCCTTCCGCCCACCCGCCCGCCTCTGATTGCCTTCCCCAAGGAAGGACGCGGCCACACTGCTGTGGGCATCTGAGTTGGAAGAACTGGATTTCGGGGAGCCATAGGACACAGGTTGGGGGTGGAGCTTCCAAAAACACTCTTTAACTGGAAGAATGTTCCGTCGGTTTGTGATAGAATATATATTTGGTTTTCACCCACGGCTCCTGACTCATTCCTCCCCCACTGTCCTGGTGATTTCCAGTGTGACTAGGATAGGACTCGGGCCTGCCTCTGCCTTTTAGACTCAGTCTTCCTGTCTCTGACTTGTACCCCTTTCACCCACTCTCTTTTCTCCCCAAGCAGGCCACAAAGACTGAATCTCTTCCTCAAGGCAAGTCGTGGATACTTGCCCTTACAGTCTTACATTCTTCTGTTTTTCTTTTGTTGGGGGTATGGGATAGGGTCTCATGTAGCCCAGGCTGGCTTTGAACTGGCTGTGCAGACTAGTCTTGAAAACCTGATCTTCCTGCCTCTATCTGCCTCCACCTCCCAGGTTGAGGCTTACAGACATCTTCAGGCAAGCCCAGCTTATTCTCAAATCCTTTGACCCACTTGGCTGATGATAATAGATTAAGACCCTCATTTAGATGAGGTCTTGCCCCTTCTTAGCAAGGAAGCAATACTGAGGAATTTGCAGACCCCGCCCCCCACAAATCCACAGTATTAGATCAGACCATTTTTGCCTGGTCACATGTCAGCATAGCAGTCCATGTTTCAGCTGTGCCTTTGTATGACACTTCCATGGAAACTTCAAAGGTCAGGGTGTGGAGAACTTTCAGACAGAGGCAGGGAGGTTCTGAGAAGGTGGCATGCATCTTACGTGTCTTTTTTTAATTTTAAAATAATCTTACTAGTTTATTTTAGACAGGGTGTCTGTACAGCCCAGAGTGGTGTGTAATTCACTGTGTAGCTCGGGCTAGCATGAACTCTATCCTCTTCCCTTTGCCCCCTGGGTGTGAGGATTACAGTCCCGAGTCGCCATGCCCACTGTCCACCCTTCACCTGTATCCTTTGAATGTCCTTATGAGAATCTGGGAAAGGTGTTTCTCTGAGTTCTGCAAGCGAGCAGGTTGTGGGGACACCTAACTTACCTGTGGGTGTTAAGAAGCACAGGCAAGGCCTTTAATCCCAGCACTCGGGAGACAGGCAGGGCGATCTCTGTGAGTTCAAGTCCAGCCTGGTCTACAGAGCGAGTTCCAGGACAGCCAGGGCTGCACAGAGGAAAAAAAAAATGCACAGGCAAAAGCATGGCCCTAGGGAGCGAGCCTAGCCGTGGCAGCGTTTGGAGAGGAGCTGCTTAGGTGGGAAGAGGTAGAGGATAGATTGAGGAACTGCTGGAGTGCTATCAGCCACTGCCAGTCAGGAAACCTGAAACCGTTCTAGCTGTTTTAACAAAGGACAGTGAACACAACAAAGTGGTCACAAAAGTATGGCAAGATGGCACAGCAGCTAAGGTGCTTGCCACAAAGCCTGCCAACCCGAGTTCAGTCCCTGGACCTCACAAGGAAAAGGAGAGAAGTACCAAAACGTGTCTTCTGGTAGCCACATGCACTTGCATGAATACACATACACACACACACACACACACACACACACAGAGAGAGAGAGACACACATACACACGTAATTTTTAAAAAGTTTAGCGTGGGAAAACAGTAAAACAAGGGAGAATAGGGACTGATGGAAGTTCAAGATTGGTACCCGGGACAGGAGCTGGCTGTGGCTGGATCCTGAGGGCTAAGGAAGACTGCACAGCCTCATCCATCACTGCAGGGACTTTGAGCAAAGCTGTCGCTTCCTCTCTCACCTGCCTGCCTCATGACAGACACAAATGCAGGCCAGGAGCATGAGAACAAGGAATTACACACACACACACACACACACACGTTTGGAAGGTCTGAGCCCCATCTTTTGGAATTTTTATGGGGACCTCATTGCACAGGCTTGACTGACTCCAGGACAAATATGTAGAAATATGACTCGCCCCAAAGACTGGGATCGATTGCTAGATGCTGGGGAGGGAAAGCTAGCAAGGCCCGTCTGCTTGCTCCTTCAGTATTCCCTGCTCTGGAGAAACAGGCCAGTAGAGGTAGAACCAACAGAGCCTGACAGAGACTAGACATGGCGGATGGAGAGAAAGGCCACTTGGGCGTCAGCAACTGCACTCGTGGGTAATGGAGCCAAGTACTGACGGGAAGCAAGTGGGACCTCGGTGGATTGGGGGAGGTTCCACTGTCAGCCTGACAGACCAACACACACAGACGACAGGTCACGTTTCTACAGACTCACACCAGCTGTGATCACGTCAGGCTGGTGGCTTCGTTGCTGCTCACTTGGACACGAGGCCAGGCGGTCTATTCTCTGTTCCCTTAGCATCAGCGTTAGTGTTTAACTCAGGAGGGGAGGTGTGCTGTGATAGGAGCTCAGATACTCCACTAGGTTTTCAGGGAACAGACCACCGTGGCTGTGGTTCTTACCCATGGTAGTTAACGTTCCATGTTAAACTAACAGATACTGAACTGCTGCTCCTAGGGATACACAGGCGCTCACTGTGATTGAAAACTCTGCAGAGAAGGTTGGCATGGCCCTACACGAGGATGACGCACCAATTCGTGAAGTGCTCCATGTTTTTCCTCTGTTTGAATCTATTGTGTTTTGTACAGGACATTATCCTCTGTGCTGTTTTGTGGTTATAAAACTGCTGGAAATGTTTAAAAGAGAGAGAGAGGGAGGGAGGGAGAAGGCTGTGTATACACTGGCAGTGTAGATTAGTAGCTGAGCACTTGTGTGGCATGCACCAAGCCTCGGCTTCCGTCACTAGCACAGCGGAAAGAAAGGGGATGGGGTCCATTGTAAAACATACTGGGAAACCCAGGGTGGTGGTACGTGGCTGTGATCCCATGTACATGGTGGAGGCAGGCAGAGCAGACGGTCAAGGTTATTCATCCTCCTCTGTCCAGTAGTGAATTCAAGGCTAGCCTACACTACATGAGTCCTTATCTCAAAAAACAAACACAAAAAGTGTTGAAGGAATGAACAAAGACATACTTATTCAGTCAAGGTAGTTTACTGTGTGTGCGGCACAAACCAGTAACAAGAGTAAAATTACAAAACAAGATACCAAGAAGGGAAAATAGACTCTGTACTCTATTGTTCTCTGGTCATTTACATGTTGCTGTTTAAAAGCATTCTTAGCTCTTTGGGGTTATGTGGGTTCCTGCTTTCTCTCTGTCCCCCCAAATCTTGTGGCACTGTTGACTTATATACCCACTATGACCATCTCCTAAATAGGATGGGGCAGCCAGGGACTGGTCAGGGATGCTACTGCGTGGGGAGAGACATGCAGAGAGAGAAACCATTAATCCTGAGTGCTCAGAACACAGTGAATTGCTGAAGGCCAAACATGGGGAGCCTGAGAAAGCCATGGGCCCTCCTCTCCCTGGGGAATGTGCTTAAAGTGGGAACACTTGTACAAAACGATGCATAGCTACACGCCGTCCTGGGAGGCAAACGACCTGTCACCACCTCCCGCTCATCTTGTGCTAACACCAGAGGCTGCCAGCCACCTGGGGGCTCCAGCCAGTGGAAGTCTAATGCCCAGTGAAGGAGAAGGTCTAGTGTGTGACCTTTGATGCCCAAGAGGAGATGGGGACAGACGGGCAGAGACATATGCAGCAAAGGGGACTCATTTGTGCTTGGCCAGTCCCTGGGCAAGGGGCCGGTTCCTGAGCAAAGGGCAGTCTGGTTCTCTACGACTAGCGGGGGGCTGGTTTCCCTGAGGGAAAAAGCTGCATAGCATGGGCAGGACAAACATCCGAACTGTGCAGGGACCCTCCTGTCCCCCACATAGGCACCCCTCTGCCTACTCACGAGGTACAGAGGACACTAATGTGGAGCGTGTAGTAGGCCAACCTCTTACATGTGGGGTGACACCTGAACACACCAGGTTCCATCTGCCTGGGCCCAGTTGTCACATGCAAGACCCCAGACTGAGTGAGCACAAGGGGCCTAGCTCTGACCAACGGTTTTGCCAAGGCTAGACCATGCCTTTCAGGTTAGAGTATAATAAAATCCATCATGCATGACCCTCAGGGTACCCCTACCAGGAGGGCCACGTGGCAGTGGCGTGGCTTCTTCGTGGTCACAGCATGGCCAGGCAGAGGAAGGCTTGAAGGAGACACCGGGGTGGGGTGCTCTGGGGGGTCCACAAGCCGCCTGGGCCTCACGCCTCACCCTCAAGCTCAGAGCCAGATCTCATCACTGCTTACACTGGACACTCGGTAGATGTAGCCCAACATCGGGAGACGGATGAAGCCTGCGCATCAGAGATGCCAGGGGCTTAGTGACGCTGGTTCTCTGGAGCATGGGAGAGCCCTTTCTGCCCCGGCACCCAGGGGCGTTGGGTACGAGCACAGGGATGTGCAGAGGAGCTGAGGAGAACAGCAGGGCCCTGCTCAGTACCTTGGCTGGTGAGGAGGCCGCCATGCTCAGCTTCTAGAAGCTCCGGACGGCTGCTGTGCTGAGCCGCTGGCCGCTCTGTTGCTTTCCCTGTCGGGTGACAGATGGGGTGGCGCCAGGGCAGGGCTTGGCCTAAGGGGACACGCGTCCTCCTAAGGACCGGGGACTCT
Organism: Peromyscus maniculatus bairdii; assembly: GCF_049852395.1. Taxonomy (NCBI): domain Eukaryota; kingdom Metazoa; phylum Chordata; class Mammalia; order Rodentia; family Cricetidae; genus Peromyscus; species Peromyscus maniculatus. The sequence continues at coordinate 41,678,131 of NC_134858.1, forward strand.
CTTAGAAGTTCTCAAGATGGAGCCCAGGGAGAGAACCGGTCCCAGGCATACCTCTGAGATCCGGAGTGAGGTCATTGAGCTGAAGGTTGGATGGGAGGGACATGTTCTCACGCGGCAGGCGTACATTATTCAGTTTCAGGTTATTGGAGTCACTACAGGATAGACAAAGGCGGAGACAGACCCTGCTACCAGCAGGCACGCAGTCTGCTTTGAGGCTCAATCCAGACCTCCCAGAAGCCCAGGTGACCACCTGTCCTTTAGTTTCAAATCCAGTGCCTTGCGTTTTAGTTTAGCCCATCTGCCCAGCCCCAGGAAGCATTACCTAGATATCAGAGATGGACGCCGGGAGGGGCCTGAGGACAAAGAAACCATGCCACAGAGTCAGTGTGCCCTCCCATGCTGGGCTCTGCCCCCTGCCCGTTCAGACTCAAGACCCTTGAGCCAAGCGTCTCTCAAATGCCCAGGCCTGGTCCTGGGACCGGAGACGGCTCCAGGACCTGTCCCTGCTGTCTGCAGGGCACGCAGCCACACCCCCAGCCCTGCCCAGCAAGTGTCTGCCACATGGCAGAGATGGCGGGCTCTGCCCGGCTCTGCCTGCCACCCCCCAACTTCACCGTTACTCTCCCACCACCCTCGGCCTCCTCTGCCTCTGACCCTACCTTTAGTTTTCCTCTCTTTCCTGCAGACCAGGCAGGCCACCAAGGTACTGAACCCCACTAGAGTGCCCAAGGCAAGCCCTCCAGCCACAACGATGCCCAGCAGTGGCACTTCCACTCGGGAGGCCAGGAGCCCTGCAGATTGTCCACTGGTTAGTTTGCAAGTGAGCAGCACCCCCGACCCCGACATGCCACGGCTCCAACTACTCCGCCCTTGCCCAAGGTGGCTGGGAACAACTCATCCGCAAGATCCACCCACGGGGCTACAAGCCCTCCCTTTCCATTCAGGATCCCTGCACCCACCCGAGGGTTTGCCAGGCCAGTGGCTTACCTGGAGCTGGAAGTGAGGCACTGGTGACACCCACATCATTGGTAGCCACCACTGAGAGGTTGTGTGCCAAGCTGTGGAGCTGCAGGTGCACGGTGTGGTTTGTGAGCCAGGGATAGTTCTGAGCATCCAGCACCAGGAAGTCAGAGGCATTCACAGTCACTGACCCATCCTGGTCAATCCAGGTGACATTGGCAGGCGGGTTGGCCCGCACCAGGGCAAACAGGACAACCAGAAGGCCTGGGCCCTGACCTTCCTGATACTTGGCCCCGACCTGGGCAATCTCTGGTTTAACTAGAGCAGAGCACAGAAAAATGCGCTTTCGTTACAGGTCCCTCACTCTGGCCCTTTACCCAGATGTGGATGGAAACCAGGGCCTAGGAACGTTTCCCCAGAAGGAACATTAAGGAACAAGTAGCTGGGCCTGCTTGCCCAGCATTAACTCACAGTGAGTAAGATAATAAAAGCCAGGGGACTGGGCATGTGGCTCAGTCGGTAGCGTGTTTGCCCACCATGCAAAAAGCCCTGAGTTTGATGCCGAGCAAAGCATAAAACCAGATGTGGTGGTCATGCCTGTAATCTCAGCACTCTGGAAGCTTAGACAGGGATTTCCAGTTTGAGGCCACTTTTGGATACACAGCAAGACTCTGTCTTAAAATTAAAAAACCCAGCCGGGCGGTGGTGGTCCACGCCTTTAATCCCAGCACTCGGGAGGTAGAGGCATCGGATCTCTGTGAGTTCGAGGTCAGCCTGTGCTACAGAGCGAGTTCCAGGACAGGCTCCAAAGCTACACAGAGAAACCCTGTCTCAAAAACCAAACAAATTAAAAACCCTGGGCTGAGGCTGTAGCTTATTTGGTAGAGAGTTTGCCTACCATACACAAAGTCCTGGGTTCAGTCATACCAGGCATGGTAGCACTTGCCTATGACATCGGCACTGGAGAGGTGGAAGAAGACCAGAAGTTCATAGTCATCCTTGGCTATGTAGTAGCTTTGAAGAAAGTCTCAAAGTATAAAAATAAAAAAGAGGGCTGGAGAGATGGCTCAGCAGTTAAGAGCACTGGCTGCTCTTCCAGAGGTCCTGAGTTCAATTTCCAGCAACCACATGGTGGCTCACAACCATCTATAATGAGATCTGGTGCCCTCTTCTGGCCTGCAGGCATACATGTAGGCAGAACACTGTATACATAATAAATAAATAAATCTTGAAAAAAAAAATAAAAAAGAGTAGAAAGCTAGCCAAAGGGTCTGGATTTGCATCCTGGCCCTGCTTCTTAACGGTGGTGTGACCTTGGGCAGACTGTTCAACATGTTTGTGCCTCAGTTTCTCATTTGCAAAATAGGGACGAAAATAGAAATTCCCTTATAAGATCAATGAGGATAAAGCAAGCTACACTGCAAAGTGTTTAATGTTTGTGAATGTCCGGTTAAAGATGAATATGTCATGCATACCAGTAATCTCAGCACTAGGGAAGCTGAGACAGATTTGCAAGTTTGAGGCCAGCCTAGGCTATGTAGTAAGACTGCCTCAAAACGAAACACTCAAAACTCAAAACTCTCCTGTTGGGGGGTCCAGTAATGGCTCTCCCTGCCCACCTCAGGAATACTTACATTGCACATTGAGAATGACAGAGGCGTTGGCTGACCGGCCACTCCCTGGGTCCTGTAGGGAGCAGTTAAGCTCATGCTGGGCACGCTGGGCAGTGACCGTGAAAGTGCTGGTGCCTCCAGAGAAGGCCTCCCCGCCCACACTCAGTAGTCTTGAAGTGGTGGCCTCCTGTAGCTGTCCATCCAGGTACCAGGCTAATCGGGGAGTGGCGGATCCCCCTGCCACCCGACAGGTGAAGGCATGGCGCTCATTCTCCCGAAGTGCTCTCTCAGCCCAGGTCTGACCATCAATCTGTGGCGCCAGCTCCCCCTGACCTGGAACACAGCAGGCAGCCTCTGGGAGGGGCTCAGACAGACCGTGGTGAGGACCAGTTACAGAGGGGCAGCAGGCCAAGAGACAGGCAAGCTGGTTTCTCTCACCAGGGCCTGGCTGGACTTAGGATAGGGATGTGGAGGTAGGGGAACCCAGCTCAGGGGCCTGGAGTGGGTGTCTTGAGAAGAGAGGCAACAAGGAGAGCAAAGAGGGGGCTCTGGCCCCTTAAATGTTTGGCCAAAGGATGAACAGGGGTGTACCTGAACTTAAGAGGGCCGGCAGGAGCAGCAGTGTGTGCCGGAGGGTAGCTTGGCTTAGAGGCAACTCCATGGTGGTCAGGGATCGACCTCCAGGCTGCTGAGAAAAGGGTATATATAGCCTCCGTACCAGCCAGGCAGGTCTAGCAATTCCTGCAAGAATTTACCATGCACTGGTGTAGACTGGCCCACAGCGGCCAAGACACGGGCACAAACAGGCACGATCAACAAGATCCAAAGGAAGAGAGACACTCTGCGGGCACAGAAGCCAGCAGTGACAGTAGGTGATGACAGACAGACACAGACACACACAGACACACACACACACACACACACACACACACACACACACACACACACACACACACACACACACACACACACACACACACACACACACGTCCTTCCCCTTTCCTCCATGGGATCGTCCTTCTCCTGACCCGGTCCTCTCCTGGACTGGCTCTCCCTCCCACCTCTCGCCATGCACCCCTTTCCCAATCTCCGCTGCTCTGGTGGACTTGGGTTGAGAGCATCGCGGAGCCGGGGGATTGGGGGGGGGAGGTCGGCGGAGCATCCGGGGCTTCGGAGCATCCTAGCTCACCTGGCTCCCTCCCGGAGCAGCGCCCCAGCAATTGCTTAAATCTGGGGAGCGCCGCAGTCCGCTGCAAAGGCGGGGCCCACGCCAGGCAGGACCAATCGCTGCCCGAGCACGGGCAGGTGGCCGCTCCAGCCCCGCCTTCTCCCGTCCGCTCCGGGGTCCCCACCCTGAGGCTGGCTGGTGAGTCGGCGGACGCAAAGCAGACACAGTCGGCAGTCCAGGAAGTTTTATTGGGTCCTGGTTGGGTCAGGGTTCCCCTTCTCCATTATCCCGCGGCCGCGCTCAGCGCCCATTGGTGGGCGCGCGCAGCTGCCCCATCATGTCGGCCAGCATCCGGTTGCACAGCGCGGCGTACGGGTTGAGCAGCACCAGCTGGCGCCGCGCGAACGGGCTGCCCAGTCGCGCCGCCTGCTCGAAGTCCCTGCGGGCGTCGTCGTCCCGGCCCTGCAATCGCGCCAGCAGCCCGCGCTGCACGAAGCTCTGGCAGGCGGCACGACCCCGGCCGCCGCTCAATGTCACCGCGCGCTCCAAGTCCTCCAGGGCGCCTGCGGCCGACCAGGGTGGGGGTGGAGGGGGGGAGATGGCGCAGGTCAGCGTGGTGCGGGCATCCGAGCCCCAGCCCACCCGCCGAGCAGCCCATCCCCGCAATTCACAACCCGCCTTTGTGTGGCAGACTTTTGAGCCAAGAGGGGTTGTCATTCCTAATAGGGAGGTGACGGGTTAATAGACGTGGCTTGGGGGCCACCCACGGGCAAAGCTGAGATTAAAGTCCAAGGCTCGCCCTGGCCTTGTCCCCGGTAATGTTCTACCACTGATGGACCCAAACTTGAAAGTTGCTGAGAGCATTTGGTCATTGTATTAGTGAATCTGCCAACTGCCAAAGAGCTGGAAGCTCACACCCGGATAAACAGCTAAGCATCTACTGTATGCTTGGTGACCCACTCTGAATCCTAGAGTTCAAAAATGTATCCTTGGGGCTGAAGAGGTGGCTCAGCCGTTAAGAGCACTGACTGACTGCTCACAACCGGCTGTAACTCCAGGTCCAGGGGATCAGACACCTTCACACCAACGCACTTAAAGTTAATAAGAAACATATCATTAGCTGCACAACTGTTTCTTGCTATGAAGTCAATCTCCTCATTTCGCCTTTCCGAACCCTTTTCTACTGCAGGCTATGAAAGCGGCATTCTTCTCATTTCCTCCTTCATTATCTCCATGGTCTTCATTACCCTGTATCTAATTTCACTGGAAGGAGGTCGTGGAGCCAGAGCTGGCTACCCTGTTTTATTTTTGTGATTCTCAGAGGAATGTACTTGGGTTGAGTGTCAGAACTCAGAACCTCAGGCAGCCAGTGTGGGGGTTTTGTGAAGTCCACCAGCTGCTGTCTCCGGACCCTCCTTCAATCCATATTCTCTACAGTCTCCTAAAGTGGCTGCCAGGCCCCTGGCTTTGCTCAGCACCATCCTGGAGAAAGGCTAGTTCTGGTTCAGGAAACACAGTAGAGCTACACTCCCTACCCCACCCAGACTGCAAACTGAGCCCCTCTGGGACCAGGCATTGCTCAGTCCCCCTCTCCACAGCTAGTCTGCTGGAATCCAAGCCTCTACAGGTGGAGTCACCTCTGATACCCCCGCTTTCCATCTGCAGGCTGTCACCAACAGCCTATGGCAGACAAGCCTGCAAAGGAGCTCTTTGGGTATCTTCTGTCTTTAGAATGGAGTCCAAATTCTCTAGTTTAGGTTCTAGGACACCCCCGCCAACTAGTCCTACCAGGTCTCTGGCTTACACTTCACATCCACCTGGCCTCCAATCCCTAGTCCTATTCCTCGATGTCCCATGATCCCCATTCTAGTCACAGTCACCTGAATACACCAGGTTTGATCCAGTTACCTTCCCTGGTCAAGCTAAGTCCTTGAGTGACGACCACCTTCTCAGTCTGACACTTGTAGTTTGTCACCCTTGGGTCTCTGCACACTTCTGCAAAGCTCCGCTTTCCATCCTTCCATGGGGGCTGCTGCAGCCAGCCTGGAGATCTGAGGCTCCTCGGACCTGGGCATGCTTTCTAGGCTCCTGGAGACTGTATCAGCTAATTCCTCATGTTTCAGAACTTGCCCTTCAGGAAGAGGTCTAATGCTGCTTTCTATTAGCTATTAGCCTAGTTAAGAGTTCCCTCGGGAGCAGTACCGTGGGATTTAGAGCCCTGCCACCTCGTTCATAGCTGAGGCTAGCCACCCCTCACTGGAGGACACTGGGGACGCGATTTAATCTCTGTATGCTTCCTTTCCTTCATCTTCACAATGGAATTGACAACACATCTTTTTGGGTGGTCATGGGGATAGTTAGTACAGCCTAGTTGAGTGCATCATGCCTATCCACAGTGACTGCTATATAAATGTTTTATCCTCATGCCCTCTACTTTTAGCCTATTGTTGCCTGGAAGGCTCTTATTAAATGTTCCTTAAGTTCACGAACAGAATGTAGCCTCTTGGTTTCCCTAACTATTTCATGAAGCTAGCAGAATCCAAACCCTGTCCTGGATTTTATAGGTAAGAACATGGGTGTCAGGGAGTTTAGGGTCTCTGTTCCTATGCCCTCACCCCACAGCCAATTCATCTCTGCCCTTCAAGGGAGGGATTCTTTCCGTGGAGGATCTCTGGTGTCTTCCCCTCACCTGCTACATCCCCCTGGAGCCGCCGGGCTTGAGCCCGGTTGTTGTAGGCGGACGCTCTCTCAGGTAGCAGGCCAATGGCGCGGCTAAACCTCTCCAGGGCTGTGTGGAGGTCCCCAGCTTCGGCGGCCCTCACTCCCTGCAGCTCCAGGGCCTTGGCCTGCTCCAACTGTGCTTGAGGGAAAGCTCCATCTGCACCGGGGAAGAAACAAGGTGGGGATAGGTACAGTGGGGGAGAAAATGAAAAGACACCTTGGGCTGCAGCATTATGGCACCCAAACCAGAGCTGACCGGGCGTGAATCACAGCAGAGGTAACTTGCGGAGTCAGGGAGGGATAGGAGTAGCTGAGGTCATGAAAACTGTGAACCAGAACTGGCTAAGAGACCTGGGAAAGGGACACTTGCACATTGGTGACTTGTTCTAGACCACAGTCCCAGGTTGTAGAGCTTAGATTTGCACCCTTTTCTTTGGCTTTTTGGCTTGTCCTCATTTTGCTTTACACACTGCCTCTGACACAAAGACCACCGTAACAGTCCCAGGTTGTGAAAATCACTCCAGATCTGTCCTTCAGATTTTCAGCCTGAAGCTGCGGTAAGTAAGGCTCAGCCTTCAACTCCTGCAGAAGCAAAGCCCCGAACATCTTCATTACCAGGCAACGGACCACGCCGTTCCCCTGGGGGAAGAGCTAGCTAGCTCAGCGCCTGGCTTGTCATGTGCTCAACAAATGAAGCTCTGATGTTATGGCAGGGTATGTCAACCGAGCTGCCATCCCGCTGTTTGTCTTCCACCCTTGTTGCTGGGGGGAGGGTGTGTGTAAACCCCCCCCCCCCTTATGTCAAAGCTTTGAGCGGTTGACTTCAGCCAGCGCAGTTACGCTCAGATCACGGGAAGATGGGTTTAGTGGTGTGAGGGCTGAATGACGGAGAAACTCTGGCCGCCTCTGGCAGAGCGATTCCTGCCAACCCTAAGCCCTGAACTTTAGAGGACCTCTCTGGTTCCAATCACAGACATAATCTGCAAGGGAGGAATCTGCAAGTCCGGCCTCACCACATCCTGTACCTCAGGCGCCAGCCAGCAGGCCTATGGAGAGGTAGACGCCAGGGTCAAAGATTTACCTTCATCGTCTTCTTTCTTTGCTTCGTCTGGGTCCAAGCCAATGACGTCTCCAAAGGGGGAGTCAGGGTTGAAGATGGCCTGCAGCACTGCCTGGTCGTTCGGACTCCCCATGGTGCTCAGCTCCACAAGTCCCAAACGGTAACCCAGGGTACAAGGGAAGACGGGGAACAGGGTAGGTAGGGCCTTTGGCTGGCAGTTGTGAATGGAGGAGGTTCTGTTTGGGGACCGCCCCCAAGTCAGAAGGGGTGTCTTCCAGCCCTTTGCTCAGCCTCCATGGCCAGGGTTAGCGACCTGGCCTGGTAGTTTTACAGTATTTCCCAACTGGACCCATACCCCTAGCCAGAATAAACAAATCCTGTTTCAGTCTGAAGGTGGAGTGGACATTGAGGGTACCAAATGCTTTCGTTTTACTATGGTCGGGTTAGAAACCACCAACCTCCTATTAGAGGAGACAGGTAGACAGAAAGGAAGTCCTTCGACCCGGAACCTGTGAGGTCCCCGATACACATCACTGCTCAGTGGAGGACACTCCAGGGAAGGGAACCATCTTAAAGAAGGGAGGTTGATCGAAAAACCAAAAAAAAAAAAAAAAAAGGGGGGGGGGAGGAGGTTGGAAGGCACCTCATTCACAAGGTAACTCATTCACAAGGTAACTCCCCCTCCCTTCCCCACCCCTACCGAGGCCAAAGGAATCGAGGCAGAGTGCAGCAATAAACTTGACATGTTTATTAATTAAACTATCACTTAAATAAAAAAAAGTGCATAGAAAATAAACATGTTTAAAAACTCCTTTTTTTGTTTTTACAACTATGTACACTTTTTACTTTTACATTCAGTCTTTCGTAGAGAGCTTTCAGCATTATTATTTTTTGAACTATTAAAGTATTCTCCTTCATCCCTGTCTCAGGGAGTTAACACTGATGGACTTTAGACACATTTTCCTCCCCCACCCCCGCTTTTTCTCTAACCAGAAGCTTGGAAGAACACAAGGGGAAAAAGGGGAACAAAACAAAAAACAAAAAAACCCCAAAAGATCCATTTTACATGATACAGCTGTTGAGAAATGTCTTAATTCTAGAAATGAAGCTTGTCACTGTTCAGCTCTTGAAACAATTATTCAACTACCTGTATTTGCTAAGGAGACTGTTAAGTTCAGGAAAAGAAACACCACAAATCTATTTTCTTGGTTGAAAGACAGAACTAGTGTACTTCAGAACAAGAAACCAGAAAGCACAGAACACAATTTCCCCTAAATGCAGGTGGTAACCCCAACATTCATAACCAAAAGTAGAGAAACGAGGAGTACAGGTACCGGCCGGCAATGTTCACGGCAGGAAGAGCCCAGGTGATCCGTCTCTCACTGCACTCTGACCTTGGGGACGGGCGTCTGTCATCCCTTTGTGGTTCGGGGTTGGTTCCTGTGTAGGACTCCGAGGCTCCAGGAACCTGATGTTTCCCTGCCTCTACTAGCAACTGCGACACAATCCTTATCTATAGTGTTAAGAGAAGTAAAAGCCAGGGACTGAACGAGGCTTTGTTACACTGGTGCATTCCTATATTAGTTCCTATATATATATATATTTATATTTATTTGAAAACCAAAACAAACAAACAAACAGAAAGGTTGCAAGTTTTCCGAGTGTGAGACTTGACTGGTATTCATGATTTTTCATGATTCGGCACAAAACTATCTGTTCAATAACTTTGTATTGCTTTAAAACGAAGGAAAGGAAACGTAAAATTACACCCAGCCCTTTGCAATGACCCGCTTTTCCTTAAAAACAACAACAACAACAAAAACCCAACTTGGTTTCTATGAAAAAGAATCCCAAATCCAAAAAAAGTGAACATCTGATGAGGCTCTGACCTTTAGTATTTTCAGGTATTTGATTGAGCGTCAGTCCTTTAGAAAGATACATTCATTAAAATATTTTTTTTTGTCTTTTTTATATGTGTGTTGTATTTTTTTAATTTTTAGGTTTTTTTTGTTTTTTAAATTTTTTTTTAGTCTTTTTTTTTTTTTTTTTTTTAAATCAAGGTTGCTGCATGGTGCTCATTGGATTGGCCGGGGGTTGATAGAGGTGAGCTGGGTCCTGGCAAAGGAGGTTGGGTTGAAAACCTAAGAGGTGCCAGGGCTTCCCCCTAAATTGTGATTGGTCTAAAAACAGGGAAGGGGTTGTGCTGGACATGGTGGATAACGATGAAGGAGTCCAGGGACCAAGTTCCGGCCAAAGGGTCAGCGCCATGCAGCTATTCTGGTTCCACAGTTGTCCTGGCCACCAGGAGATGCAGCCACAACAGGTTCTAGCAGCAAAGCCTTAGTGAGCTGGCTCTGAGAACCCGGGGTTTGCAGCTGTCACTCCTGGGGATGGGGATCGCCCCTGGGGGGATTCTCGGGAATGACCCACCACGGAGGTCCTCAAAGCTGCACTTCTGTGCGGAGGTTCTCTTGGTCACTTTCACAATGAAGTCAGACAGGTTTTGGAGACAGCTGTGCCCTTTGTTCTGCCGCCCCGTCCCCCTTGTGGGGAGACTGGCTTATCCCCCAAGTTGCTGGCAGGTATGCTGAGTTTTGGCAATGGACTCAAGGCTGAGCTGAAAGAAGGATTTCTCTTTCTGTGGTTGACAGAGGGTGGGAAGCAAGGCAAACCTTCTGCAGCTGGTAGGAGGAGGAAGGTGGGTTCCTCCCCTGTCCTCAGGGGTCGGGGTTGTAGAAAGAGGATGAGGAGGGGGCTCACAGTACAGCATGGCCTAGCAGGGCAGTAACTAGGTCTGTTAGCTGAGTTTCCCCCACCCTCTGACTGGCCTTTGGGTCTCTCTCAAGGTGAATGCATGACCCATCAGTGCATTAATCGTTTCAGTAACAAATGCAGCTTCAATTTTTCTCATTAAAAAAAATAGGAATACAAGGATTTACAAAAAAACCTCACACAGTGCAATAAGAAAGGAAACCAGACACCAGTGGAACCCCTCGGGCCACTGCATCTTGTTCATGGGCAAAAGGAGGGTGGGAGGTGAGGTCTGGGCAGAGTGCTTTTCCCAGCCCCTGCTGGCACTTCTCCACGATGACAAGGAAGTCTCTGCCATCCTGGCCACAGTGCTGGGCGTCCCACGTGACAGTGGAAACAGTGACAATGTTCCAGCAAAGCCACCAGACAAAGTTCTTAAGGTCATGGAAGAAAAGGGAGCCCAGGATGGAAGGCACAGCAGAGCCGTGAGTCCTGGGCAGAGAGTGCTGGGCTGTATCATATTGCTTGGCTGACTTCCGCAGGAGAAAAGGACGCCCCACCCTCTACGTGGACTCCACTACCCTGAAACCTTGTGGCAGGTGCAGAGATCTGCTTGATCGCGAGTGGTCAGGCTGTGCTTCAGTTTCAACAGGCTGCCCCCGAAGAGGGCACGAGGTGTCAGTGGGTTCTTTGTAGGAACAAGGACTTGGCGGGCAGAGAGGAAGGAAAGGGGATGATCTATGAGGCAGACAGGAATGGCAAATGTCAGGTCGCCAACTTGTTGGCTGCTGACTCTGAAAGAGAAAGGCGAGGGAAATGGAGCGCTGCTCGGCACTCTGGAGCTGCTCCAGAGGGAGGGGGCAGTGCAGGAGACCGGTGTGCCAAGGTACTGTAGCCTCTAGGAGCTTCCTTGGCAATGGAGGGCAGTGCCTAATGGAGCGGGTGACCTTCCTTCTCCATTACCGTAAAGAGCAGAGCCAGGGAACATCTAGGTCAACGGGCACAAACAAACTACACATGGAACAACAAAAAGTACACCTTCCAGGGGGAAGCTGGGCAGGAAAAACCAGACTCTGTGTGGACAGCTGAATATTTTCTCTAACTTCATCCTATGAAAATAAAAAATCATTAAAAACCGGTCTTCTTTTAAATTAGGATAATACCACGGTTTAAAAAATAGCCTCGTCGTTAAGTGCTTCTCCCTATGAAGTGCTTCGCATAGAAAAATATACAAAATATATTTACATTTATAAAACCTTAAATAGTAAACTGTAAACAGAACAGAGCAAAATCCAATGACTTAATTGAACAGGTTCAAGACACTAGCGTGGGGAGGAAAGAAACATTGGCTGCTGTTTGTCCACAAGTAACCGGGGCAGTAGTGCCATTAAACCTGCTCAGCCAGGCGGCACACAGCTGGCAGAGGCCCCTCAGCTCGGGAGGCCTAGTCCCCCAAGTCTGGGGCCTTGAGATCTCATTAGTGTTCTTTTAGCTGGACACTGACCATTTGGAAATTAATCATCCTATGTCTTTTAAGAAAGGGAAAAGAAAGTAAGCCTGTCCTAGGAAGGGGCTGGGGCTTATCCCGGTTACTGTACTCTGGCTGCTGCATGATTCAGATCCTGTTTAAATTATCTTTAGCTTGCTTAAAAAAAAAATCTTGCTACATATATCACTTTAAAACTCTCCGAGGAGCTTTATGAGATCTCGGAATTCTGTCTGGTTATGGCCAATGGCTCCTGTCCACTTCCCCCCCCTGGAGTGCTTACAGGCTCAGGGGACTTTCTGGAGTGTCCTTGAGCAGGGAGGTAAGCCCTGCCACCCAGAAAGAAGAATGGGAAAGCAGCAGATGAAGGATGGAGGAGTGGAGGAGGAGGGGAAGGAGGGATGGAGAGGGAGCCGCTCCTATCGTCAAGAAAGGTCACTGGCTGCGGTAAGGCTCACAGGTAACACTCCCACTTACAGCCACAGGCTCAATGTTTGGTAATTAATTGGCACAACCCCAAGACAGCCTTTTGACACCAGAGGTGCTAGGAAACCTGTCTCCCAACCAAAGTGAACTCACAAGTCGTAGGGAAAACCACCAGACCGTCTGTCTGTGAACAGATGGCCGCAGGCCAGGCCTGACTGGTAAACTACCAGGTATCCCCCCAGCCCTATATCTGGGGCCTTATCTGACCATCGCTCAAGGGCGAGGGCTGAGGTGAGGACGACAAATGCTCTGAGGACATGCTCAGATCCCATCTCCTGTACGAAACCCTCTCCACGCACGCTCCTTCCGGGCCAGTCTCCCGGAAGCCCGTGTCCCACACTTCACAACAAACACAAGGCCCCAGGAGAAAGCCAACCATGGTTTTTTCTTTGAGACCCCCCTCTCTCACTATGATCACATGATGTGAATGTGGGACACCAGGGTACTCGGCCAGAGGACCCTCAACTGCCCGCTCAATCCTGGAGCTCCTGGCTGCTGGGAAATCCTTCAGCATGGCTTTGGGTGGCCCTGGGTCCTGGCACTCCATCAAAGGAAGACGAGCAGCATTAGTTCAGGAACTTCCGGCATTTCTTGGCGCCACAGTTGCAGGGCAGCTTGTTGCTGGCATCCTCGATGGGGAACTTGTAGTCATAGGTGAGCTCCTCCCCTCGGTAGATCTTACGCATGGCGAAGATGACTATGTGCTTCTGCCCATCGATATTGATGACCCGAGAGTAGCAGTTAGGCTCACAGGAGTGATTGATGAAGCGGGCGGCATTCCCATGCATGGTGGCATCCACTACCTCCGAGTCATCGATTCGGAACATGTAGCAACCAATGCCCTACACACGCAGGAAAAAGAACCATGTATTTACTCATTAATTGACTGACTCAGACCCACAGTCGTGCACATGCTAAGTAGGAAAGCACTCTACGTCTGAGCCACATTCCCAGCCCTGAACTTACTCTTTCTTTCAAGAGCTTTAGGACGTGGGTGGGGGCCAGAGGACAACTTTCACGAGTCAGGTCTTCCCCTCTACCACATGGGTTCTGAGGACAGAATTCCGGGCATCAAGCCTGAGCCACTTTCATTTTTGAGATAGGATTTCTCTGTGTAGCCCAGGCTGACCTTGAACCTGAGGCCTGAGGCTTCCCCCTCAAGCTCAAGTGCTGGAATGGCAGGTATGGAATCATCACAGCTGGCTGAACTTATCACTGCTCAGCATTTCCTATATTGCTCCTGATGTTACCAGAGAGGAGCCAGTTTCTTCTAAAATTTCCAAATTTCTCTCCTAGTTCCTATTTTTCAAGATGCTTTGAGGAGGAATTTCTAGACTCTGGGCACTAGACTACAAGGAAGACTGTTCATGTCATAGTGAAACCTACAACTTCTGTAGCCATGTACTTCAGGTCCTGGGATACACAGACCAATCATTGAAGAGCACCTTCATTTACCAATCCTTAGAGGAGTTCAGACGGGGTCCATCACCAAATATGGAGATGGAAAAGTTTTTAAAGTTTTTGTGGACTCAACACCCCTCCCCACCAAACAACAACAAAAGCAACAACCCACCTCTGAAGTGAAGCCATGTTACTATTTCTTCTGGGATCCAAGGACTGCGCTAAGAGTTCATGGCCCCTTTCTAGAGGGGCAAACGAGAATCTAGGGAGTGGCTGGACACTCACCTTGCTGTCGTAGTATTTCTCCCGCTTGTCAGTTTGGATGGAGCGGATGACATTGCCAGCATACTCAATCACCATCTCACCTGCATCGATGTTTCTCTTACAGAAAAGACCGCGCCCGTGGATGGGAGACCTAGGCCATGGGCACAGGAAAGACCAGACACAAGTTTCCCCTTTCAAACTTCTGTGGTTTCTTTATTTGTGGGTATGAGTGTTTTGCTTACATGTATGTATGTGGACCACATGCATGCTGCTGCCTGTAGAGGCAGGCAGACGGCAGCACTGAACCTCCTAGAACTGCAGTTACAGACGGTTGTGAGCCACTGTGTGGGTGCCGGGAACCACACGTAGGCCCTCTACACGAGCAGCTGGCGCGCTCAATGGTTGAGCCATCTCTCCAGACACCAAGATACAACTTTTCAAATCAATGAATTGTGTGAATGGGTGAAAAAAGTCTGCTGGTTCCCAGGAGAGACAGACAGACACCTGGTCAGGGAGGTCTGGCCTCACCTCATTTGTGTGTAGTATACTGTACTGATAAATTCCCAAATGTTAACGATTTCTCCACTGTAGCCCACTAGAAGCAGCAGAAGTCGTAAGTTAAATTCCCGTTCAACACTGAGAGCTGCAGCCATGACATGCCAGACTCAATAAATCTATTAAAAACCTCAGTGACTGAAGGAGAGAGGGATTTGGTCCACTTTCTTTGGAAAAATTTTAGTTTTCTGAAATTCTAAAATTGCAGCCCTACCTGTAGACACCGACTGCCTCCTTCGAAGTCTTTTTTAAGTGCCGGAAACGCATGGGCATCGGGAGATCCATGCTTGTTGCCCTCCTAAGAGATAAGAATGCTGTTAGGAATTCAGTTCTGAGGGGTGGGCTGGGCTGCTATAGGGTGGGCGCACTTGCTCCATGTCAGCCAAGAATGCCTCAGGCTCTTCTGCCTCTGCCTCCCAAAAGTCACCACCAGGCTTCATTTGGGGTTTTCTTGAGACTAGGCCCTTGTGGCCCAGGGTAGCCTCAAACTTGAGGCAACACTCTTGTCTCAGCCTCCTGAGTGTTGGGACCATACGCATGGGCCCATGGTGACCGGCTCCACTGTAATATGTACAGACAGCTCTTTGGGACAATAGTGACAAATATCACAAGAATAGTTATTGGGATAGAAATGTTAAAGAAAACATGCATCCTAAAATTTTTCAAATTTCATATTCATATTTTTTTAAACTTGTATTTTTATGTGCATTGGTGTTTGGCCTGCATGTCTGTGTGAGGGAGCTGGATCCACTGTATCTTGAAATAGCTGTGAGCTGCCATTTGGGTGCTGGGAACTGAACCCAGGTCCTCTGGAAGAGCAGCCAATGTTCCCAACCACTGAGCTATCTCTCCAGCCCCTTCATATTCTTTATGTTACCAGCCAGCTAATGCTACTTTAGTGTAAACGATGTCTCAGTCTTCCAAATGTCACCCAAGAAACTGCCATCCCATCAGACAGTGCCCTGAGCACTGGCGTGAAAACAAGTTTTTCTTTTGTGTTTTTTATTTGTTTTGCTTTTTGAGACAGGGTCTTATGTAGCCTAGGCTGGCTTTCCTCTTAAGCTCAGAATGTAGCTGGCGATGATCTTGAACTTGAGATGCTTTTGCTGGGACTGCAGATGTGCAGCACCATGCCCAGCTGAGGAGGGGAGTTCTAACGACTACTAACAGATTCCCAAACTTGAATGCCCGTTTCCCTCTCCAGCCCACAAGCAGCAGCAGCAGCAGTCTCATGTTTATATAGTACACTGACCATTGTTAACCAAGAGCTGCAGGAGTCAGGCTGTCAGGTGACTGGCACCAGGACTTACCGGGCAGACTTCAGCTGTACCTCTTCCTCTTCCTCATCGTTAGGGTTGTATTCAGGAGGCTGTCGATGTTTAGAAGCCAGGAAGTTAAACATGTCAAATGCCGACTTCCTGGAAGCAAAAGATTAAGGTTTGTTTTCAGAGAGAGGTTCTAATAATGGAGTGAAGATTGGCGTCACCAATGCTGAAGACCTCAGGAGGTCAGTGGGACAAGAACTGTCACTGGATAACAAGGCCGAGACCTCAAATGCTCGTAAGACCAAACGGAACTTGCCTCAGGTGGACCTCAGCCCTGGCTGAGCCGTGAGGGTTCAAGGGGGGCTCATTGGCCTCTTCCGGTTTGTGGAAACGGAATTTGTAATTCCGACAGTGCTTGGCACCAGACAGCTGCTCAATCAGGAACACAACCGCGTCATGGAGAATCCCGAGCATCCTCAAACCGTTCACACCTATAAAATGAAAGGTACCTGGGTGGTGAGTGGTGTAGCCAATGGGAAGCTATACAACATTAACAAATAATAGAGTAATAATAATAATAACAAATAGTAAGAAAGTAATAATAGCCAGAGGCTACCCAAGGGTAGGTGACATTAACGATGACTTGGAAATTAGCATGGGAATACTACTGAAAAAATGTCTGATTAATCTAGAATGTTCACCATAAATTGCTTCCCCCTAACTCTGGCATGTTCTCTATGTGCTGCACATATACAGGTACCAGATGCCCTTTCATTTCATGCTCACAATGGCACCCAACGTAGGAATCACCAGCTCTTTTTTTTTTTGGTAAGTGAAGGGACCAGTATCAGCTCAAGACCCCCAAGACCAAGTTCTCAGCACAAAAGAGGTTTATTTGCCCCAAAGGGACAAAAGGCAGAGAACAGGACAAGAGACAGAGGGTGAAGGGGTAAAGGAACAAGGGACAGGGGAGGGTGTCTGCTGTGGGGGGATAGAGAGGGGGAGGGTGTCTGCTGCGGGGGTGGGGGACAGAGAGGAGGAGGGTGTATGCTGTGGGGGGACAGAGAGGAGACAGACGTGGCCCATAGGCAAATGGCAGTTTACAAAGGTAAGGGGGAAACCTTGTGTTAGGATGAGGTGTTCAATTTTAATTGGGTGTGTTAATTAGTGCAGCCAAAGGGGGCTTTTGATTGCTGGACTTCAATACTTTGATAGCTGGACCTTGGCGGTCAGCCTCAGGAGGAGGAAGTGGCCAAATAAGGGACAGACATTGGGACTGGCTTTAGGAATGTCATCTAACGGTTTTTAGGAAGGCAGAGGGAGTGGGGGAGCAGGGCGAGGCCTGCCAGCGCTCTGGTTGTCATGCTCAGGCAGAGTCCCTTCAGTAAGTCTGAACCAGAGGCTCGCATATACCAGGTGAGCACTGTCACTTGAGCGACACCCCAGCCCATTAAAAGATTTTAAAGACAGCAAACTAAGTCTTATAGAGAATTTAACACACCCCAGGTACATAGCTGGTAGCTGGGATTTGAGCTTTATATTCTCTAACTTCAAATCTGATCTCCGTTTTGTTTATAAGTACTAGAGCACCTGGTTCTGTGAGCTCACATACACCAAATTTGAAAGGAGTGTTCACATTTTAGACACAGCCCTCCTGGACTTTTACAGTGAATGTGGGAGCTATACACTTCATAGCTGTTTGGTTTTCCTCAGCCTCATGATGGTAGAAGCTTTCAAATTTTCTCTTTATTTTATGAAAACATTTCTATAAATCTGCTGGCATGGATGGCTGAAAGTATTTTTAAAGCCAAGAAACAAGGCATTGAAATCAATGTCATGTTTCTTTCTGAGAGTAGCAAACAGCTAATGGTCTACATATTTTTATTAAGTATGTGAAATTTCAGCTAAAATATTACTTCTTAGGGCCTGTAAATATGGCTGTGTGGATGTGTGATGTCCTAGGTTTAATTCCCAGTACTGCAGAAACTCTGGTATTATTAGCTAGAGAATAAAGGTGCTTATTGTGGATAAGAGCTCCATTTCAGGAGTGTGTGTGAACTAGGACTCTATACAATCCCAACAAATACCAAGCGAGTGTTCGTGGCACACTTAGAAACAAAACCCTGCTGAGGTGGTGCTAGGGATAAGCCTGAAGCCTCACAGGACCCAAGCATGATCACTGGGCAACACGCCCCAGTGGAGAAAGGAACCTTGAAACACCCTGAGTAAAAGAAAACAGTCACAGATTAGGATCTCACTTACACGAAATATCCAGCAGGCAAATTCAAAGAGAAAGCAAGCAAATCCCTAGGTGCCAGCATCAGGACCGGGGCTCAGGTCATAAGATAGTAATGCACAATGTGAATGCACTGGAAATCACTGAATTTTATGGTAAGTGGATAAACTGGATGAGTTACACCCCCCGAGCTGTGAATTATTTTATTTCTTATTTAAGTAGTTTTTTTTTCCTTTAGATTCAACTCTGTGGCTTACACTAATAAGCTGCCAGAATATCTGGAGTCTACAGCAAACTAACAGCTGCTGCCGTTACCTGCAAAGGAGAGCTGCTTCAGACGGGCATTCGATCGGGCCTCCTGGACTTTATCTGTCAGTGACTTCCATGCATCTGAAAGGAAACAGAAGGAAACTAGGGGCAGGAAAGAACTGGTGCCGCCACGTGTTACTGCCAGACGGTGTGCCTGGCCACTGGTGTGGGAATCACACTGCGTCTGAAGTCAGTGCCCTGGCATTTTCCTCCAAGTCTCAATTCAATACATGAAAAACAGCCAGGAACACCCTGTTCACAGTGCTCCCCTACACCACAGCCAGAGGATACTCTTATCTTCCGAACCCCCAGAGTATCCACATTCCTGACACATCACCATACTTGACCTTAACATTAATTTAAAAAAAGTAAACAGGGCTGGATGTGGTGGCAGCTGGGTGTGGTTGTTTCTGCCTTTAATTTCACCTCTTTGGAGTTGGTAGATCTCTGTGAGTCTGAGATCAGCCTGGTCTACAAAGTGAGATCCAGGCCAGTGAATAGTGAGACCCTGTCTCAACAACCAAAGCTAATATACAAAAGAACGGGATTCATTATGATCCCAATTTCTTTTTTAAAAGAGACAGTTTCATACTGTAGGCTAGTCTGGAATTCACTGGGTCGCCCAAACTAGCCTTGAGTGTGTGGCAATCTTCTTGGCTCTGCTTCCCGAGTGCTGGGATCACAGGTATGCTCCATCAGGCCAAGCTCACACTCAGTTTTGTTACAATTTCATACTCCCACATGCTTATTATGATTGTACTTTGAGGACTCACATTTTCAAATTCTTTCTTCCTTTATTTACTTATTTAAGCAGTCTTACTGCATTGCCTAGGCTGGTCTTGACTGAACTCCGGGTTCAAGTAATCTCCGCCTCAGGCTCCACACTAGCTGGGTGTAGAGGCCTGCACTACCACATCCAGGTCTGAGTATCTCTGATTCTTCTCCCTCTCCCCTTTATATCGAAGTAGTCACCAAGACTGTCCACTCTTCCTTCCTTTCTTTCCCCATGTGGTCTTTATTTAATAATTTCATGCTTCCCAGTGTCTCCAATCGACGTCATTGTCCATCCCCACCTCAAGGTGCTAGGGACCAAACCTAAGGCTCTGCACATGCTAGATAAAAGCATTAAACACAGTGGTCTGGACCCAGCCCTTGGCTGTTTATTTTAGTTTGAGAAGGTCCCGTTAGTTGCAGCAGGCCCAGTCAGCCTGTCTTGTAAAGAGCTGCTACACTGAGCTTCCTGAATTTCTGCTTTTACTGTACTTAAGTTTCCAAGCTCTCATGGTTTGTCACTATGGCTCTCTCTCAAACTTGTACCCACTTCACCTCCCAATTTTCCTTTCACTTCAAAGTCCTTTTCTCATCCAAAACTACTCAAAATCAAAGTTTCTCTAACGTCGTTCTATTCTCTGTGGAACGCTCCCTGCATTCCTCTTCAGCTAACTCAAACTCCATTTCCCCTTAACTGACCTGTGCTGTAGCCATCTTCCGGGGTTTTGGGGAGCCCTACCTCACCCATTTCCCCTTAACTGACCTGTGCTGTAGCCATCTTCCGGGGTTTTGGGGAGCCCTACCTCACCCATTTCCCCTTAACTGACCTGTGCTGTAGCCATCTTCCGGGGTTTTGGGGAGCCCTACCTCACCCATTTCCCCTTAACTGACCTGTTGCTGTAGCCATCTTCCGGGGTTTTGGGGAGCCCTAGTTTACTGCAGTGATCTTTCATTCCTTTAACGTCCCCAGGACTTAGCCTAGGAGGCCTTCATTAGTTCTCCAGCAGCTAATGAACACCTGCTAAGCTAAGGATGAACAAGAAGGTAAAATCCCAGCCTGTCCTGAGGAGCCCGTGGCTCAGTGAGTGAGACCGACTGGACCTAACATCTGCACACAGGGCTTTGTGCTGCAGCAGACAGAAGAGGCAGAGCTAGAGTAACCAGGGCCGAGGAGCACTGTGGGAGCACGTGTGGAAGCACCCCTGGAGGAGGGGCAGCCCTGGAGGAGGGGAAGCCCTGGCGGGGACAAGGCGGACAGAACAGCTCTGCTAGGTGTGTGAGTGACACAGACCTGCAGCACCTCAGGCTTCTCAAGAATGACAGCTGCTTCTTCATCAAGAGAGTGTCTCCTGGGCAGGGCAGTCACCGCCACAGGGTCCCTGGCGGAAGGCAGACTTAACCACTCACCTTCAATACTTTCCGCACAGATCTGAAAACCGTCATCGCTTGAAATCTCAAACACAAGTCCTTTCTTGGGCTTCTGCTCAGTGATACTTTCCTTCCTCTTCTGTTCCTGCTGGAGCCAGAGCATCAGCGGAGAGCTGAAGCTGCTCTCCTCCTCCTCCACCGCTTTAGGTTCTGGAAGGGAAACAAGGGCATGGAGTGCTGTGTGCAGAACGCTCTACACCAGAGCTTCTCAACCTGTAGGTCGCGACCCCTTTGGGGAATCAAACAACCTTTCACAGGGGTCGCTCAAGACATCAGAAAACACAGGTATTTGCATTATGACTCATAACAGTAGCAAAATTAGTTATGAAATAGCAACAAAAATAATGTTACGTTGGGAGTCACCACAACATGAGGAACTGTATTAAAGGGTCATAGCATTAGGAGGTTGAGAACCACCGCTCTACACCCATCACCTCCATTTCTGAAGACATGCTGTATCTTGTGCTATCCCTCCTCACCAGGAAGAGCACTGAGGCTCAAAGGAACTTGCCCTGGGACGCAGCTACCAAGTACTAAAATGGTGAGGGTATGTGTACATGTGTGTGTGTTATTTAATAGGTGCTTTTTGTAGCAGAGCTTCTGGTACGACAGTGTGATCTTTTTTTTTTTTTCCCCTCCAATACACAACTGCTCTCAATAGGATCAAGGCCAAGTCAAACCAAAGTTAACAAAAATTCCCTTTACTCCAGGTGAATGTCTCAGATACTCTTCTAGGCCCAGATCACCTTATGTGATTCTCACAACAACCACTGAGGTAATTATTATTGACTCCCCTCTCTCTTTTTTCTTCCCCCTTTTGGGATAAGGTTTACTGTGTACTCCTGCCTGGCCTGGAACTTGCTATGGAGACCATGATGGCCTCAAACTCACAGAGATCAGCCTGCCTTTGCTTCCCAAGTGCTACACTTAGAAGCATGCTCTACCAAAGGTAAGAAAACTGAGTTGGGTGTGCCTGTGACCCTCTGTTGTGAAAATGAGGAAGGATGATCAATGCTGGCCTGAGCTGCCTAGAAAGTTCCAGGCCAGCCAGGACAACCCAGCGGAACCTCATTCAATGCAATGCAATGGATGAATCAATCCATGAATAAACATGGGGAAACTGAGGCAGGCCATGTAAAAGCCAAGTTCCTACAGCTAAAGTAAACATGTGATTTGAACTCAGCCGCCATGCCTGCCTGTAATCAGTACTCAGGCTTGAGGAACTAGCTACTCATCAAGATATGGTTAACAGCCCAAATCAAGCCTAAGCCTTTCTCTTCTGGGAAGTCATTTTTTATTATCATTTATTTACTTGATTAGTTTTTCTAAGACAAGAGCTCACTCTGAGGTCCAGGTTTAGCCTGGGCCTCAGTATGTAGCCCAGGCTATTTTCAAACTCATGACAACCTTCCTACCTCTGCTTCTGGAGCCAAGTGCTCAGGTTCTGTGTGTCTACTATGCTAATTATAAAGTGACCAATTGCAGTAGGCCAAGAAGAAAGCACTGTGACATGCATGTGGTTTTAAGATCAAATCCCAACCACCCAAGAGAGACGGCTTCAGTACCTGGAAGGGAATTCACCCTAAGTTGCCATCCATATATGAGAAACAACTCAAGAGCCAACTAAAGGTTATTCCCAGCCACCTAAAGTGTCACTGCCCTTAAATCCGGTTGAGCAGGGGGCGGATCCACCCTGGCCTGCGATGCCAGACCACGATTGAGGGAAGATGGGAGAAAGGGCTGAGTTTGACTCCAGGACTTTACACCACTTAACTTCATGAGACTTCGGTGGGTTTCCTCTCCTATCTAGAGTTTCAGGAGATATCAGGCAGTTCTTTTGTTTCTAGGCTGGGACTTGTGATGTAGCATAGGCTGTCCCTCCAGCCCACTATGCAGCTCAGGCTCGCCCTGAACTCACAATTCTGTCTCAGCGTTCCAAGTGCTGGGGTTGCAAGTGCATGCCACCATGCACAGCTAACATACATGATTTTTAACAGACCTTCTAACTTTAGAGTTCTCTATTATAACCCATTAACCAACCACATACCTGCATTTTCTTGCTCACTTGCTGGATTTGTTGCCTGAATCTCTGGAAGAGCAGCCACTGGTCTGAATGAAAATAAAACCAGACATGAGAGAAGAGGCCAGTTGGTTTTCAATTCAAAGATAAAACAACTGTTCATAATCTGCCACATATTCTATCAGTTATTTAAAACAGCTACTAAGAAAGTGGGCATAAAATGCTCTAAACTTTTTTATTGTTAGTGTGTGGGGGTGGGGGAGTATGTACGCCTGGGTGTTGAAAAGCTCCTTCCACTGTGGGACCCAGGGATCAGACTCAGGCCATCAAGGTTTCAAATTTGTATTTGTGTTTGGTGCGTGTGCCGTGACTGTACGGGTGCCCACAGAAGCTGGAGAAGCACTGGATCCAAGCAAGGATGCTTCGTGAGAAGAGAGCACTCTTACTGCTTTGCCTTTTCTCTAGCCCCAAAACCATGCTTATGAGAGTTCTTCCCAAACATCGGCAGGAAGCATCTGATTCTGAGATTGGGGATGGCACCTCTGAGGTTCTTTTCATAATCTTATAGTAGGAAATATACAAAGACACTTGTCAGGACAGTGCTGTATAATTTAATTTAAATAAGTCAGCTGGCTTAACTAAAAACACGGGTAAGCTGTACGAGCTAGTACACCACCTATTTCCAGCTTTCCAAACTTAGTAACTCCTTAAACAGCCCAGTGCATACTAATATGCATGAAGTTAACTAGTTAAGTAAATTACTGTAGAGCACACAGCAGCACTGGAAGCTGCAGAGAAACATCTGGAACACAGCATGGACACATGCCATTCCAGGAAGAGGTACAGGAAACAATGGAGTGAAAAAACAAGAACAGTAGGTTCAGCAGCATCCATTTAATATAAAAGTCAACATACGAGTACACACATGGAAACGGCTGCAGAATAAAACCAAACCACGGGGCTGGAGAGGTGGCTCAGTGGTTAAGAGCACTGGCTGCTCTTCCAGAGGACCCGGGTTCAATCTCCAGCACCCACATGGCAGCTCACAACCGTCTGTAACTCCAGTTCCAGGGGATCTGGACACCCTCACACAGATATACACGGAGGCAAAACACCAATGCACATAAAATTAAAATAAATAAATTATAAAACAAACAAACAAACAAACAAACAACCCCCAAACACCAAAGCGACTTCTAGGGAACAGACTGAGAAGGGCTGAACAGGACACACAGGAACCATGAGAAATCATTTAAATAATTCTAGCTTAGAAAAAGGGTGTGGGTGGGTGTGGATGTGTGTGTGGAGGAGGTGGGCCAGCAAGACGGCTCAGAGAGTAAAATGCCTTGCTGTGTAAGCCTGACCGTCTGTGTTTGACCTTTGGAGCCCAGGTAACATCGGGAGGAGCGAATGACGGCAGATCCGTCCTCTGACCTCTGCCCGTGCCACACACAAGTGCGTGCATGCACGCGCGCGCGCACACACACACACACACACACAGACAAGAATTACAATTCTAAAAGATCAAAGATATTTACTTCAGTTTTGTTTTACAAGCCTGTCTGTACTTAGTTTCATTAAAATAACATAGGACCTTTTTTGGGGGGTGGGGGTGGGGGTGGGGTGCGGCGGCAGCCAAGTTCTTACTATGTGGCCTTGACTGGCCTCAAACTCATAGAGGTCTGCCTGCCTCAGCCTCCCCAATAATGGGATTAAAGACATCCATACCATGTGATGCCTGTCAAGAACACTTCTGCCAACAAAACAAAACCCAATGCAAATCAAGAGGAAGCCTGTTTTACAAGTGGTGGATATAAGAGAGATCTGCAGCTCACCCCACAGGCTGCCCACACTCCTTCTGTGAAGGCTGCTGCTCCATGCCAGCTGCATCCTGCTGCTCCCTGTCAGCTCTAGGAGTCCTAGAACAGAATCGGTTTTATCTCTTTTCAAGAAACCATCAGCAAATATGCATTGGACAGATAAAGTTCACAAGCCTGCAACAGTAACTAAGGTCACAAAAGCTAGTAAGAGGGCACAGGGACTTTCTAGGAGAAGGGAAGTCTCCTCTATGCTTTATATGTTATACTTCCAATGAGGTTTTTAAGAATGAGAGGGCTTCATGAGATGCCACAGCAGGAGCCCTTGTCCATCAGACAGGACCATCATTCTCTCGAATCCCTAAACCTCAGCAAAACAGAAACAGAAACAGTATTAGCACTGTCTAAGATCAAAGCAAAGGACAATCAAAGCTGTAGTGCTCAAACCATCTACCGATGAGCTAGTTTTGGCTCCACTGATCACTAAAGGCCAAGTGATGGAAGTAACCCCCAGTACCAAGCGAGCAGCGTCACACCCACAACACAGAACCCCACACTGCAGCCGAATGGACCTGCCCATCACTTACCGTGTGGCTGGGGGCTGGGGCGCCGGGTTGGCGTCTTGGTCTGGAATGTGTGCTTCAGAAGAACTGGACCGCAAATGGGAGACTTTGTGCTTCTTGCCGTTCCCTTTGTCTAGGGGCAACTGAATCCTTTTGACTTTTGGTTTTGGTTTAGTGGTACCCGGCACTGAGGAACTTGCTGACTGCTGACCAGAGGATGGGGCACTCCCCGGAGAGGTGGAGCCGGCTTGCTTAGCTGAGGGTAAAGCCTTGCTCGGCTCTGGCCTCACACCATTAGGAGCATCTGCCGTCTGGGTGAAGTTGGATGGCTGGGTCCCCGAAGCAGAGTCGGGATCCCGTTCCCGCTGTGAAGAGAGGATGCTGGTTTTGCCAGCTAGGAGCTGGTTCACTTGCTGCAGCTTATAGTGCTCCTCAGCCTCCCCGGAAGGGGATGCGGCTGTCATGCCCGTAGTCTGAGGTGAGGGGAGCACACAGATGCTAGATGCTGCTGTCACTGCAGCCGCGGAAGGAGTCTGTGATGCCCCCAGTTGTGGGAACATTCCTGAACTTGGTGGTAAAGCCAGGGGCTGGTCCTGAATGCCCAGGCTCTGCTGGCTGGCTTTGATTAGAAGATTGCTTATTGAGCCAATGTCTGGGGTCCCAAGCAACCTCTGGTTGGACAGGGTGACATGTCCTGGAACTGATGCACTACTTGTAGGGGCTGTTGTAGTTTGCATGGATACCACATTCAAGACAGAGGAACCGGATGCCAAGGCAGACACAGGCCCAGATGTGAGGTGGCTAGTATCCTGGCTTATCGTTGATGAGCCCGCCACTGTGGCAGTGGTTCCGCCCACACTCTGTGGTGGTAACAGGGGTGCCTGTTCAAAATACATGATGCCAGATTTAGATCTTTTGATGATGTTGGGGACAGTTCGGTGAGATGAAGTGTTAAGTGACCCCAAATCTAACAGGTTGGGATGGTTTGAAAGCTGGGAGGGTGTGAAATTAATCAGTGTCATGTTAGAAACCACATCAGAAGGGGCAATGTTGGAAGGGGCGCTAGAGGGAGCAAGTTTTTTATTCTTTCGAGTGTGCAGACGAGATATGGGTCTTTTCTTGAGTCCAGAGGATGGAGTGGCTACTGTGGTAGTGAGGTCTGTCCTCTGGTTGGCTTCTGAACCCAAAAGTTGGGGATCTGGAGGAGGCTGAACCCCAATAAGTAGGCCTGACGGAGGGCTGCTGATGTTAGGTGGGAAGCTGCTTTGAGCAGCTGCAGGGAAGGAATGTAAGTGCTGGTGATGAGGCATGGAGAGCAATCCTTTGCTAGCAGGAGGGAACAGAGACTGAGAAGGTGGCAAGCTTGGATTTAGTCCTGCAGTTAGGGTGAGCCCACTTCCCATGGGCCCCAATACCGAAGTATTTGTCTCCATCACACTGGGTGCAGAACTAACAGGAGAGGTCAATTGGATTTTTTGGGTCACTCCATTTGGAAGAGTTTGGAGAACATAAAGTGGCTGCATGTTCTGGTTAACAACAATGAGTTTCTCAGTGGCTGGTTTCAGGTGGGGTGGAGTGGTCTGCACAGCTGCATTAGAGATCTGAGATGGGCCAGGGCTATCAGTAGAATTGGGCACATACTTCTGGTTCTGGATGGGAACAGTAGGGGAAACAGGTACCTGAAGGCCAGGGGTGCTACTGTTTCTAGTTAAATCCTGATTGTTGCCATGACCTTGTTCCACTGAACCACAGGGAGGGCTGGAGATATGATCTGCGTCCATGTGTCCTTGGATGAAATGATCAGGAGTCATGTGGCCTTCAGGAGTGGAGTCTACCCCCGGACTCAGCAGTGCCGGGTCACCCTCAGTAGACGCTACAGACTTTTCTGTCATGGTCACTCGTTTCTCCCCTGAATCTGAGATTACGGCCAATCTACTGGGATTCTGGCTGGGGACAGTGGGACTCCGGGTGGTCAGGACAGAGAGATCAGACGGCAGCTCGAGAGGCAGCTCAAACTGCTCCTCTGCTGAGATGGAGGAGGAGACGCTGCTGTCCACAGGCTCTGTCGCGGGCAGCTGCTGAGAAAACACTTCAAAGAGACCCATATCCTTTTCCCGATTACTGTCAAGACCCAGCCCTTCACCCAGAGTCAGGAGTTCCGAAGACGACGACTCTGGACTCTCCCCCAGAGCCTGCATGGACGGAGTGTTCTTCAGTACAAAGTCCATGATGTCCGAAGGCAGAATGTTTCCACAGTCATCGCTGTTGTTATTGTCAGAGTCAGATTTCAGGAGCTCTGTGTTGTAGGTGTCCAGCAAGTTTTTGTCTGAGGGGGTACTTGTGTGGACTCTGCGGCTTGACTCCAAAGAGCTGAGCTGAGCTTCCAAGGAGTCCTGGCCCTGTGCTTTCACTCTGCTTACAGAGTGGCAGTTGTCCAACTTTGGCTCGTTTTTATGGCCAACAGCACTCTTAATGACAAGCTCTTTTTCCCCAGCCTCGTCGGGTCGGTCAATCTTTAAGTTTTCTGTTCCGTTTTCTTTACCATTTCTTTTTGGAATCTGGCTGCTTTTCCTGGTCGTGGCAGTGACACTCGTATCACTCTCGGTCCCATCATCCACACCATCCAATTGGGAAATTTTTGGAAGATCACATGGTTCCTCCTCCCGAAATAAATTATGGGGTGCCAGTCGCTCCTCACCACCCGAAGAAATGACGGTTCTGGTGAAGTTGTAATAGTACACGTCGTCTTCATCTGAAGTGCTCAGGTCGTCCGCCCCATCCACCTGCCCTTCTGCTGATCTCTTTCCTCGCTTTTTCCCAGTAGAACTGCTATAGAACGGAAGGTCCTCTTCCCCGTAAGACCTGACTCCATAGAGTGGGGTGAGCCCAAAGAACATATTAGACCGTGCACGCGCACTGCGGCGGGGATACCGCCTCTTAAAAGAGCCATCCTCCTGAGGTTTGGGGCCATCTGGAATCATCAGGTTTCTGTCCTGTTCTGGAAGATTCTGATAGTTGTTATTCTGAGGGTCTTGGGATGAGGTATTGTTGGGGCCCGGCTGAACCCCTGGGCCAGCTCCTGGACTTCTGGAAGCTGAAACTAGTTCTACCGGACATGCTGGCTCTATTTGTACAGGAGAGCCAGGGCCGCTTTCTTTTGTGGAACTTTTGGATTGATTCTCACTTTCCATTTTCAGAGGTGTCACTTTGACGGAGCATTTCCGGGGTGCCTGTAACTCCTTGGAAGATCCTTCAACTTGTGTGGATTGACCTTTAGGGACTCCTGAAATAGGAAGGACTTTATCCCCAATTTTATCAGATGAAACATTATTACATGGCCGTTGCCCCAGAAACCCAGGAGTCAAAACCGCGTCAGCAAAGCCTGGCTTTAGTTTTCCTTCCTCACCAGTCGTTATCTGACCGGGTTCCAAAGAGGATTTACTGGAATGCTTCTCTTTGCAAGTCTCTTTAGAAGCCTTTTTCCCTTTCTGTCTCCTGTCTCTGGAACTAGACCCAACATGTTCATGAAGAATGGATGGCCTGTGGCTCACACCAGGAAGCTTTAAGGTTTTGATCTCACCATCTTCATTTGGAGAGGGCTTTGCTGACTGGGTAGAATCTGTGTGCTGGTCTCGATCATTCCTTTGCCCCCTCAAGTGGAGCTGTGGGTAGGAGAGAGTCTCTTTAGAAGAAAATGGCACTGAAGAGGGTTCAGCAAAAGTGCCCATCTTACTAACGTTGACTTCTCCGGGAGCGGTATTATGAACCTGTGCTACCAGCTTAGGGATTCCAGAGTAAGCTGTGTTATGTGCAGACCCATCTGAGCTCTTGGAACTCACAGTTCTGTTTTTCTCTCCCTTTAACGAGGAGCCCTTGGGTGCCAAGTCTGAAGCATTGGAGCGCTTGACTTCTGAGGATGAAGACCCATCCGAATGACTGGATTTGGAGCCTCCGGGGACCACTGTCCTTTGTGAACCTGAGGCGGCGGTGGCGGTGGGAGTGCCCTGCCCGACATTAGCACTGGAGTTCAGCGGCCCTACGGCACGGTCAGTTGCTTTGGCACTTGACCCGGGATCTGCAGCAGTCCCAAGGGTGGAGACTGAGGAAACACTATTCCTGGAGTAGACACTCCCAGTTCTCAGTGGAGACATTATCCGGAGCTTGGACCGCAGGGGTGACGAGGAAGAAGTACTATGCCGCCTGGAGCCAATGCTCCGAAGACCAGAGGAGAGCAGAGGATCGCCTACTGTGACGATTTCATGAGTGGTTGGGGTAGGACTTCCTGACGAAGAGAGCAAAAAGAAAGCCGATCAGGGACAGAACAAACATGTCAAGTCACTGTTTCAACCATTTGGATGCACCTGTTTATAGGCAACCTTTCGGTTAGTCAAAGTCACCAAGTTAAGGTTACCTAAGAGAACGGTCACGTGGGTCAGAGATGTCCTTTACCTGCAGAAGGCAACGGCCGGCAACCAGGGGACCTCTGTGTAGAGGAGTAGCTGGGTGTTCGAATCCTAGGGACCTTTGAGATGACATGGTAATAACAGGAGCTGGAGGTCTGTGCATGAGGTCGGTCCGGGGACGGAGGACGTAGAATGGCCGCTGTGCTTTGACTGTCCTTACATGAAGATTCTGTGATAGGGATAAAAACTCGTAACTGAAAGAGGGCAGTTAAAATATCTAACAGACGAACCAATATCATGCCAGCTGGCTATTAGGCCAGCAGCCACAATGGGTAAGTGAGTGCTCAGGTATGATTTCTGGGCTGGAACCCACAGTGGAAGGAAAGAACCAACGCCACAAGTTGTTTCCAGCCCCTCGAACACACCATACCACACACACAGACTTACAGACTGCTATTTGATGAATGCCAAACTGGAGAAAAAGGGGGTGTCCCAAATTAAATTGTCCCCCATTTTTCTTTTTTTCCTTTTGGTTTTTCAAGAAAGGTTTCTTTGTGTAGCTTTGCACCTTTCCTGGAACTCACTCTGTAGACCAGGCTGGCCTTGAACTCACAGAGATCCGCCTGCTTCTGCTTCCCAAGTGCTGGGATTAAAGGCGTGCGCCACCACCGCCCAGCCGTCCCCACTTTTCAATCCCAGTGCATAGTCAAAACGCTTGCACTCAAGTCCTACTTGGGTTCAGTCTAACCTATAAATGAGGATGGGCTGTGCGCGATGGTCCTGTTGTCGTCGTGGTCAACTGTGCTGTTGATATCTGGCTCCACAACGGGCGGCCGGCACTCCACGATCTTGCAGGTGTACACACAGCGCTTGCGAGCATCGGTGGTGCTCCAGTACACCCGGGAACACCTGGCAAACACAGGACAACCACAAACAGAGGACGGCTGCAAACCACCCTGCCCCGAGTTTCTCCCCATCACTCGTCTCTGGTCTCAACTCAGAGAATATAGCTTTATTTCTTAGGTTCTTAATGGAGATTATCCTTGTAGGGTGGTTTTAAACTCTGGGAAGTCCTTAATGTTTCTTAGACTCTCAGAAAGTTGTATGACCCTTCCAAAAAAAAGTACCGGAAACAGTAAAATGTCCTACCCACTGAAAAAGAAGAACAGTAACTATAATGCCACTGCCTTCCATGAGGGAGTAATGCCTCAAGTGCACGTAACCTGAGACCCTAAAAAGCTCAAACCTGAGGTACTTCTCTGTCATCAAAGTGCTACAAGATGAACACAGGTGTAGACTGTGTCAGAGCTGGGATGCAGAATTAGAAAAGGCGCTGCAAAATCAGCTTCTCAGAGGGAGACAGGATCTCCCCATGGCCCTAGCTGGCTGGAACTCAAGAGATCTACCTGCCTCGGCTTTTCTTCCAAGTGCCTGTGTTAAAGATGTACACAATACCAAATGGCTCTAGAAGGTGCATTTTGATCATTCATTGTCAGCTTGTCAAATAATTTAATCAACGTAAAAACTATAAATCATTTGCTTTGAGATAGGGTCTCACTATGTAGCCCAGGCTAAATTTATAATCTGTTAGCTGGGCATGGTTAATGCATGAGGCTAAGGCCGACATGACAGCCTGGGCCTATGAGAACTGGTGAGCAGTGGGTTTTGAATAGTGAAAGGCAGCTACCAAGTATATCTCCACACTTAATGACCCCGAATTTTCAGGGCTCCTGTGGCTCCTGCGCCCTGTCTTCCCTGGACTTACTGGTATCCGATAGGAAAGAGCTTATCTTCACAGTCAGAGAGGTCATTCAGAATCCCCAGACAGTCGATCGTCATCGAGCCTAACCAAGGAAAGAAGAACAGATGAGAGGCCATGAGGAGCATCATTTTGTAACCAAGGACCAGAAAGGCACAAATGGTAATACAGTCTTCCCATTAATGAAGGCCTGGGTCATACCAATCATCATGTGGATGTTTTCTGGTTCCAAGCCATTGAGGAACTTCCTTCGCAAGCTGATTCCTTCAAAATCTACAAACACTCTTCTAAAAACTTCAAATCCATTCTCAGGAACCACCTTAAATGAAACCCAAGGTTGCTGTTAGTGGGTTGTCCCTTTACATGTTACATTCGGAGTACCAACTCCTGGAGGCAAAGCCGAGAATCCATCTCAAAATCACCCTTCTTTTTACTCCCACCCTCTTTATTTCTCGTAAGAGGAGGTAATCTCTTTGGGGCATCCGAGACATGAAAAACTGAGTTTACCACCTTTCTGTTTTTCAGTATTTCCCTCTTAAATTCATAGAGACATCAAAAGATGAGGAGGCATCTTCAATGCTTATTGCTAAGCAAAAGTCAGAGCAAAAAGGCTACAAACTACAAGGTTTCAGCCTAAGAAACCTGGAGTGGAAACTGCCATAGATGTTGAGGTAAGACTACTTGTAGATCTTAGCAAAAAGATCAGTGGTTTTTAGGGGGAACCTCAGAAAACCAGGCAGAACACAGGATTCTTAGGACAATGAAAATATTTATACAAACCACAATGGCGAATTGTAGTTGGAGTTTTTTTTTAGTTTTGTGCTGTAGATGATTGATTGATAAATAAAACACTGATTGGCCAGTAGCCAGACAAGAAGTATAGACAGAACAAAGAGAGGAAAGGTCTGAGACAGAGAGATGCTGCCAGCCGCCACCATGAGGAACAGGATGTAAAGTACCAGTAAGCCATAAGCCATGTGACAGCTTATAGATTAATAAAAATGGATTAATTTAAGATATAAAAACAGCTACCTAAAAGCCTGAGCTATTAGGCCAAACAGTTTAAATAATATAAGCATCTGTGTGTTTATTTTATAAGTGGGCTGCGGGACTGCGGGGGCTTGGCGGAACCCAGAGAAAAACTCTCCAGCTACAGTGAATACACATTGTTAGACATCTGTCCAAACCCACACCATGTACAACATCAGGAATGAACCCTAATGCAAAGGATAACTGTGTGAAATGCATATCAATGTAGACCCATCCACTGTAACAAATACACCACTCTGGTGGGAGAGGCTAGGGAAGTATGGAGGCGGGACTGGGAAATCTCTACCCTTTGCTAGTCTTACTGTGAACGGAAGTCTGCTCTGAGATAATAAAGCCTGTAATTAACAGCTACAACAGAAGAAACCAAATAGCTGAGCTTCTCACCTCGCCTTTGATCAAATCCCGATGTCGCTGACAATACACTTTTTTGTCATCCAGAAAGACGCAGTTCTTGGCTCGGGAACACATGAAATGGTAGTTGCTGGTGCAGGATGTGAGACAGCAGCCCACGGTGGCTCCTGGCTTTTGGCAGAATTCACACCTCTACAAGTCCAGAAAGAACAGCCCTATTTAGACAGGCAGGCGTTTTAAGACATTTGTCATCTCTTCTAGGACTCGCCCCTTCTGAGCACCCCATGTTCACTTTCTCGACTGCCAGCCTGCTGAGCTACAGGGAAACAGTACGAACTACGTGGTAACTAGAAAATTTAAACACTAAATTGGATTTCCCATTTGGACTAAAATAAGTTTTTTTCTAGAATGCATGGTAGATTTATTAGACTTGAAACTATGAAGATCAATGTCAAAAAACATGGACTTACATGAAAGTTGTTACATCTCAAAGCAACTCAGTGTTAATAAAATTTACTAGTAAGAAACTAGTTGTCTGAGTTAGGGTTACTATTGCTGTGATAAAACACCATGACCAAAAGCAACTCGGGGAAGACAGGGTTCATTTCTCTCACCGTTCCATGTAACAGTCCATCATCAAAAGCAGCAAGTGCAGGGACTTGAGCAAGCCAGGAACCAGCACCGAGGCCGGCGAGGGGCGCTGCTTACTTGCTTGCTCATCCTGCTTCTCTCTCTCTCTCTCTCTCTCTCTCTCTCTCTCTCTCTCTCTCTCTCTCTCTCTCTTTTCCTTTTCTTTTCTGGGGGGGGTGGTTAGTTTTTGAGACAGGCTTTCTCTGTAGCCCGGGCTGTCCTGAAACTGCTCTGTAGACCAGGCTGGCCTCGAAATCAAGATATCTACTTGCCTCTACCTCCCGGATGCTGGGATTAAAGGTGTGTGCCACTACTGTCCCAGCCCTCGGCCCAGGGACAGCACTACCCACAAATGGGCTGGGCCCTCCTCATCAATCACTAGTTAAGAAAATGCACTATAGCCGATCTTATGGAGGCATTTTTCTCAATAGATTCTCTCCTTAGATAATTCTGTGTCAAGCTGACGTACAGCTAGCCAGCTCACTGGCTCTGTAGTATTAGACTTCACAGATAACTACCTAATTCCACGATTTGAAGATTCCATTCACTAGGCTCTGGTCGTCACCCTTACTCTATTGGACAGTCCGTGGGCTCTTCTCTGCTCTTCCCACAGCCCACACATTCTTCTCTCATGAGCTGTCTATTGGCTCCATTCCTTCTGGTAACCTTTCATGCGCAAACTCAAGCTTCTAAATGCTTCCTCCTTCAGTACCATGTGACTGCTCTCAGCTACTCTGACAACTTCCCCTCCTGTCCTCTTCTGTCAATATGCACATACATGGGCCTATTCTGTGGAACTTCAGAATGGTGATCTAACTTGGCCTCTGAGCTGATTCTGTCTACGACTTAAACTGATGCTCCTCACATATTTTGAACGATGCTCAAATTAGATGATGCTTTGTTTTTCTATTTCTTTTTAAAATTTTTTGCTTTTTAAAAAAGAAGTTTTTGCTTTTGTTGATTTATTCATTTTTATTTTATGCACTGGTGTTTTTCCTGCACTTATTTCTGTGTGAGGGTGTCAGATACCTTGGAACTGAAACCACAGACAGTTGTGAGCTGCCACATAAGTCCTGGGAATTGAACTTAGATCCCCTGAAGAGCAGTCAGTGCTCTTAACCACTGAGCCATCTCTCCAGGCCCCTCTTTTTCTATTTCTTTTGTTTCCTTTTTCAAAAGATCAGACCCACAACATCCACCAGTACTCACTGGCGAGCTCCTGACAACATTGTCAAGACGAGGAAGGCTGTATTCAAGCCCAGGGCAAACAAGAGAACCACCTCACAAATGCACAGACTAAGTTCTTACCAGCTGCTTGCCCCTTATCACAGCCATGTGCACGTTCTTCAGTGAGCCGTCATCGTCTTCAAACACTTCTGCGGACCACAAGGCACAGTTCACATGTGTCCACTCATTTTGGCCAATGTACAGCAAGCGGCCAGCATCCTGAAGAACATAACACCAAAGGAACTCATATTAGCTTTACCTCAGACAAGATACCTCAAGAAAGCAACTATAATTCCTCAATTAAATCATAATCCAGTGTTCAATATTTCTTCTATAGTCTTTATAATTATTTTTTCTGCAAAATGGAAATATTTTGTAATTCTATTGAAAACAAAAGATCAGTATATGGAAGGTTTACATAAATGTGAAAACTACTTTAAAACCATATTTAAATTCAATTCTCTCAGACCACACTAGAAACTCTCCCCTGAAGTGCTTGTGGACTGAATGAAGTAGGGCTTCATGCATGCAGACACTCTACTACCAACCCACATTCCCCCAAATGTTGTATTATAAGTTCTCAGTGTAAAGCCATTAAATGAAGACTTTACATATATTATTTCACTTTATTCTTACAACCATGCTAGGTTAAGAACTATTTTCTTGTGGGACTGGGGAGATGGCTCAGCAGCTAAGAATATTCTCTATTCTTCCAGAGGATCTAGGTTTGACTCCAGTATCCAGCACGGTAGCTCACAAATATCCTTCACACTGTTTCCAGAGGATCCAACTTCCTCTTTCAGGCACTGTATGCATGGCATGCACATACATACACTGAGAAAAGATGGCTAAAAAGATGGCTCAGCAGTTAAGAGCACTTACTGTTCTTCCAGAGGTCCTGAGTTCAATCCCCAGCACCCACATGGCAGCTCATAACTGCCTGTAACTATGGTTCCAGGGGATCCCACACCCCCATGCAGACATGGATGTAGACAAAACACTAATGCACATAAAATAAAAATAAAGTTAAGAAAAAAGAAAAGACATTCATGTGTGCCTGGACACATAAAATAAAAATAAGAATTAAAAATAAAAGCATGTTTCAAAAAAAGGGAACATCTTCATTTTAAGGGTGGTGGTGGCGCACACCTTTAACCCCAGCACTTGGGAGGCAGAGGCAAGCGGATCTCTGTGAGTTCGTGGCCAGCCTGGTCTACAGAGGGAGATCCAGGAGAGGCACCAAAACTACACAGAGAAACCCTGTCTCAAAAACCACACACACACACACACACACACACACACACACACACACAAAAAGGATATAGCTGAGGGTCATGAAGGGTAAGCTCTTGGCAAAGTTAGCAAGCAGGAAGGCACAGAATGAATTCAGGCAGTCTGTCAGAACTGGGGCTCTAACCGTTCAGCTACTTTACATTAAACACAGGCTATCTAATATACACCTTAAGTTTGATTAAGACTTCATAAAGTATTTCTGAGGATTAGTTATCAGTAAGTTCATTTAGGGTGAAATCACCTTTTGAAGAAACTCATCAGTTATTTAAAACTCTCTAAGGCCAGAACTGGGGCTGGCTGAGTAGTTAAGAGCACTTGTTGCCTTGCAAAGAACCTGGGTTCAGTTCCCAGCACCTACACAATGACTCACAAGCATCCATAACTCTAGTTCCAAAGGATCCCACACCCTCTTCTAAACTCCATATGTGGTACGCATACATATATGCAGGTTAAACTAATACATTTTTAAAAAATCTAAAATTTAAAGAAAAGGACTCTCTAAAGCTAAGCACAGTATCTCTTGTCTATAAACACAGCCACTAAGGAGGCTGAGGCAATAGGATCGAAAGTTCTTGGCCAGCCTGGACAGTATGGTAAGACCCTGTCCCCAAAGGAAAACAGAAACAAAACAACTCCAGCTGCCACAAACTCACAAGTAAATACCCATTACAGTCATCAAGTACTGACACAGAGGACAGATGGTTCGGCCAGGTGGGGGTGGTGCACGCCTTCAGTCCCAGCACTCAGGAGGCAGAGACAGGCAGATCTCTGTGAGTTCAAAGCCAGCCTGGTCTCCAAAGTGGATGCCAGGACAGCCAGGACCATTATAGAGAAACTCTGTCTTGAAAAAACCATACACACACACACACACACACACACACACACACACACACACGGTTTTTAATAACCAGGACCCATGTCCCAAAGTACTTACATTTGCACTGTCATCCCCATACATGAGACACAGTGCACACTGTCTGTTGTCATCTATGCCTGGGGGTGGATTCAGCTCTGGACTGTCTTCTCGACTTCTATCAGTACCTTAGAACCCCAAAGATATGCAGTTAAAATTGGTGATACTACGGTTTTCTAGGGGAGAATTCAGCTTAAGTAGTCTATAAATACTTTCAAAGGGTGTCCAGTTATGTTATCTGAAATTCCTTTCTGATATCCAAGTACATTCAATTCACTAAGCCAATCATCTGCATCTAGAGAGAAATAGGCAATGACTATCTATTTTGATGACTTACTCAAGATTGGTGGTGTAGGCGGATGCAGAGGCATGGGTGAGTCGGGTTCTCCAGGGCCTTTGGGTTTGGGAGCTGGAATGATTTTCTTCATTAGAGGAGGCTGCTCAGTGTGGCTGTTCTCCTCTCGCTCCTGCCACTGAGCATAATTATGGTCAAGTGAAGGCGGAAGCACTGCGTTGGGTAACATCCCACTGCTGGAAACAATTGATTCGACAAGCATTTACTGAGCGCCTACAGTATACCCAGTGCCATCCAAAACCATCAGCTCTTGCTATCAGCAGGTCCTGGACCCACGTACAAGCCCTTCACAGAATTTAAGAATAAGTCACAGAATCTGCAAACTGCCGAACTATACTCAACATTTTAAAAACTTTTAATTTTGTCCGGGACAGGGTCTCACAATGTAGTCCAGGCTGGCCTTGAATTCCTGATCCTCCTGCATTAGTCTTCCAACTGCAGGGGTTACAGGTGACTACCATCACACCTGGCTTAAATAATTATCTTAACATGTGAGCCACGTGGCTGGGGATCTCAGTGGTAGAATAGATGACGAGTATACACGAGGTCCTGGGGTCCCTCCCCAGGACTGCAGTAGGGGAAGACTGCACACATAACTTCTGGTTAACTACCCAGAACCAGTGACAACTCTACTAATAAATCAATAAATAAAAACAGGCTATTGGAATAAAAAGTAAAGGTTAGATATAAGAATCAAGAGCAAGGACAGGCCCAGTCTGAACTAAATAACACAGAACCTCTAAGGACAATGCCATGGTTCTAGCACACACACTGTCCACATGCAATGTCAAACTGTTTTTTACAAGATAATAAATGCCAATGTGGAGGGGAAAAAGCACCAGCCCACAACCAACACAAAAGTCATTTGTCATTTCCAAACTAGCACAGAAGACGACATTTCAGCTGGTTGACTTTTAATATTAAAATACCTCAGGAACCCTCAATCTACAAACATGAAACGTCTTTACTCACTTGTTTGATACTTTATTTGGCTCCCAAAATCTGGACTTTTTGACACTGAACCAAGGAAAAACCCGCTCCATTTGCTAAAAGAAAACAAACAATTCAACTGAGAAGATCCACGTAGAAACTAAATCAAAGTAACCCCAGACCAGTGTCTCAGTCCATGATCTCAGGCCAAGGCAAAGATCCATCCATGCTGGTAACCTTACCAGCTTCCCAACCTCCTTCCCAACCTCCTCCCAAAGAATTAGAGGGAAAACATTAAAACCCAAGAAGCTTTCTGCACATCCTAAAGCAAGTAACAGAAGAGAAGGAGGTACTCATAGAGTCACTACGGATAGTAAGTATTAAAAACATCAACTACTGGCCAGGCGGTGGTGGTGCACGCCTTTAATTCCAATAATCAGGAGGCAGGTGGATCTTAGTGAGTTCGAGGCCACCCTGGTCTACATAGTGAGTTCCAGGACAGCCAAGGCTACCCGGAGAAACCCTGTCTTAAAAACAAAACAAAACAGAAAAACCAACCCCCCCAAGAACTATTAATCTCATTCACCCGAATAAAGAAAGACTTGACCATGCTGTTGGCTTTTTTAATTTCTGGCTGCCCTCCATCTGAATTAATGGCTGCTTGAATGATCTTCACAATATCATCACTGAACTCCAACTGTATACAAAAATAAAACATCAATTATTCATGAAACAGTACTATGCTCTCAAAATCACTTCCTCCTCCCTCCATCACTCAGCACAGGAGTCCAACAGAAAACCCACAACCCATTTAGTACAGTCTAATTACTCTCGGAGGCCTTTAGAATTCAGTTCACAATTAACTTGAGGCAATCAAGAGATGCCAGGCTAATAAGGCAAGAATGCAAACAAATTGGCTCTGTCATGGTAAGTGACCAAAACAGGCTCACGGTTTTTATATTTGTACTCATATGCATAAGCCTCTCAACAGCACATAACGATGACACAGTGGATGATTTCTCCCAACAAATTTTTAAAAGCATCAAGTTTATCTACAAATGAATAAATAAGGAAGGCACGACATTCAGATCTAAGCGTAAAGGGGAGACATTCTAACTTCACGTTAGCATTCTCTACAAGTAGTTAGGTCCTTTCTTGTAACATAAAAATAATTCAAATAACTCAAAGGAAAGCCAACTAAAATATTTTAGGGGCCACCACATCATCACCCTTCTGAAACACACAGCTGAAGTAACTCATATTCTGGGGACCTGAACCTACATGACACCTCTAAATGCAATATAAATCACCCTGAAATGTACTCATACCCATCTGTATTCCCAAAGAGCCAAGAAGGCTGAAATAAACACT
This sequence comes from Peromyscus maniculatus bairdii, assembly GCF_049852395.1. NCBI lineage: Eukaryota > Metazoa > Chordata > Mammalia > Rodentia > Cricetidae > Peromyscus > Peromyscus maniculatus. The sequence continues at coordinate 41,717,287 of NC_134858.1, forward strand.
TGAAACTTGGTCATGTGCTCGAGACGTACCACGGACACATAGTTGCCCTGGTCCATTTTCCTCTTGACTCCCTCCAGGTCTAGCGGCTGCTGTTCATCCTGTTTGCTGACCTCAGTAAGAACCGGAGGATCCGGCCCTTCTGGGGAGCTTCGGGAAGGGATGCTCTCCTCCGTCTCAGGGTTTAAGTCTGGCGGCTTGGCAGCCTGTGGCAGTAAGGAAGTTTCTGTTATCAAACCTCAAGAATGAGGCATCTATGCACACTCTATAAGAATTAGTAAGATGGCACTAGAAACAAAACAGAACATGAAAACAACCAGAGAGTTCTTAACTAGAGAAATTAAAAATGGACCTATTTCCTAATGGCTTGTCTGGGAAAACATTAAGCATTGTGCTCCATAATCTGTAAAGGTAGAATTAAAAAAAGGCCAAAACTGTGTCCAGTTCTTTGAGTACAACAGAGAGCCATTAATTCTCCTACTCCAAAAAGGGAGACTCCAATGGGTAATGGTGTGCCATCAGCCAGACAACATGAGTTTAATTTCCAAGACCCACAAAGTGGAAAGAGAAGTGAGTCTGCACACCATAGCATATGTACGTGCACATGCATACACATAAACACACACACACACACACACACACACACACACACACACACACTAAATAAATAAATAAATAAATAAATAAATAAAAATAAAAAAATAAAACATGACAAAAAACGTTTAAAAGCTAGAGCTTTGCCTGGCGGTGATGGCACACGTCTTTAATCCCAGCACTCAGGAGGCAGAGGCAGGCTGATCTCTGTGAGTTTCCAGGCCAGCCTGGTCTACAGAGCGAGATCCAGGAAAGGCTCCAAAGCTACACAGAGAAAACCTGTCTCCAAAAACATGGGGGGGGGGGGGGGAGAGATGGAGCTTTACACTGAATGATGAAGCAGCACCTAGCTCCATGCTCAGGTGATACTCTCTCTCCCAGGGGACTGCTTATGTTGTCAATGACCACTTTGTAAATGAGAAATTCACAGCAGGCTCTTAGCTGCTTGCCCAAACTGCTCTCAGGCTCAGGTCTCGTCAGCCCCTCCTCTTCAGTCAGGAGTAGTATTTTCTAAGAAGCAGCTCAGATCAGGTTGCTCTCTTGTAGCCCTTCACTGAATCCTCATCAATGATGGCAGATGAAGTCCAAACTCCTTTGTTTTTATCTTTCGAGATGGGGAACTACTGGGTAAGCCTCAAACTCACTCATAGCAACAGTCCTGCCTCTGCCTCCTAAGTGCTGGAGTTACAAGCATAACCCACCACACCGGGCCAAACAGCTTGTGAGTGAGGCCTGTGAAGACACAGACACTTCCTTTTCTGTTGTTTTTTTCAAGACAGGGTTTCTCTGTGTAGCCCTGGCTGTCCTGGGACTCACTCTGTAGACCAAGCTGGCCTGGAACTCAGAGATCCGCCTGCCTCTGCCTCCCGAGTGCTGGGATTAAAGGCGTGCGCCACCACCGCCTGGCCACTTCCTATTTCCTAACTACCAAATGTCCTACTGGGCTGTTGTTTAAGATTTATTCATTTTATTTTAGGAGTGCGTTGCCTATGTGTATTATGTGCACTACATGTATGCTTGGTGCCCAGGAAGGTTGGAAGAAGGCAGTAGATTCCCTGGAACTGTTGTGAGCCACAGTGCGGGTGCTATGAATCAAACCTGGGTCCCCTACAAGAGCAGGAGGTGTTAACTGCTGACCCAAATTCCTCCGAACCCCTAGGTCTTTTTCTTAGCTCTAAAAAATTCCCTAATGTTATGACCAAGAGAAGAAACTCTATAAAAAGCAAACAACGGATGAAGTTAACTAAACAGGTAATAGACAGCCTTACTTCATGACTAGTTAAAACCACCCAAGATCAAGTTCTCAGAACAAAAAGACCCTCTGGCCCACCTGGCGGTAGCGAAGCAAGTGACTGGTAGTCCGGGAATTCAACAAGGCCGTGAGAACTTGCTTCAGAGACGCCTGCAGCTCCTTCTCCAGGGCCAGTCGCCACTCTGCTGGGTGCCGCTCGGTGCAGTTCACACATGTGTAGGCCACGCTCTCTGGCAGGTTAGACAGAATCTCATACATCTCATCTGGGAAAACAAAACCCAGGACAATGAGGGCCTTTGAAGGGTGAGACAGGAAGAAGAGCTAACTATCCACTGACCCACAAAGCTGCACGAGGATCCAAGCCAAGCTGTGAATCTCTGACGGCAGTGGTTCTCAGCCTTTCTAGTTCTGCAACCCTTTAGTACAGTTCCTCATGGTGTGCCAACTCCAACCAGAAAGTTATTTCATTGCTACTTCATATCTGTAATTTTGCAACTGTTATGAACTGTAATATAAATATCTGTGCTTTCTGATGGTCTTGAGTGACCCCTGTGAAAGAATCATTTGACCCTCAAAGGGGTCTCTACCCACAGATTTAGAACCACTATCTTATAACATACCCACATTCTGATCCTGAAAGAGGGTATTATTAATTAACATGAACCCATGACTACGTAGTAACCAGTAGGTTTGGAGAACTGATAGAGTTTGGTGTGCAGAAATGGATGTGCTTAAGAGAAATAAGCACAAATGAAATGTATTATTAATAAACTTGAACCCATGACTGCGTAGTAACCAGCAGGTTTGGAGAACCGATAGGGTTTGGTGTGCAGAAATGGAGTCCTCTAAACCATGGGCCAAAAGGAAGCCTGCCTCCCGGTAACTAGTCACAGCCAAGGTAGCTGCTTACTCTGGAGACAGAACACTAAACTACAAAGAACGCAAGGCCCCACCCCACCCCGCCCTGCCGTAGTCCACAGTCCTGCACCTGCAGCGTTAGAAAGAGACTAAGCCCCACGGAAGCCCCCGGCAGTCCGGCCCTCCGTACCTGAGAGGCTCTCGCACTTGGAGTGGACCCAGCGGTCGCACCTCCCGCACTGCATCATCTTGCTCTCGTAGTCGTCATCGTCGTAGCACTTGTCACAGAGAGGGCAGAAGTTTCCTGGAAGCACACAGATGCTCTCAGAGCCTTCGGCCCCTGGGTACCGGCCTCATCTAAACCCACCCTCCCGCTCTGGAGTCACTAAGGACACCAGCAGAGGGCTGCTCGGGGACCGCCAGACAGCCACGCCACACTGAGCTCCAGACACACTACCGTGGCTCTCCAGACACTTCTGCAAGGGCCAGGAGGTGGATTTTTTTTTTTTTTTTTTTTTTTTTTTTTGAGACAGGGTTTCTCTGTGTAGTTTTGATGCCTGTCCTGGATCTCACTCTGTAGACCAGGCTGGCCTCGAACTCACAGAGATCCGCCTGGCTCTGCTGAGATTAAAGGCATGCATCACCATAGCCCAGCATGAGGTAGATTTTAATGATAATAGGTTCGGTGATGTATAATTGGAACTCAAATCTTATGAGGTAGAGGCAGGAGGATTAAGACTTTAAGGACAGCCTTAACACTAGAGGTGGGAGGAGGGGCATCAGGAAAGAACATCTTTTAAACATAATGTTTGGATTTATAAAGAGGCAGTAATACCGAAGTAAGAAACAGTTAATTTAAATGTTTTCCTTGTCAGGTCCCAAAGAAACCCAGGACAAGCTCGCTCAGTATCTGTGGCTCCTCCCAGCACTTCTCACCCCGCCCTTACCTCACTCTGACCCCGCCCCTTACCTTACTCTGACCCCACCCCTTACCTTACTCTCACCCCGCCCCTTACCTCACTCTCACCCCGCCCCTTACCTTACTCTGACCCCGCCCCTTACCTCACTCTCACCCCGCCCCTTACCTTACTCTGACCCCACCCCTTACCTTACTCTCACCCCGCCCCTTACCTCACTCTGACCCCGCCCCTTACCTTACTCTGACCCCACCCCTTACCTTACTCTCACCCCGCCCCTTACCTTTCTCTCTACCCTGGAGTGGGGGTTCTCCTCATGACTACATAAAGCTGCCACTCTAGTCGTGTGCTCTCCAGGCCCTCATGCCTGGCCTCGGCCCTCTCTCTCCTCTTCCTCTCTTGCTCCCCACACCCCAGTGCAGTCTGGATTCTTCAGATGCTCTGGCTGTGCTCTCCCTCACATCTACAATAAAATCCTCCTCAGCCATGCTCCGGAGTGGTCATGTCCTCCTCTTCCTTCACTCCTTATTCTAAGTACAGCCTTTAGATATCTGACTGACCCACGCAGCCCTATATATCTTACTATTTAATAAATATCCTGGGGGGGGGGGTGGTGGTGGCGGCGGCAGCGGCCGCCGCCTTTAATCCCAGCACTCGGGTGGCAGAGCCAGGCGGATCTCTGTGAGTTCGAGGCCAGCCTGTTCTACAGAGTGAGATCCAGGACAGGCACCAAAACCCTGTCTCGAAAAACCCAAAAAATAAATGAATAAATATCCTTAGGTGTATCTGCTTGTTTTATCTGAAGGAGCTAGGTGTGGAGGCACACCTGCAATCCCAGCACTGAGAAGGCAACAGTGACAGTCACTTGAGACAAAAACAGAAGGTGGGAAGGGGGACAGCCACTTCTTGTCACCTTTATTGCAGGTCATTAAGACTGTGGGAGGAATGTGTTAGCTGGAGTCTTAGCAGTTATTTTCTGCCCTGCTAAGGCCTGTCCCCAGGGCCTTGCCAGCTAGTCAAGAGCTCTGCTGGTGACACCCCCCAGTCTTTCCCGATCCTCCAGGTCTTTCCCACCCTACCCCCTTATTTTGAGAAAGGTTCTTGCTGAGTTCCCAGGGCTGGCCTTGAACTCCTGCCTCTGCATCCTGAGTGCTGGGATTATGGGCCTGTGTTATCAAGTCTGACTTCAAGTGTAATTACTAGAGCAAAATGTTTATGTATCACCTGAACTCTGTTCTGAAAACAAACGTGTATTTACCACAATTTGGTTCTGCTGTTTTAGAGCGGTTGTTTCTAATTAGCAATAATAAAATTTCCCCAGAACCCTTCCTATATAAGTCAGAAAGATGTTCCAAGTTGGCTGTCTGTGTAAATAAAGAAGCAAAAGGCAGGGAATGGTGGCCCACACCCTTAATCTCTGTACTTAGGGGGCTGAGGCATGTGGAACTCTGTGAGTTAAAGACACTCCAGTCCTCACAATGAATTCCAGGACAACCAAGGCTACATAGAGACCCTTTCTCAAAACAAACTAGAAATAAAAAGAGCAAGTGCAGAACACGTGTCTAAATCACATCTGTGACCCACAGAGCAGGGCTTCTCTACTTAGTCCCCCCAAATGTCGAACGGACCAATCACTCATCACTAGGTACCTTTAGCAAAGAGTTTGGCACAGTCATGGCACAGTGAGAAGTCATGAGACCACTGTGCATCCCACCCTTTGCCTGGAGTCGTGGACCCACAGCTCTTGCAGCGGACACACTTGGTGCAGATCTGGAAAAGAACAGACGGCCTTCATGCAGTGGGATGTTTGTTACTTAAAAAGACTCATGCTATTATCCTGGAGTAGACTTCCTTTCTGAGATTACTGCTAAACAATCGCTACGCTGGCACACTAGAGCAGGGATATCCTGTTACAAGTCACCAGCCTCACCCAGCCCCACAACACTCGGGGCAGCAGCGCAGAGCGTTGTACCCACCCACACTTTCTTTTTCTTCGTGGGCTTGGTGGGGTAGTTTGGTCCCAGGCACTCAGGGTGATAGCTGTTTCGGCACTTGTTACACTCCAGTAGCTGCTGTGGGGAAAGACAACAAGAGGACACAAATCACACTACCCTCCGCAGACCTGTTCCCAGCCCCCGACGACGACGACGACACCTCAGGTTCCGCCATGCACTGCTCACTCCCCAGGAAACACAGAGTAACTCAAAGTCACTCGGTAATGAGTAAATTTATTGGACAGATTTTCCATAATTTTGGATTTTATGTCCGAAACTCATTTTCTGCTATTTCCCAAAAATTAAAAAGAAAAACCAAGAAACCAGTTTGGAACAGACGGAAAAACTGTCGGCGGAGCCAGTGCTATTGACATGAAATCCCGGCACAGGAGGCGAGGATGGAGGCGGAGGCTCCATTCCCACCAGGTCTTCTACCTTGGCGGCCTGATGCTGCCTTCCACAAACATGGCAGAATTTACAGCGGCGACAACACCAGTTTTCCAGCTGGTCCTCCAGGGGGCGCTCATTTTCCTCTAAACAAAACTTGTGGAAGGGTTCGCAACACACTTGGCAATACACAAACTGCAGCAAGAAGATGAGAACAAAGCGTGTAACCAGGGTGCAGAAGGAAATAACAACCACATCCTGTGGGTCCTAGGAACCCACAGGTGATATCCCATGACCCAGTGCACCCAAATATCAATCTTACAGTCTTACAGGATGTCCACAAAGAAAACTGCACTCCCAACCTCTCTTGTTCAATGTACACAAAATTGTCACATAGCCCAAACTATTAAAAGTAAGTATAAGATGGGCATGGTGGCGCACACCTTTAATCCCAGTACCGGAGAGGCAGGAAGATCTCTGAATTTGAGGCCATCCTGGTCTACAAAGTGAGTTCCAGGCCAGTCAGGGAAACACAGTGAGACCCTATCTCAAAAATTATTGTTTAAAATTACCTTTGAGATATGTATAACAAATATGAAATAAAATAAATTTCACTTTTATGCTTGGGTCCCATCCCCCAAATATCTCATTAAGTATAGGTATATGCAAATATTCTAAAACTTGAAAGGAAACACACACACCTCAACATACCTAAAACATTTCTGGTCTTCAGATAAGAGGAAATACTTGACCTGTTTTTAACTCAACGTATGGAACTAAGCACACACCTCTAAATGCAACACTTGGGAGGGTAAGAATGAGGACAGAGAGTTTGGGACTAGCCTGGGCTACACAGCAAGACCCTGTCTCAAAAGATTTAACAGAATGTGCTAAGTGCAGTGAGAGAGACCCCCGGAGAGGTCTAAGCGGAACTGCAGAGAGAAAGAGTGGGAGGGGACAGGATGGCTTTAGAGTTTTAATCCTACAAACATACTAACCACGGTAAGCTATGGTTTACATATAAAGTTTTAATCCTTACAAACATACTGACCACTGTGAGCTATGGTTTACATTTTCCACCTGTAATTTAAAAGCAAGCTTCACATTGGCAGAGGATTTAAAAATATATATATAACAACCAGAGCTGGAGAGATGGCGAAGTGGTTAAGAGTGCCTTCCTGAAGACCTGAGTTCAATTCCTAGCACCCCCATGGTTCACAGTTACCTCCAATTCCTTTGGTCTTCTAGGGCATTGCACTCAAGTGTACACACCCCCACACAGACACACACTTAAAAATAATGAAAATAACCTGAATTTTCTCCTGACGAAAAAACCAAACCAAACCGTTTTTATTACGAGGAAAAGTGGTCAAATCTAAAAAAGGCCTACAATTAGGTGCCAGCAATGCACCAGTATTAACTTCCTAATTTTGATAATTATACTTGTTAGCATTAGACATCTGTAGTGGCCTATCCTTAGGGTCCTGACAGGATACATCCTCAGCTGCAGCCACTAAGAGCACCCGCTGTGCGCATTCGATACCTTTCCTTATATACCGCCTTATAAAAGGCGGGCCTTGCCCACCTCCTGTCTCTTTCTCTTCCTTCTCTCTTGTCCTCAGGGACCGGTCTCTGCCCCTTCACTCCCCTCCCCTCAGCAAACCTCCCATGTTGGCCCTGTTGTACAGTGTGACTCCTTCGTGCCACTTTTAAAATAAAACAATACTGTGGTTATGCAAGAGAGTGTCCTTGATTTTAGGAAATACACACTATCATCAAGACACAATGGCTTGTGTTTGCAACTTGCTCAGTTTTTAGAAAATGGAATATATATAACATGCAGATACATTTCATTTCTTATTTTACACTTGATCTGAGCTGAAAGACTGAGAATCATTTTGTATTTTGGAAAAATTCATACATATAAGCAAAAACAGAAAAAAGAACGAACTCTATTCACATTTGGAGAATCTAAGTAGAGGGTATTGGCCTTTTTCTCCCCAGACTTCAGCTGCTTTCCTATAAACCTGGCCTGAAATGTGTTACTAGGAAAAAAATTAAATGGAAAATTCCTCAAGCAAAGGCCATAATCTGCAATACAGTGCAGACTGTGTGCTGGTCACTCTCATTTTTTTAAGACTTATTTCTACTCTTATTTATGTGTTTTGTGTTGATGTGAGTGGATGCCACCTGTGTGTGGGATGCCAGCCGAGGCCGGAATTAGACACTGGATCCCCTGAAGCTGCAGTTGCAAGAAGCCACCTGATGTGGGGGCTGGAACTGAACTTGTATCCCTCCTCTGAAGAGCAGCAAGTCTCTTAACCACTGAGCCACCTCGCCAGCCCCTAATTCTTTCTTTTTCTTTTCATCGGGTTTTCACTCTGTGGCTCTGGCTAGCCTGAAATTCCCAGGGATCCACCTGCCTCTCTACCTCCTGAATGTAGAGATAAATAAAGGGTGTATGCTACATGCTGCCTCCCCAGTTCTTTATTTCATTTCATTTCACCTTATTTTTTGGTTTTTCAAGACAGGGGTTCTTTGTGAAGCCCTGGCTATCCTGAACTCACTCTGTAGCCCAGGCTGGCCTGGAACTCAAAGAGATCCACCTGCCTTTGTCTCCCAAGTGCTGGGATTAAAAGAGTGCACAACCACCACCTGGCAACTAGTAGACTCTTGAGTTTTAAATATTTTTATTATGGAGCTGGAGAGATGGCTCAGTGGTTTGATTCCCAGGTCCCAAATGCAGACTCACAACTGTAACTCCAGTCCCATGAGATCCCATCCCTCTTCTGGCCCCTGCAGGCACCAGGCATGAATACAGAACAGAGACATACAGGCAGGCAAAACACCCATACACACAAAATAATAGTACAATTTTATTATACGTATATGTATCTGGCAATTTATCTAATTACTTCTAAAATAAATATCTACCATGCAATTGCAGGGTTAAGAGACTATACCATTCTAAAAGTAAAAACCATTTCCAAACAGCTCTCCCAAAAGAACAGGTCACTAACTACTTTATATTTCTTCTATTGGAAATTCTTATCTAAGATTTTTTTATTATTGTTTCTTGAGACAGAGTCTCTCTATGCAGCTGACTGTCCTAGAACTCACTATATTGACCAGGCTGACTATGAACTCACAAAGACTTGCCTGCCTCTATATCTAAATGCTGGGACTAAAGATATACACCACCAGACCCAGCCCTACAGAATTCTTTAATTCAGTTCTTGGTCACTGGAGGGTTAACCACCACCTACCACACATGCAATGTTTTTATTTGTCATTTTATGAATTCTCTCTCTCTTTTGCCCATTTTCTGTAGTATATTTTTCCATTTTTAAATAACTGCTGAGAGCTTTTATTTGGTTTTGTTTTGTTTTTTGAGACAGGGTTTTTCTATGTAGTTTTGGAGCTTGTGCTGAATCTCACTTTGTAGACTAGGCTGGCCTTGAACTCACAACGATCCGCCTGAATCTGGCTCCCGAGTGCTGGGATTAAGGATGTACGCCACCGCAGCCCAATGCTAAGAGCTTATATTCACAGGTATTCAATATACTAGCAATCTCTTTTATTCTAAGAGAAAAGAACTCTAATAAAGATTAAGTTCAAGAGATGAAAGTACTTCCTACTAGATTCCTTCTTAAAATTTCTAAAATTGTAAAGGCTCTTCAGTAGCTGGCTTCAGGAGACAGGACCTGCTAACTCCTCACACAGTGCATCCAGTCACTCCTGCACACAGCAGTGACCCATCATCACACAGCACAGTGACCCATCATCACACAGCAGACAGAGGCCAAGCATCTTACCTCTACGTGCCCACTACTGGCACACAGAAAACAAACTACTCTCGGTGTTATGGGGACCGAAGTCAAGATTCCTAAGCCTCCCATCTCCCACACATTTTCTGCTTCACAATCTTCCTGTGGAGAAAGAGACAGAAAGACCACTTATGAAAGCTTTACAAGGGCAAAACCAAGACAAAAAAGCATAAAAACAGAGCGACACCAGAATGCCAAGAGTGTTTCACTTCTGTCCGTCCAAAAATAACTGCTGCTTAAAAAATTATAAACTTGGTCAGGCAGCGGTGGTAGACATCTTTAGTCCCAGCACTCGGGAGGCAGAGGCAGGCAGATCTCTGTGAGTTCGAGGCCAGCCTGGTCTACAGAGTGAGTTCCAGAAAAGCCAGGGCTACACAGAGAAACCCTGTCTTGGTAAATCAACTCGGCTCAGGCCTGAACCCATCTGCTAACTGTAGTTCTTATTTGTTCCTCTAGTGGGTGCTGTTTCTCTTTCAACACACACCCTTTTCTTTAAAGGTCATACTGCTCAATAAAGACATGACCACTAAACACTTTTACCTTAAAGTCCACTCTGATCCTGTGGACTCCATCTGCTGGGATTTTCTGCTTAGAACTGATGCCATTCGAAAGAGGGTTGAGGATGTTCAAAGTGCCTGCATTCTCTTGCTTATTTACTGGAGGTGGCTTCTCCTGAGACATAAAGTAGATATAGAAAACAACAACAACAACAACAAATCACTTGCCCTCACATCTGCAACAAGTGAGAATACAAATGTCAGTTCTTAGACTTAGAAAACCTGTCTCAGGATAAGCATCCTATAGAAGGGGAAAGCGAGCTAGGTGTGGTGGCTCACTTTGGATGCTGAAGCTGGAGGATTGCTGGGAGTTCAAGGCCAGCTTGAGTTACAGAGTTAGACCCTGTCTCAAGAGAGGGAAAGGGTAATCTACAGAAAATCCTGAAATTCTCTGTCTCCATCCATAATAGAAACAGTGGGCACAGGTAGGGGTTGCTTTTATAGACAATTGTCATTAACCATGTAGAGGGCAGAAAACACCGCAAATGGCGATCAGAATATCCTGCTGCCCACACTACAACATGCAGGACACGGAGAAGAGGAAGACAAGGAAGAGAAAGCAGAGAAAGAAAATACCAAGCAAACAGAAAGGGCTAAAGCCTACACCTTAATTCTGTGAGATCCCAGCACCATCTACACAGAAGCAGGAAGACTGCTTGGCTCAGCCCGGAAACTGTCAAGGTCAAGGCTTTCCCATACAGAACAGAACAAACACATCCCGAGGAATCGCACTCAGCTCTGCTCTCACCTTGTCTTTTGGTTTCTGTTTCACAGGGATACTTGGGCGGGGGGCCACTTTTTTCTGCTTGCTCTGCTCTGGACCTAAAGGATTCAAAAGAGACTCTGGTCAGATGCTAGCAATGACTGCTTTCAGCCCGAACGGCCTGTGGAGAGGGGCACGCGAACAATCTCTAGACCTCAAAGAAGCAGCATGGCAGCACAGCTAATCTAACTTTCTGTTTGGAATCTGGTTGTTGTAACAGTCAAGAGTCCACTTTCTTTAACCAAAAGGTGGGAACCAATGACAGAGAGATGCCAGCATTCAGGCTCCGACAGCCTGCCTGAGACCCGGGGCTTCCGGGCTCGCCCTGCCGGCCTGACATTCTCCCTGCCTTCAGCACTCACCTGGTTCTGGCGGTGGAGGCTGCTTTTTCTTGGGCTCACTTGGAGTGGTCTTGGGAACTTCTTTCTTCTGCGGTGCTGCTGTGCTGGGTGGCTGAGGGGGGATGACTGGGGCTGGCTGGGAGACCTGCTTGCTGGACTTCCGGGAGGCTGGAGTGGTGACCTGTTTGGGTTCAGGTGCGGGCGCAGGGGCGTTCCCTTCCTCACTCTTTTCTTCCACGGGCTTGCGGGGTGGGGGCTCACTGCTGCTCTTCTTTGGGGCAGGCTCCTCCCGTGCTGGTGGGGTAGCCTTCTGACCAGAGTCCACCGAGCTCTTCACAACAGTGCTCTCTCTGTTCTCTTTCTTTTCAGTGGTCTTAGACTTCTTCTCTTTCTTTTTCACAGCTAGGGGAACAAAACAAGATCATCTATCCATAAGTGAGAAAATTTCAGTGAAAAGAAGAAATACAGAGAGATCTGTAACACAGACTTGTTCCCGCAGCCAAAGCTGGCACTCAAATTCTCCACAAAGTTGAGGCCGCGTTGACCAGGTGATGCAGAGGGATTTTATAGTAGAGCAGAGCTATATATTTTTTTTACATGAATTTTAAACGAATTTCTTAATTAGGGAAAATTTCAAACATACCCCCAAATAAAAAGAAGAGTCAAATGAACCCCCATGTACCTATCATCCAGCTTCAACAACCACCAACTCCCCGGGAGAGAGCAGTACTTTAAAAGAAAAACAAAAACAAAAACAAAAACCTAGTATTCTCTTTACACTGACTGTGTACAGCTGTAAGCATGGACACTGGGAGGCCCTGGCACACCGTTACCTTTAGCCTGCTTCTGTAGGTAAGCTTTGGAAGGCATCCACTGGAGGTTCTGACATTTTCTCATCCTAGGATAACAAAGGAGAAAGCATAAAACACTGCATTAAAAGAGAACACATGAAATAAATTCTCCCTTGTCTGCAGAAGACAGTGAGTCACCATTCAGGTTCACCTGACAGAACAAGGGTTTCTTCCTCCTCAGGTTAAGCTGAACCTTTAAAATCCTTGCTTCAGCAATTTTACCTACCTTTAGGATGTAAAAGGAGCAGATGCCAACATCACTGGCTCCCTCCCTCCCTCCTGTCCTTCTGCTTTGTCCTGAGACAGGGTTCCATAGAGCCCAGGTTACACTATATAGCAGAGCATGGTCCCGAAGTCTTGATCCTCCAGCCTCTGCCTCTCAAGTGCTGGCATCGGAGCGTACACTGACATGATGAGCGGTCAACTAGTTACCGCTCTCTCATGGGATTTACTAGTCATGCTCACAAGCAGGTTCTAAAAGCCACCGCGGCCTTCGTTACTACAAAACTGCAGCTGCATCTCATGGCTTGGATGTCTTTTACCCCTTAGTTCAAATTCAGTAAAATGTAAACCTAACGTGAAGACTCCATCCTAAGCTCTCCACAACTCAGTACACTCCTGGCCCCAAACAAAGGTTCCATTTTTGGAACCGTGGAGTGAGTATCAGGTCTCGTATGTGTAAGGCAAGCAGTGCCCGAGCTCCATGCCTTGCTCACATCAAACCCACTGTCACCTGAAATGGAGCTCACACACTTTGTTACATTATGTAAATTAAATTACTTCTTGCCACTAAAGTACCTAAAGACAAGATTCTCGCTTAAGTTTAGAAACCAAAACAGTACGTTTTTTTTTTTTGAGATGGTCTCACTGTATAATCCAAACCCATCTTGAACTCTTAGCAATCTTCCTGCCTCCACGTCCTAAGTGCTAGAATTACAGGCATAAGCCTCCACAACTAGCTTAGAATTACTTCTTGTCTCCCAGAAACTGTATTCCCGAGGAAACAATGAAGAATCGTTCAACTACATTTCATGTCAACCGGTTTAATGTCATTCACTTGGTAAGTATCTCTTGTGCCAGGCACTGGGTAGGAGACCCAGTGGCCAGAATTTCTGTTTACACAATTCTCCTAATACATTAAAAAAATAAATAAATGAATGAAATAAAAACCCAGATGGCAGAGAGTGTGCCCACAAACTGACTGGAAAAGTAGAATATTTTTAAAAGTCTTTATCAAAACCTCCACATGCTGGGCTAGAATGACTCTATGGCAGAGCACTGGACTAGCACATTCGCAGGCATCCACAAAAACACTTGTATGAATGAAAATATTTTGAAACCCGATGGTGGTGGCACACGTCTTTAATCCCAGCACTCAGGAGGCAGAGGCAGGCGGATCTCTGAGTTTGAGGCCAGCCTGGTCTACAGGGTGAGTTCCAGGACAGCCAAGGCTACAAAAGGAAACCCTGTCCCAGAAAAAAAAAAAAAAGAAGAAGAAGAAGAAAATATTCTGAAAGACTCAGAAAGTCAAGTGTAGTGCTATAGATCTATAATCTTGGTACTGGGAAGTGTAGGCAGGAAGATTACAAGTTTGAGGCAGGCCTGAAATGCATATGGAGACCCTAATCTCAAAATTCAAAGTAAATTTAAAAATAAAAAAAGAGGACCCAGGGATTGACAAAAATATCTCTAGTTTTCTGAATGATATAAAGCTAAAAGTGACTCTAAGAACTGGAAGATGGTCATGCAAACCTGAGGACCTGAGCTCAAACTCTCAGTACCCATGTTAGAAATCTCAACATGAAGCCAGGCGTAGTGGCCACGTCTTTAATCCCAGCTCTAGGGAGGAAGAGGCAGGCAGATCTCTGTGAGTTCAAGGCCAGCCTGGTCTACATAGTGAGTTCCAGGACAGCCAGAGTTGTTACACAGAAAAACCCTGTCTTGGAAGAAAAAAAAAAAGGATGTGAATGTGGTCCCACATGCTTATAGTCCCAGTATTGTCTGAGGTGGCTCTGGAGCTTCTTGGCCATTGGCCAAGTTCCAGGTTTTGGAAGAGACCAAGAAAATAAGTAGAAGAGTGATAGAGTCAGACTAAGCCACAGAACACATCTTCCTCTGGCCTCTGTATGTACATGGGAGGATGTATACAAACAAACACGACACACACACACACATCAATGATCAACAATAATAATAATTAGTAATAATAATAAAGTGATTTCAGTCAAAAAAAATCTTATGCCTAAATTTGTCAAGTTTTTAAAGTATTATTTTATTCTCAGTTTAATACTTAAAAATCTTTATTTTACTAATATATATATATACATATACATATACATATACATATACATATATATGTAGTTGTTTTTGCCTGCATGTATGTATGTGCATCGTGTGCATGTTTGGTTCCTGTGGAGATCAAAAGAGGGCATCAGATCCCCTGGAACTAGAGTTATAGAAGGTTTGTGAGTGGTCATGTGGATGCTGGGAATTGAACCTGTGTCCTCCAGAAGAGCAGCCAGTGCTCTTAACCACTGAGCCATCTCTCCAGCCCCTGATTTGTCAAGTTTCAGGAAACTGTCCAAAGCTACCCTGACTGATATAGTAGTCATGAGTTGCATGCAGATACTTAAAATTAAAATAAAAGCATGGTTTTTTTTTTTTTGGGGGGGGGGGGTTCAAGACAAGGTTTCTCTGTGTAACAGCCCTGGCTGTCCTGGAACTCTCTTTTTGATCAGGCTAGCCTCAAACTCACCTGTCTCCAAGTGCTAGTATTAAAGGTGTGCTCCGCCGCCACCACCCAGCTTTTAGAAACCATTTTTTTAAAAATGTAACTCTTCGGTCACATTAATCACATGCCAAGTCCTCAATAGCCCCATGTAGCTATGACTGCCACACTGAATTGAGTACAAAAAGAATGTTTTCATTGTTGAGAATGCTCTCCTAGATGGTACTGCCACAAAATACTTATTTAGCTTAAATCTCACCACATCACAAAACTCAACTCTACAACCAACCTAGAAACCTGAGCAGACTGATGCAACCACACCAGGTTTTCTGAAGCATCTCCGAGACAAACCAGGGGCAAACAGAAATCTATGTGACTGTCTAGAACTCTACGGTCATCGCCTCTGAGTAAGACTCACTCACTTGCAGCATTGCTTCTTTATATTGCGGCCACCAAACTTGGGCTTGTCCAAGCAATTAGTGCAAACACCACAGTCCTCAGGCACCTGGCAGCCGGGGCACTGCCCACACCGCCTCGATCGCCGCCCTTTCTTCACTGGAGGCTCCTGGGGAGCCTTGTTTCTGGTGACAGGCTTAATTGGTTTGATGGGTGGAGCAAGAGGTTCAGCATCTTCTGAGCCAGCAATTGATGACTTATCTGTTAAAGAAATGTGTCTTTAGTTCCAAGTGAATGTCTAATGCCTTCTTGAGAGATCCTCAACGTCCTGTTATATCATTAGATACATTAAACTCATTTGAATTGCTAGTCAAAATAGAAAAGTTTATAATCTACCCATACACAGAACTCAGAGGTGTTGTAGAGTATTATTTTAAGATGTGCTTTATGTTTATGTTGCATTCGTTTAACTCTGTGAAGCTGTGTTACTTTGCCTAAAACCTGATGGTCTAATAAAGAAATGAATGGCCAATTGCAAGGCAGGAGAAAGGATAAATCTCTCTGCCTGCCAGCCCCACCTATCCTTTCTCTTGAGATCTGGGAGGAGAGGAAGTAGCCAGAGAAGGAGGAGGACTCCAGGGGCCAGACACCCAGACACCCAGATACACAGCAAGCCACAGAGTAAAAGTAAGATTTACAGAAGTAAGAGAATGGGAAAAGCCCCAAGGCCAAAGATAGATGGGATAATTTAAAGTTAAGGGAAGCTAGCTAGAAACAAGCCACACTAAGGCCAGGCATTTATAAGTAAGAATAAGCCTCGGTGTGTGGTTTATTTGGGAGCTGGGTGGTGGGAAGAGAAAAAAACAAACACAGGTGTTTAAAGTAATTATCTAAAGGTTTTTAAATGTCTACTCCTTATAGCTTGGTGAAAGCAAAATTTCAAATACTGAAAATCAAGAATAAGCTGCATGTGTCTAAGAATTCTCTCAAATGACTAACTCCATTAGAGAAGGTGCCCAGCATTGGAGTTGTATGGCAGTCATGAGAACTTGCCTGTCCTGGGGTTATTTCGTTTTTGTCAACTTGACACAAGCTAGAGTTATCTGCAAGAGGAAACTCAATTGAGGACATGCCTCCACCAGACTGTCTGTATAGTCAAGCTTGTGGGGGCATTTTCTTGATAAACAGCTGATGAGTGGGGGACCAGGCCATTATGGGTGATGCCACCCCCCGGGCACGTGGTCCTGAGTTGTCTAAGAAAACAAGCCTAACAAACCATGAGGACAAGCCAGTACACAGTGCTCCTCCATGGTCTCTGCTTCAGTTCCTGCCTCCAGGCTCCTGCCTTGAGTTCCTGTCCTGGCTTCCTTCGGTGATGGAGTATGACCTGAGAATTTTAAGACGAAATAAACCCTTTCCTCCCCAGTTGCTTTTGACCCTCATATTTTATCATAGCCACAGCTGAAACCCTGATTAACATAATGCTGCACAGACCTCTAATTCCGGGAAGTATAAATAACCAGGAGATCCAGCTGCTGCGTTCTGAAAACTACTGGTACAAAAGGTCACACTCAGCACAGCTGCTTCCAGGCAGGTTCTTAGTGTGGCCGAGACACTAACCTTGTTTTTGAGACATGAGATGCCTCTGACAGCCTCGCCAAACCTTTCTTCTGCTGCATGGCAGTCTAGGCAGGTTCTAGGCAGGCTCTACCCGTTCTTCCCTCTTCCCTTTCAGGGGCTAAACCTACATCACAGTCTGCAGTCTGATGGCTTACCAGTCTTCCTGGGGTACCTCACCTTTTCTTTACGAGGCATTTCCTCTAACAAAATCTTCAAGTATTTAATCCCGTCCATCTATCTGACTTTTTTTTTTTTTTTTAAATCCAGTCTAATGAACTATGAAGAGTCTATAGGCATCTGCAGAATGAAAGCAAATAAATAGGTCTGCTCACTATTCCAGGGTCGATTTCCTTGACTTACCATCATTTCCCATGGAAGACAAAATTTTTTCTCGTTCTTCCCATGGTAAGGCACTCAAGGTGGGCATGTCATCAGGAAACACAGCTCGTTTTCGGCCAAGGGCAACAGCAGCTCTTCTGCAGACGTGTTTAATCCGGGGTCCTCGCACAGAGGTTTCTGATGAATCACTTTCTTGACCCTGAATAGGAGATAGGCAACAAATAAAGACTACTGTGCATGCCACAAATGCAATTAAATGAAGCCAAAGTGTATCTGACCAACTTATTATGACCTATCATCAAAGTATACAACTCTAGCTAGCTATTCCTAGCTGGTAAGCCAATATATGGAAGTCAACTACTTCTGCATCCTAAAATTAGCAGCAATCTCTACCTATAATGTCCTCTCTCTGTTACATTAGAACATAATTTTCTACTTCTCAGAAGTCCTACTGGTCCTTGAAAGACCATTGCACATACTACCATCTCTACCATTGGTCTCCGAGCAGCTCAAACGTTTAGCCTAAGACTTGCCCCGAGGGCTCGGGAAAGTTGGTTTTAAGAGTACCTGTGCTTTGGGCGGGTCAGTTTGCTTGAGGCTCTTACTCTTCTCAATCTTGCAGAGCTGGGCTTTGGCCTTTTTTAGGAGGCTGGCAACCCTCTTGTCAGTCATTGGAAGCTTGTCTGCCTGAGCCAACATGGAGCCTATGGAGGAAGTGGAATGTTTAACAGTGCTAGATGAAGGAGTGGAAAGGCAGAGGGTTTTCTCCTTCTCCAGGGATGGGGCAGGTGGGCCGAGGTCCAGGTTGGTTTTTTCCAGATTTCCTCTCCCTTTCTTTATAAGTATTTTGGTTTTGACAGCTGTTGTATCCCCAAGAGTCACAGAAGCAATATCGGTCCCAGAATCGAGCGATGAAGACTTCTTCCGCCCCGCTGCTTTTTTGGCAGAAGATGAAGTGCCAACATCTTCTCCAGCAACCTTCTCTTTGGAAACCCGGCCCACAGGATACAGAGCAGAGCTACTCTGCATTTCTGAGCCCTTTTTCCTCTTCTCTTTCCTCGACTCGCGCTTATTCTCCTTCTCTCTCTCCCGGTCTCGCTCTCGGCTCTTGTCCTTCTCCACGCCGCTCTTGTCAGCGTCCCGCTCTTTGGACAGCTCCTCCGGGGCCTTGTCTCTGGCCCTCCCCTTCTCAGTCTGCGAGCCTGGGGTGAACCACGGGAAGAGAGTCGGGCTATCTGATGAGAACGGCTCAGCCGGAGCACTGGTCTGCTTCCTTGGTCTCTGAGTTTTCTCTGTCGATTCCCCAGACTGAGTTAGGGAATGAGAAGGAAAAGTAAAAGTTGGGTTTAAGGCACTAGCGGCAAGAGGACTAACAGGAATGCTTAATGAGGAGGAGACAGAAGACGGGGGAGTGAGAGGTGGCAGCTCAGAAGTACTAAGCCTTCCGCTTCTTGTCCTCATGGAGTGAGAGGGTGACCTTGGTTCAGACCGAATGGGACTAAACACTTTCCTTTTCCTCTTTCTATTAGATACTCCCGAAGAGGATGCTCCAGCAGAAGTTCGATTACTAGGCAAGGTCACAGACTCGAATATTCTAGAGTGTGCCTCACTTGGAGTAAATCTTGGAGCTCTCAGAATGGGGCTCCTTTTGTGGATATCAAACCTTGTGCCAGAGTGGAGTGGTGAAAACAACCGGGCTGAAGCGGCAGTACCAGACGCGGAAAAACCGGAAGCGAAGCCAACATCCTCGGGAGTTAGTGGAGGGGGTCGGAAATTATCAAATATCGGTTTGCGAATCAGACCTTCTTTGGCATACTTTGCTGAGGAAAAGTACTGTGGCTCTGACCTCGAATGCTTTAAAGAAGTCCACCTAAATGTTGGCTCCCGCAAAATAGATTTCCGCTTCCCTTGCATGGGAGCAGCAGAAGGAGGCAAAAACGGTGAAGCTAAGGGGATGGTCGGAGGCATAAGCCAGGGCGTGTGGTCAGAGATGCTGGAGGCTGGCTGCAGTGGAGGGGGGGGAGTGAGGAGGGGCGGAGGGGGTGAGGAGGAGGTCTGCTGCTGTGGGGCACTTTGTAGAGTTGGTAATTTTTTAGCTGTTCTAGATCCGAAGCTTCTCTCTGACATGGAATACCGTCTGCTTCTCCTATCGCTGCTCTCATTTTCTGGGGACTGGGAAATAGGCAGTGGAGTATGAACTTCAGGGGTGTTACTCCGCTCCTCAGGAAGTGCCTGGATCTCCTCAGAGGCCTGAGAATCTGAGGTGGTGTCGATGCTGGGACTGCTGGATCGGGAGGAGTCCGAGGACATCTGCGAGGAGTGCTGGGAAGCTGCACTGGACTTTTCAGAAGATCCACAGGACGTGGCGCTGAATCTACTGTTTGGTGTGGATTCTAGTCGCGGAATTTTAATCGGAGGGTCGTAATCCTCATCCTCTATGAAGCGTCGGGGGGTTTTGATGATCCTCGAGGAGATGGCGCTGACCACAGGCATGATGAACTGCCGGATGTTTTTGACCTGCGTCTTCACCTTCCTCCCCTGCAGCTGGGCTGCTTCCTTCTCGATTTTCTTCTGCGCCCCCTTCTTTGCCCTCTGCAAGAGCTGCTTAGCGATGGCGGCATCGGTCCTTTTAGAAGAAGGAATAATCCTGACCGGTTTAATCCTTCGAGGGCTCTGTCTCACCGCGGCCTTGTCTTCTTTCGTGAGTGGGGGGGTCCCTTCCTTGTCTTTCCGGACCTTCTGGGGCTTTTCCAGTTCAGAGTTAAGGAGGAGACCTGACGGGGTCTTTATCCGTTCTGTGGATGGCGGCCTTCCTCGCCGTCTTACAATCTGTACCCCCTTCCTTCCTAGTTGGAGCTTCCCTGTCTTAAACTTAGACTTGAGAGGAGAGAGTTTACCTGCTCTTAATTTCTTAATCTTTGTGGCTTGCTGGAACATAGCAGAAGGGGTCCGTTTAATTTTTTTCAGACTATCTTCTTTGTTTCCTTTTGTTAACTCTGAAATGTCCTTTCCAGGTGTGATTTTGATTTTTACCCCAGGGAAGGTGGGAGGTCTTCCTCTCTTCTTTTCTATGCTTTTAGAATCTTTCTTCTTGATTTTCTCTGCAGGTTTGGTCTCTGATTTACTTAGTGAGGGAAACACAGATGGGTCTGGGAGGGTAGCCGAGTTTCGGTCAGAACCGCTTCTAGGTCTCCCGCGAGGTTTTCGAGGACTAGTTTTAACTGTGTATAGAAATTAAACAATGAAGAGCATATATTTAGCTGTGTAGTTCAGGTCTTAGCTAGGCTGAATATAATTTAGCACAGGCCATTTTGTACTGAACTCACTGGGACTATTGAGTCAATATTATATCTTAGTTGTGCTTAATTTCTTTTCATTGAATATTTACCTCAAAGAAATCAAGTCAGTAACATTCCACCTGAAAAAACATTTAATTATTTTTCTGGTACAAAAATGAAAGTTAAGTTTTTCACTGAACAAGTGACCTAGAAAACAGAAATTCCCATTCCTCAGATGAGCAGAGTTTGGTTTTTCTTCCCTTTTCTAAAATTGAAAAAAAAGAATTGTTTTAAAAAATCTGCACTATATTATCCAGCTCACCAAGAGTGACATTTAAGAGCATGTCTTTCAAAAGTTGAGAGTGGCAGTTCTTAGGAGGCTGGCAAGTCTGAGGTCAGCCTGGGCTATATATGAGTTTCAGATCAGCCTTGGACTACACAGAGACCCTGTCTTTAAAAAAAAAAAAGACCAAAACAAAAACAACCTCGACCCAACTAAGACGATGACAACCAACATTCCAACTTTTCAATGTATAATTATGGCCCTGAACAAATTTGAAAAACAATATCAACTTTCATGGGCAAAGGCTCCTTCCTGGGCAGCTCAGCATCCTGTATTTTTACTGTTCTAGCAAAGTAAACTATAAAGTTTGACTTTGGAGGAAAACGCTCATTCCTAAGTGGTCAAGTCCACTCACCGGTGTGTAGCATGAGAGCTCCTGTGTGATGAGCTTAAAAATCTACTCTTTTCTTTAAAAAAAAAAAAATTATATATATATATATAATGTACACAGAAGAGGGAGCCAAATCTCATTACAGATGGTTGTGAGCCACCATGTGGGTGCTGGGAACTGAACTCAGGACCTCTGGAAGAGCAGTCAGTGCTCTTAACCTCTGAGCCATCTCTCCAGGCCACTAATCTACTCTTTCCTAGGACTTCTTTACCTAGTTAGTTCAAGTTACAAAAAGATTTAACCTTCATTGATTAAGGTCAAATCAACAATTTATTAAGATAGATCTTTGTTATTCTAAATAAAGGGAATAGGAAGGTGTGATGAAGTATGCCTGTAACCCCAGAGGCAGGAGACTACCCATAAGTTCAAGGTCAACTTGATCTGCCTATGGGGTTCCAGCCAGGGCCACACATTGAGATCTTACTGCAAACAGGAATTTCCCAAATTATAAAGATGCTTGACTTGCTACTATGAAGACAGTCAAGGAGCAAAACTGTCTCTACCACCTAATGAAACCTGTATTTAAAATGCAGTACGAACTGGCTATGACAGCCATGCATGATGTACTTGTGATCCCAGTACTTGGGAAGCTCATGTTCAAGGTTAGCCGGGGCTACACAGTGAGCTCCAGGCCAACCTGGCTACAAAGTTAAGACCCTGCCTCAAAAAAAAGCCTATGGTCTTCTTTTATTCTCTCTTAGCTTCTCAGGGTTCTATAGTACAACATTCTTCTGAGACCAAAACCTCCCTCACCAGGCATCAAAGGAGACTGCAGCCTCTATGGGTATTTGTGATACAGAGCTGCTTTCCAACACAACAGAAATCAATGAAGTCTCCTTCATAACTTCGTAACATAAACACAAATGCCTTCCTCACCAAATAACTCAGGAGACTTCCCTTAACAGAGTAAGAGTTTACAAATCAATTGTCAATATATGCTAATTACAACAAAGACAGCAGGTAACAATTCATTTAAGTAGAACATAACCAGATGCTTCAAAACAACAATCTAAATGGATAGTCAAGGAAACACTCATGAGGAAACCACTGTGAAAGCTGTGAACTAACTAAGAGTGAAGACTTGACTCCTCAGCACCGTGGGCCATTTGACGGGGATGCCCAGGACGTCAGCAATTCTGAAACCCTTCCATATGACTTTTTAAAAGAAGCTTTCATAGACAAGCAGAAAAAAGGGACCTGAGAAGGGTCCTAACTCAGCTGCTAACTTCTTACTCTCAGGGCCACACACCAGCTCCATCTAATTGCTTATGTCATTTTTTTGTCCCTTTCCTATATAAAAATTTAAGATTTTATCATCTCTTAAAGAAACCACTACCACTGCCTAAATAGCAGGTCCCAGACCACTGCTCATCTTTAGGGAAAGACGTCGTCAGCTTGGGTGTCTAAGTAGATTAGTATATAATATATATTGACCTTTAAGTGATACCCAAATGGCAGCAACCACCACAAACTAAACAGAGTGAAAACATCTAACAACACAGTATTTAACCCGTCTTCATCCACAGAAACAAAACCATCCAAGTCAGGAGTTGACAAGGTGAGGGGCGTGTTTCCCATTAAAGACCCTCAGCCCCTCCTCCAGAGAACTGACCTATGCAAGCTATTAAAGGTGAAGCCCACTGACCATCTTAGAAAACTGCCTGTACATCTAGAACTTTGTTGAGAATTGATAAACAGTGCTAATAAACAGAAACACCCACATAATTTTCAGTTTCTTTATTTTAGTACAGCCTTTTAAAGGTTAGATAAAAAGTATCAGAGAGCGCCAACATGTTGTTTCTGGATCTTTGACAACAGTACACTAAATTTCATCTACAAAAAAAGGGGGGCCAATTCCCCCCCCAAGCATAAATACCACCATAGGATAGAAAATGATAAATTTGACCAGGTCTCCCTACATCATTCTGTGGAAACCTGCCTCCCACACCCAAGCATTACCCAGAAAACCATGGTAAAGGAGTAGCAAGTACAGGCAGCAGAAACCACCCCATACAGTCTGGTTCCTAAGTCGGAAAGAAGCCACACCCTCCCAGCAAACAGACCGCAGATCGACAGCACGCGCTTCGTTGGCCATACCTGAAGGAGACCTTGTGGGGCTTCGTACTCTGACTTCTTCATCTGAGCCAAAACCTAAGAACTGCTCATCCTACAACAAAGGAATATTATTTTACAATCAGAAGCAAAAACATAACTGTGAATAAATCCCAAAGAAATGTCCAGATGAAACAAATGCATTGGAAAATTAGCCTCTACATAGGAACATCATTATCCAAATGGATTCTATAAAATAACTAAGATTCAAATCATGGACCCAGTCATATAGTTTCATTACACATAATAGCTGTGTGGTAACAGAACAATGCATTGAAAGTTCATCTTTGGTGAATAGTAAATAAGGGATAGTCTAAATTTCAACTACAGACACAACCCCAAACCATTAAAGGATAACTTTAATATAAATAAGCAAATCAGGATAATGTTACACAGTAACACAGTACACAGCCACAAATAAAACAAGCACTTAATCTACAACATACAAGGAATGCTATACACCAAATAATGATCTCTTGCCTACTAAGTATTATAGAGACTGTAAGTGCCGTAGGTGTCAGTTTCTTAACTCAGAAATGTTATGAGATGTGATTTCTGTACATCTGAGATCAGAGTCTCCACGTGCACTTTAGAGAGCATCACCTTAAGATGCCCTGTGATAAGAGACTTAATGGCGGGCAGCAGTGCTGGCGACAGGGATCATAAAAAACTGACCACATACAGTGACTCCCTTCATCACTAACGGAAACATCTTATTTCCAGTTCTGCTTGGGAAAGACCAAAAACAAAAACAAAACAAACAAACAAAAAAACTCTCCTCACCTGCCCTTAAAAAATATTTGGTGTGGCAAATTATTTCAAAGAAGGAGAGAACTTAAAAAAAAATTAGAGGAGGCCAGACCACATTTCTTGGACTGCAACACCAGAAGGCCTGGCTTTGGGACTCAGTTCTGTTATTTAAATTTATTTATCTATTATTTACAGTGTTCTGTCTGCATGTATGTCTGCAGGCCAGAAGAGGGCGCCAGATCTCATTACAGATGTTGTGAGCCACCATGTGGTTTCTGGGAATTGAACTCAGGACCTCTGGAAGAGCTGTCAGTGCTCTTAACCTTTGAGCCATCTCTCCAGCCCCAGTTCTGCTATTCTTAGGCTATGTGATCTTAGACAAGTCACTTTCTCTCCAGGTCTTTCTTTACTGGAGCACTGTAAAAAGAGAAGGAAACAGGCCGGGCGTTGGTGGCGCACGCCTTTAATCCCAGCACTCGGGAGGCGGAGGCAGGCGGATCTCTGTGAGTTCGAGGCCAGCCTGGGCTACCAAGTGAGCTCCAGGAAAGGCACAAAGCTACACAGAGAAACCCTGTCTTGAAAAACCAAAAAAAAAAAAAAAAAAGAGAAGGAAACCACTTATATAAAAATGGCTTTGAAAACTTAAAAGCAGCACTCCCATTACTTTATGAGTGTTATATTTAAGGGACAAGTCCTGGGAGGCCTAATGACCTATCCAAGATCACACATACATAACAAGGAACAACAGGGAAACTATGTGTTAAAGGGGGTTCAGTTGTTACTGGATGTAATCACTGTCATACCCTAACAGTTACAACTGAACCTATAAAAAACTCAAGAAGTCAAACAAACCATCTACAGCCCAAGCTTTCTATCCTACAACTGAAGCATGGAATGGCCACTTTCTGATCCTTCAAGCTTCTGGGCAGTTTGCTCTTCTCTACATCTCCCCATCAAACAACCTGCTGATCCATGTACCTCACAGTACCTGGATGCGGGCGGTCAAATACAGCCCAGGAGGCTACACCACCAACACAATGGGTCTCATGTACCTCCGAGTACAGGGAGAAAGAACGGCGCAAGCAACTATACACAGAGTATCAGGTGACACATTTACAAGTTTTAAAGGAAACGAGAAAATACCATCTTGTTCATGATCAGCAGCGCACGTCACCATCTGTACTACACACGTTCACAAAACCTAACTACACAATCCCCATTGTGAAGTCCTGTGAAACAGTCAGAGTGCTCCTGAGCAGTCAGTCAGGCAACTGTCAATACTTAGAATTTCCCGAGTATTTTCTAAGATGACAGGAAACAGTTGTTCTCCTTCTGATCTCAGAATAAGATTACAACGAGACAGGCAGAGAGTGTGCAGTCAAAATGGACCGCGCTATCAGGCGTGCCGGCACACGCTTTAATCCCAGCACGTGGGAGGCTGAGGCAGGGGTTGAGACCCTCTGTGGATTGAGGCCAGCCAGGTCTACACAGTGAGTTCCAGACTAGCCAGTGCTACATAGCAAGGCCCCTTTCCCCTAAAGGCTGCATTTCAACCCAAGAACATTTTTTTTGCATTTGAGATAGACTGATTTCTAGACTATGCTTTAAAATAAAAGCCCACTCTTCAAAGATGCAAACAACCTGGCTAAAACAAAAGCTGTCACTGTTATGTCAGACTCTAGTCTTCCGACTCTGAACTTCCAATTCTATGCTAAGATTCCTAAATAAACAAATTAAGCAAAACAAAACAATTCTCACCCCACCCGACCCCCCAAAAAAGCCCCAGGGAGGCACTGCACTACCATCCCATTGGCTTCTCATCCTGGCTCCATTGCTCACTTTATTCGGGTACCACCTCAGGGCAATGTAAAGAGGTATCAGTCCTAGCTTCCAATAATAGGTCCAGACTTGCTGGCAGAACAAAAGATCAAGGCATTATGTGTGCAAACACATACACAGGCACGCATGCCCAGCTAAAGAGAATGTGCAGGAGACTTTATGTTACACATAGCCAAGGAGTCCTAGGCCACTTAGTACACAGACTTTTCTTTTTCTACTTCTTTTCTTCCTTTATGCTTTGTTTTGAGACAGGGTCTCACTCACCATGTAGCTCTGGCTAGCCTGCAACTCACTATGTAGACCAAGCTGGTCTCAAACTCAGGGAAATCTGGTACTAAGGGTGCGTGCCACCATGCCTGGCCCAACACACACACTTTTCCCTTCCTTCATCACGGCCTTCTCTGAGGAGCACAGCATTCCTAGGCACAGCATAGGCATGAGCTCTTGTGGTCAATGATGTTCTTGGAGACTGGGCTGCGCTAAGATTTCAACATTTTTCTTAACACCAAGACAGAAAAGCACCCTAGCCAAGTTGAACTCTATAAATACTGTTAAATCATATTTAGTGTCTGGTGATTTATGGTAAATTAAGCTATCCAATGTCACCCCCTAAGTGAACTATAATTATAAAAATAATTAATGTAGAATTTACTGCTCCTTGCCATAATTCTAGGGCAGCTAGCTGGGAACTTCTACACACACTTTTACTACTAAACTCCCTGACTCATAAATATCTTAGCATTCAAGATTTTTATTTGCTGGACATGGTGGCAAACGTCTTTAATCCCGGAACCCAAGATGGAGAGATAAGTGGATCTCTGAGTTTGAGGCCAGTCTGATCTACACAGGGAGTTCCAGGCCAGCCAGGGCTACACAGTGAGTCCCTGTCTTTAAAAAGAAAGAAGAGAAGGGAGAGGAGGGGAGGGGAGGGGAGGGGAGGGGGATAATCTACATAGTGAGACCCCATTTCAAAAAAAACCAAGGAATAAGAATAATCTTCCCAGCTGTCGTGATGGCACACATCTTTAATCCCAGCACTCGGGAGGCAGAGGGAAGTGGATCTCTGAGTTTGAAGCCAGCCTGGTCTACAGATTGAGTTGTAGGACAACCAGGACAAACAGAGAAACCCTGTCTTGGGGGGAAAAAGTCTTCCCACAAGAGAACCTGAGCCCAAAATAATATTATAGATAATAACGTTACATGTAAAACTTAGTAAAGGCATTTTAGAAAAATACATAAAAGCCTGTGTTTCTAGGAAAGACTAAGAAAACTTTTCAAACAAAGCAGTATTTCATTTCCTGGTTCTTTTACAACCATTCACACACATGTCCCAGCCAGAGTGTGTTCCAGATGAAAAGTTGGAAAATACACAATTCCTGCTTCCAATAAGTACCTAAGCCAAAGACAGGCAGGTGCACAACTAGCCTTCCTCCCAAAAATCAAAGTTCAGTTAAAATGTTACTGAGAACAAAATATGACTTAATTCGTAATCCAGAATAAAAAACATGCTTACATCTGGACTAGCTCATTCTCCCTTACATCAGTATTTGGTGGGTAAGAAACACTCAGTGGATTTCAGAATTCTCCAAAGCATTTTTACCCTCACATATAACAAAGCACCTCAACAGGGCTGGAGATCAGAGACTCAACCCTCTTCAGCCATCAGGCATGACACAATTCCTAGTGTGGGAACAGCCTTATAAAATGTCATTATCCATTGATAATACTCTCTCCCTCCCATAGCCAACTAAAATAGTTAGCTTCCTGTCTTTTTTTTTAATTTATTATTTTCATTTTACATTTTCCATGGGTGTTGGGTCCCTTGGAACTGGAGTTACAGACACTTGTGAGGCACCATTCAGGTGCTGGGAAATGAACCCAGGTCCTCTGGGAGAGCAGTCAGTGCTCTAACTGCTGAGCCATCTCTCCAGCCCCTCTGTGTCTTTCTTAATGCTCCCCAATGGAATGCAGTGAGAAGAAGGAAAACCACTTATTTAGAATCCTCAACCTCTCAAGCTAAAGTGGATCGCCACCAAAGCTACACTAAAAACATCTACCGGGGCGGGGACGGAGCTCATCGGCGAGAATAACTGCCAAGCAAGCATGGCCCCAGCACCGCACGAAAGCAGGTGTGATTACACTCCTGTATCCTATCCCAGCACTTAGCAACGGGGGGTGGGAGGGTCAAAGTTCAAGGTCATCCGCATCTACTCTACGTAAGATTCTCAGTCTCCAACCAACCAACCAACCAACGAGCCTACCAAAGAAAGAACACCTACAGTACTACTCATAATTCCTAAATTACGGAATCAACCTAGGTATCACCACCACCACCACCACCACCACATCTCTATTAAACAAGCTCCATCAGCCCTGGCCTGAGATGGACAAGGTCTACCATGAACCATTCCTGTTCTTTCCTGGGCACCTCACTTTAACTAAGTGCTATGCAACTCACACACACCCTTTAGCAACCTTAGCTCAGCATTCTGTCTCTAAAATGTCTAAAAATTCAAATTCCTCAATTACAAAATTACCTTCACTGAATCAACGAGAAAAACATCAATGAACATATTATTCAAAATCATTCCTTGGAGCTGGATAAAAGGACTGAAGGTTGAAAGCATAAAATGTTTTTCTCAAGGACCTGAGTTCAATTCCCATGACCCACATCAAGGCAGTTCACAACTGCCTGTGACTCCAGCCTCAGGGCCATCAGTGTCACTAGCCTCTGTGGGCACCCCCACTCAAAGCACACCCCTGCCCTACTTGCACATAATTGAAAAATAAAAACTTGCTGGGCGGTGGTGGCACACACCTTTAATCCCAGCACTCAGGAGGCAGAGGCAGGCGGAGTTTGAGGCCAGCCTGGGCTACAGAGCAAGTTCTAGGAAAGGCGCAAAGCTACACAGAGAAACCCTGTCTCGGGGAAAAATAAATAAATAAATAAATAAATAAATAAATAAATAAATAAATAAACTTGTAAAAGTACACGTAGGTAAAGGGATGAGCAGAGAAAAAATGCATCTCTAAGCGGTATTGTGTGGTGGTTACAGGTTAAAAACCCCAGAATTTGGGAGGTTGAAGCAGATCCCTAATTTGAAGTTAGCCTCCACAGCTATGCGGTGAGACCCTGTAGAAAGAGGGCAGAGGGGGAACGGCTAAGTACAGGGACAGAATGCGGCACACTGGAGACCCTGCTAAGTACAGGGACAGAATGCAGCACACAGGAGACCCTGCTAAGTACAGGGACAGAATGTGGCATACTGGAGACCCTGCTAAGTACAGGGACAAAATGTGGCACACTGGAGACCCTGCTAAGTACAGGGACAGAATGTGGCACACTGGAGACCCTGCTAAGTACAGGGACAGAATGTGGCACACTGGAGACCCTGCTAAGTACAGGGACAGAATGCAGCACACAGGAGACCCTGCTAAGTACAGGGACAGAATGCGGCACACTGGAGACCCTGCTAAGTACAGGGACAGAATGCGGCACACTGGAGACCCTGCTAGAGGACCCTATGTGGGAACGCTGCGCAAAGGCTGCTAGTCAGCAAGACAAAGGTCAGGAAAGCCACTGCACACAGGATGACACCTGCTCACCCCTGCAAGATGACAGAGCTTGAGAATGGGACCGAGTGTGACGCAGGCAGAGTGAATAATGCACACGAGCACAGAGGCACAGGCGCTGAGAAGATACTGGAGGTGAGGAGGCAGGAGGCAGATCACAGAAGGTCTCACAGGCCGTCAAGTGCTTAAAACTACCTCCTAGCAGAGATGGGCCTCATCCTAAAGGCTCCACGGGGCAGAGAGTCTCCAGACAGGCTGGCACACACCTGAGATCCCAGCACTCTGTAATCTCAGCATTTTGGCAAGAACTTGGGGTTTAAGGCCAGCCTGAGCTACCCAGGGAGACCTTGTCTCAACAAACAAACCAAATCACTGTGACTGAATGGAAAAGTAGAGATTGTTTTTCCTTCCTGTGTATGTAACTTTATATTCAAAAAAACTGATGAAAGAATCCTTATCAACATCTCAGTTTTTAAACAAACCAACAGGAAGGCCTCTTTCTATCATTTAAACGACTTTGTTCCACCTAAGCCTATGCGTGACATTTGGGCTGCACTGCATGTGCCTATAAAACATACACATTCTTCCACTATGTAGACTGCACAGAAATCCTTTCTGGACATCAGTCCACTTTTAGAGACGGTGGTAGTTTGACAGGGTCACATACTTGATTGAATGCTTAGTCATCAGGGAGTGACACTATTTGAGAAGGATTAGGAGATGTGGCCTTGTTGGAGAAAGTGTGTCACCGAGGGGTGGGCTTTACACTTTCTCCGAAGTTTCAAAAGCCCATGCCAGGCCCAGTCTCTCATGGCCTGCAAATCAGGATGTAGCTCTCAGCTACTGCTTCTGCACCATGAGTGCTGACATGCTCCCACCATGCTCCCACCATGCTCCCACCATGCTCCCCGCCATGACGATAATGGACTAACCTGCTGAAGCTGTAAGCAATCCCTAATTAGATGCTTTCTTTTATAAGAGCTGCCGTGGTCATGGCGTCTCTTCACAGCAACAGAACAGTGACTAAGACAGAGGTAAGTGGTAAATAAGCTGCCCACCTTCTGATACAATCAGACAGAGACCAAGTCAAAGTCCTTCCATCTGGCCATCTTATATTATTTTAATTATTTCTCTTGATTTTTTTTTTTTTAATCTCATATGGCCCATGAGTTCTAGGCTGGCTTGGAACTCGGGATCTTCTGCCCTCACGGTGCTAGGGCTATGGCTGTACACAACGATACATGGCCTCTGAGGTTGTCAGAGCCAGAGAGAGACTGCAGAGGCAAAGGGGGTTGAGCAAAAGGACGATTCTACAAGAAGTTCACACCCGCCATGCTTTAAAATTTTGGCTCTGGCAAGGCACCATGGCACGTGATGGAAGACACATCCTTGACTAGATACCAAGGTCAAGAACATCCTGGGCTAAAAGAGCATGCAGCTCCAAAGAGAACAAACTATGAAGACAGCAGTAAGCCAGAGCTTATTCAGAATGATGGGAGAAAAGAGAAAACCAGATGCAGGAATTACTAGAAACTGGTTAGGCTGACCAAGAGTAGCCCCGGCAGGACAGAGAAGAAAGACAAAATGCCCAGACACGTAAGACAAAATTAAAAACAAAGGCAAAAACCAGACACAGTAAAGAGCAGGGCACCAGCTCACTGATGTCTGGCAGTAACACCACATGACGAACTATAGTAAGGAAGAGACCGGAAAACAAGGACAGCAGCCAGCAGCCGTAACTCAGCTGCGACCAGCATCCGCTCACCTAGGGAGTGGTTACTGAGTACTGCCAGGTACTGTCTGACCCCCAAGACCAGCATCCGCTCACCTAGGAAGTGGTTACTGAGTACTGCCAGGTACTGTCTGACCCCCAAGACCAGCATCCGCTCACCTAGGAAGTGGTTACTGAGTACTCCCAGGTACTGTTTGACCCCCAAGACCAGCATCCGCTCACCTAGGAAGTGGTTACTGAGTACTCCCAGGTACTGTTTGACCCCCAAGACCAGCATCTGTTCACTCAGGAAGTGGTTACTGAGTACTCCCAGGTACTGTCTGACCCCCAAGACCAGCATCCGCTCACCTAGGAAGTGGTTACTGAGTACTCCCAGGTACTGTCTGACCCCCAAGACCAGCATCCGTTCACCTAGGAAGTGGTTACTGAGTACTCCCAGGTACTGTCTGACCCCCAAGACCAGCATCTGTTCACCTAGGAAGTGGTTACTGAGTACTCCCAGGTACTGTCTGACCCCCAAGACCACAGATGCTCTTTCTTCTAGCTCGCCTCTCTTTGTCCTCAGAAAACACTAACCAAAAACAACCCGGGGAAGGAAGAGTTTACTTGCCTTACAGGTTACAGCCCTCCATCAAGAGAAGCTGAGGCAGGAACTGAAGCAGAGACCATGGAGGTGTGCTACTCACTGGCTCCTCAGTTACTCTTACCCAGCCCAGGCCCACCTGCATGGGGAGCAGTGCCACAGCGGTCCAGACCCTCCCACATCACTTAGCAATTGAGAAAACGGCCCACAGACCATGCCCACAGGTCAGTCTGAGGGAAGCACTTCCTCAGTCGGGGTTTCCTTTTTCCAGGTGACTAGTTTGTGTCAAGTTGACAAAAACTAACTAGTACAGATGGGGAATGTCCTAGTTTGCTTCCTACTGTTGAACAAACAACTAAATCAAAAGCACCCTGGGGAGGAAAGGGTTTATGTGGCTTACATTACCCTCCTACAGTCTTCAAGGAGGAATCTGGAGCAGGAACTCAAGCAGGAGCAGGGTCAGATAGATCTATGGAGGAAAGCTGCTTACCAGGTTGCTTTCCAGGCTCACATTCAGCTACCTTCTTGTACCTCCCAGGACCACCTGCCCAGGGATGGTGCTACCCACAGTGGAATGGTACCCACACCAATCATCAATCAAGAAAATGCCCCATAGACTTGCCTACAGGCCAGTCTGATGGAGGCATTTTCTCAGCTCAAGTTCCCTCTTCCCAGAGGGCTCTCGCTTGTGTCAAGTTGATAAAAACTAACTGGCCCAGGGATGTAGCCTGCCCTGTGAGCATCCAATCTAGTGGACAGGGAGAAGATACACACTGAGCGAGTCATAGACAGGAGAGCTCGATGTGCCAGCTGGGCCAGCTGTGCGGTGAGCCACTGAGAAATCAGGAAAGGCTTCTCTGAGATGACACAAAGAGCCCCAGACCAAAGGGGGCCCATTTTTGTTTGTTCTTGCAAAGGACCAGCACTGGTTCCCAGCACCCACACGGTGGCTCACAGCCATTCCTAACTCCAGTTCCAGAGGATCCACTGCCCTCTTCGGACCTCTTCGGGCATCAGGCATGCATGTGGCACACACAATGTAGGGAAAACACTTATACACATAAAACAAATAAACCTAATTTTTAAGACTAAAATGTTTTATGCCCCCCCCTTTTTTTTCTAGACAGGGTTTCTCTGTATAGCCCTGGCTGTCCTAGAACTTACTCTGTAGACCAGGCTGGCCTCAAACTCACAGAAATCTACCTGCCTCTGCCTCCTTGAGTGTTGGGATTAAAGGCGCGTGTCACCATACCCAATCTTATGTCACTTGTAAATGGCTTGAAAGCCTAAAAGAGTATTTCACACACCTAAAAGTTACATGGGGGCTAGATGCCTCAGAGGGATACTTGTTGCCAAGCCTGATGACCTGAGTTTGCCCTCTGGGACCCACATTCTGGAAGGAGAGAACCAACTCCTGCCAAGTTATCCCCTGACTTCCACATGTGTGCATGCACACAACAGATAAATATAATTAAAAATTATATTAGGGAGACCTTGAATCAAAAAAGAGAAAATAAATATACATGAAATGAGGCTGGGGAGATGACTCAGTGGATAAAATGTTCACAAGACAAGCACGAGGACTTGAGTTCAAATCTCTGACAGCCACATAAAAGCCAGGTGTGGCTGTGTGCGTCTATAACCTCAATGCTAGGTGAAGTAGAGACAGGCAGATTCCAGGAGTTTGCTGTCCAGTCAGTCTAGAGAGAAAGTGAATTCTGAGTTTAGTCAAAGTCCCTGTCCTAAAAAATAATGTGCAGAGCAATGGAGGAAAATACCCAAAGTTGACCTCTGGCCTCCACACATGTACACGCAAGCATACATGTAAACACACAAGAATACACACTACATCATACAAATATCCAAAAACAACAAAAAAAAAGGTTATATTAAATATTTTGAGGTGTGTTTGCTTTTTGAGTCAGGGCTTCAAAGCCCAGGTAATCCTCCTGCCTCAGCTGGCTGTTTTGTTTTGTTGAGACAAGTCTCCCTCTGCAGCCCCAGGCTGCCCTGGAACTAAGCAGCCTAGGCTGGTCAAACTCACAACAGTCTTCCTGCTTCAGCCTCCTGAGTGCTGGGATCACAGGCACAGTGACCCGTCAATAAGGAAACCTGTGTTGGTGCCAGAATCTCCCTCGTGGACGCACTGTCTGCAGTTCCTACCCTTAACAGACAGCAGCGGCCACTGCAGACAAGCATGCTGAGTGCACCCAAATGAGGAAAATCCAAACACAAAGGCGCAACACGTGCAAAAGTCTAGAGAGCAGCAAACAGAGCATGCACAGTAGCCAGTGTGGCTCTGCAGCAGAATGAGTAAGAAGAGGTGAAAAGAAAAAAAAAAAAATCATGCTGGGCCAGAGGCGTCTCACCTCTGGCCAGAGTTGAAGAGTTTCGGTTTATTCTAGCAGTGGTGGCCGATTTACCATGAATAAACCATGTACTGATCCTGGAATTCACAGCTGCTGTGTGAAATAAACGCTAGTGAGGACGAGTACATGTGAGGAGATAGATGAGACTGGGAGGAGTGGAGGTGTGAGGAGGAGCTGGGTATGTTCTGGATGAAGTGTAAAGAATTCACTGAACTTAGATTTGGGATAAGAATGAAGAGAAATCAAGCACATCTCTCATGGAGTTTTAGGCCTCAGCAACTAAGTACTTGGAACACTCAACCCAAAACAGACTGGGGATGGCAAAGGTTTGGGGGGCAGGGGGAGGTGGTTGGAGAGAGCTGGTGTGAAATACCTAGTGGAGTCCAAATGCCTATTTCTGTGCCTCATAGAGAGAGGGTCATGCAGATGAGGTGAGAAAATACTTGTGAAGGGTCACAATACAGTCCGGCCCACAATAAACACTCAGTAGATGTTAGCTAAGTTACTATTACTATCATCCAAACAGAAATGTCAAATATGCAGTTGGTTATAAAGTCTGGAGCTACACAAAGTAGCCAGTATTAAAAAGACTAAATTTTAGGCAGTAGTTCTCAGCATATAGATGAAAGCCTGGAGAAGACCACCTGGGGAGAGAAGGCAACAGCAGGTGGACTCCTGGCTACCTCAGGCAGGCTCAGGGAAGAGAAAGGCCAGACTGAACACCAAAAGTGAGTAACTCATGAGTACAGAGTGACAGGTCCAAGGAAAAACTGAAGGGGGTGCTTAGCTGGTTCAAATGCTGCAAGAGTTTAACAGGATTTGGTTAAGACAAGAGACCTTCCCCTGCCTACACCTACACACACATACCTACAAACACACACACACACACACACACACACACACACACACACACCTTAACACACACACACACACACACACACACACACACACACACACACACACACACACACACACACACCTTGATGAGAGCTACCTTAGCTGAGTCTTGGGGATAAAGCCCAACTGCAGGAGATGAGGGCCTGGGGGGTGGTGGTAAGAAAGTGGAGAGAGCAATTACAGCCCTTTAAAGACGATGGTCGGCTGTAAAAGGTAAAGCTCAGGCAGTAACTGGAGGAGGACATGGACCAAGGGGCTTTAAAAGGAGGACTGTATTCGGACAGATAGTTTTATACTGTGATGGACTGAGAAACGGACTGTATTCGGACAGATAGTTTATGCTGTGATGGACTGAGAAACGGGCTGTATTCAGACAGATAGTTTTATACTGTGATGGACTGAGAAACGGACTGTATTCGGACAGATAGTTTTATACTGTGATGGACTGAGAAACGGACTGTATTCGGACAGACAGTTTTATACTGTGATGGACTGAGAAACGGACTGTATTCGGACAGGTAGTTTTATACTGTGATGGACTGAGAAACGGACTGTATTCGGACAGACAGTTTTATACTGTGATGGACTGAGAAACGGACTGTATTTGGACAGATAGTTTCATACTGTGATGGACTGAGAACCTGCCTATGCAAGAGAGGAGTTGCTGGCAGGAACAACAATGAGTAGCCAAAGAGCTGAAATCCAGGGCTCCAGGGGAGAGGACGGCCTTACAGAGGAAGGGGCACTTTTCTGATTGGAGAAGTTCCCTTAAACTGAAAAGGAAACACCAACAAATACTTTGAGAATAGTTTTTAAATTTCTCTCTCTCTCTTTTTTTATGCCCAGGATAACACAAACAACTGTCAAATCAACACATAAACTGATGTAATCCCAGGAACTTGGGAGGCTGCAGGAGGAGGTCAGGGAAGCCTGGGCAATTTATCAAGATTCTGTCTCAAAGCAGAGTGGGGAGTACACGCTGCTAATCGCAGTGGTGGAAGCAGGATGACCAAGATGAGTTCACAGCCTCCCGGAGTGATGCACTCCGGAGGCAGAGGCAGGCAGATCTCTGAGTTCGAGGCCAGCCTGCTCTACATAGAGAGTTCCAAGCCAGTCTGAGCTACATGAGACCCTGTCTTCAATTAAAAAAAAAAAATCTTCAAAATAAAAATGAAATAATAATAGTTCAATGGCAAAGTGTTTGTCCAACATATACAAAGTCCTAGGATCCCCAAGTTCCCAAGAAATCAGCAAGTGACCAAGCGCTGGGGTTTTAGCATCTGGCAAGCTCTGCCTCCAACCCTCAGCTTAATATCTAATTTCTTTTTTTAAAGTGCAGCTTAAAATGTAACATGAATGTAAGTACTAAAATAATTATAGCCCTTTGCAAGATACTTTGGGAATTGATAATTTGAAGGTTGAAGCTCTTAAAACAAATGTTAACAGGAATCGTCTTTGGGAATAATTCAGGTACTAGTCTTCATAGTTAGAGTCTTGCTAAGGAAAAAAAAGAACTGTACACAGTTATTGATCTGACACCAGTGTCTTGTGAACTGGTCGGCAAGGTGAGTGTCAATTCTCTCTGACTGCTGGTGCATCCAAGGGACAGCTGCCTGTCTGACCGCACCATGGGGAGGAAGGGACTTAAGCTCTTTTACATGTGACTGCTAGTGAAAAAAATGTTAACGAGGAAAGGTCACTCAGGATTAAAGGGTGCAAAGACTGTAACACACTGTTCTCCAGTAGCAATAGGAGGTCACAATATTCAACATACAAAAATGAACTCCAGTTTTCAAGCTTTTAATTCAGTTCTACCTAGCAACTGCCACCTAAGAACCACAGATGCTATACCCTTTACAACAAGAGGAGACAGTGCCCCTCAAAGCCACTCCACGTCAACAAGAGCAAGAAGCAAAGATGCTCAGGAGAGCTAAGCAAATGAGCCAGGTGAATTCTACCCATCCTGCTTCGGAAAGAGAGGAAGTCATAAAATAGCTCATCTGTCTTTAAAAACAAAACAGTGGAATGCAAGCACCAGCTCAGACAGTAGGCTATTCAGATTCTTGGCAATGGCCCAAATCACTTTACAGAATCATTAAAAACAAATAATCAAGGCATGGTGGCACGGGCCTGTAATTTCAGCACTTCGGAGGAAGAGGCAAGAGTTCAAGGCCATCCTCAGTTACAAAGCAAGTTCAAGGCTACATGAGACCCTGTCTCAACAAAGCAAGAAGGAAATCAAGTATACTTCTAGCCTCCGCAGTTTCCAAGTGTGAACTGGCCTATCTGTTTGCCAGAGAAAAAGAAATCAGCCCGCCTTACTGGCACATTGTAGAAAATTAAGTTAAGGATCAGAACCACAGAACTTCGTCTCTTCTAACAGGGAGGCACCACAAACAACCAGCTCTCCAGGCTAGAATGTTAAACAAACACTAACTTCAGAACGTCAGCTGATGGTTCTTTTCATTGTAAGAGAATATGGTCCCTCACACACCACCTTGAACTTCATTTTGAGCTATATCCCAATTAAAGCTAAGTTATTTTCTCTCTCCTCCTCACCTCCTTTCCTTCCTCTTTTCCCTCTGAGATAAAGGTCTTGGGATGCAGACCTGGCTGGCCTATCACTCATACACTAACAATTCTCTTGACTCGACCTCCTGAGTGCTGGGACTGCAGACATGAGCTACCATGCCTGGCTCTCAACTACATGTTTTCACTATAAAATTTCAGTTCTCTCCTGGTTTGTTCTTCTCATTAATATGCAAAGTCAAGTTTCGTCTTTCCTTTTAGGACCATGGGCTACTGAATGACCAACAGCAACGTGGGTATCACTGAGAAAGCCACAACTTCCTTCCCCCTAAAATAAACAAGGCCATTTCTCTACAGAGGAGCAACATGAAGAATAACAACATGAACATCCCGTTTAGGAAAGCAACAGGACTACCAGGTCCTCCATCAGACTCATTTTTTTTTAGGACTTAATGTTCAAATATTAGGGTCGGAGAACTCATGTTCTCTTGACAACTACATCATATTTGGAAGTTTGCTATCAAGTTCTGAGAAGCCTACAATGGGTGGTATTAACTACATTTTTTAAAAAGTCCCTTGTATTTTTAAAACTTGCTCTGATAGTAGAGGCCCTCAAGAAAAAAAACAGAGACCAATGTGGTAGTGCACACCTTTGATCCCAGTACTTGGGAGGCAAAGGCATGTAGATCTCTGTGAGTTCAAGGCCAGCCCGGTCTACATAATGAGACCCTGTCTCACAAAAACAAAAACAAGAACAGAGAAAGCATACAGGGGTTAAGTGCTTCTCTTCTCCTCTGTGCATGTGACCAGTATAGTTGGCGACTGAAGTCTACAAGCCAAGTCTAAGTCCGCTCTTTCCCCAGTGCTCTCATTTCTGCACACAGCAGCTGTCCAACCAGGGAGTCCGGGCCCCCCATCTGACTCCACAGCAGTACCCCTGCAGGGAACCAGTGTCTACACATTGTAGTCATTCCACGAGAGTAACTCATTAAAAGTGGACGTGACTTGATGAAACTCAGAGAATAAACTCAGTAGCTCATTCTTTTATCACTTGTAAGAAGGCATTCATACACAATTCAAAAATTCTAACCGTTCAACAACCCCAATGGAGGTCCTGGCGGTGGGAAAGCTGGCTGGTGTTAACATGAACTCAGCCCAGAGTTTTAGTAATCTAGATGAATAATCCCAATTCACAGTTCTCAGTCTGACTGTACAGGAAATGCTTTCTGCAACCCAACATATCTAAAAAGGTTTCATTCTGAGTGATGCAAACCCTCCACACAGACTCACAAGCCAAGGGTCAGAGGTTTATATAAGACTCATTCACATGAAGCGAGTTGATGTCAGACTGGAAGCAACTTGCAAGCATCTGTTAAGACCCTCCATCAGCAGTGGAACCTTAGGAAAGGGTGTTCTGGAGCCTTCTTCTTCCACACACAGCTGGAAACGGGCATGAAACCTCCTGGCAATTTCTTACTTCCTGTATGAGGATCACATCTTGTTATTCCTGGCTCTTTTTGATGTCTACAATTTGTCTTGTAGCTTCACTTTAAAAAGTTTTTATCCTCCTATAAAACCACTACAAAAACCATATTTCATTTCTCTAGAAGACATCTCTCTGGAATCTTACTACAAAAATTAATTATTGTCATAAATTGACAATTCAAATCAAATACTTCTTGAGGAGCCAGTGAGGCCCTAGGGTCCCTTGAGGAATAGTAAAAGATATAAACCGTGATCCATGTCCTCAAGGAGCTGAGGAAGGCTGTATTTATTGATTCACAGGAAGATGGAGAGAAAGGTCACTTTATACATATGTAGACAGACTGGATTTTTCAAATCTACCTCCACAGTGCATTATTTTGGTAACCTTTTCCCATCACTATGACAACCATCACTAGCAACAAGTTCTTTTTTTCAACTGCCCCTGTTCAGTTTAAACCTATTTTCTCGTATTCCAGTATCAATGGAGCTAGAGAACAAACCGTTACCATCCCTAATAATGAATCCATTCATGGTTTTTGAACAATTGTAGTTATCTCTTAACCTTTCATTCTCTCAACCTTACTGACTTCCAAACATATTATCATCTTTTGAATCTCTTCACAACCATCTCCAAGGTCTGTCTCCTCATCCTTTTTAAGCTGAGGAACCTAGAAATGGAAACAACATTCAAGTAAAGGGCTGATCAGCGCTAAATGTTATCTATATAAATGACAATGACATCTAATCAGAATACCCCAACATCACTTCCAAACCCATACCTGGGAGTACCTTTAAACTAAGTCCTGTATAGGAGTCAGAGGCAGGTGGATCCCTGAGTTTGAGGTCAACCTGGTCTACATAGGGAGTTCCAGACCAGCCAGGGTTACACAGCAAGACCTTGTCTCAAAAAGCAATTAATAATTATCAGTTAAAAGGCCAGTGATGGGCTCTGCATGCTGGTACCCAGGCCAGGGGATGGTGCCACTCTGCTTTACCTCGCCGCCTTGAGGTCTCTCACTGCACCCAGAGCTAAACATTTTTTGACAAGGCTGCCTGGCCAGTGAGCTCCCAGGACCTTCCTGTCTCCAGGCGTCTCAGTGCTGGAGTTCCAGACACATGCATCACGCCGGGCTTTCATGGGTGCTGAGCATCCAAACCCAGGTCTCCATGCTTGTTCAGCAAGCGCTCTAACCAACAGAGCCCTCTCCCCAGATGCTTACTATTCTCTTTACAAACAAGTCAGAATTGCAGCGTTGTGCACAAGTTCTCATTTACTACAATAAATCCTTGCAGTGCTCCTAAGAGGTCAATAGTCACCGATCCACTTTACACTTAGGAATCAAGTCTCCAAGGGAGCCATAAACTATTGGGGCAAAGACAGACGAATTTACAGGTATCCACAATGAAAGGAAGCCTAGAGTAAGGAAGCTCTTTGAGGGTTGGGAACAAAATTTTTAAAAAGGAGAAACAGAATTTCAACTCACAGCAGTATCTGTGCATGTTTCATGGGAGAGTAGAGATACGAAGACCAGAGTTGAGCAGAGTTGAATAACCCAGGGGAAGGTGAACTGAAGGCTCACCCCAAGAGGCTCTGCAAAGGCACCAAGGCAGAGCACAAGCCCAGGGAAAACACATCAATGGTGCCCCCATCCACTGTAGACGGAGCAGAGACGTGAGAAAGAGTACTTAGCAGATAAAGTTCAAACGCAGACATGCGGGCCGGGCGAGCTACGAAGGGCTGAGAA